>NW_026590699.1:1053156-1167380 GCF_907164565.1 Psammomys obesus
ACACACACACACACACACACACACACACACACACACACACACACACAAAGCCTGTCTTGATCCTCCACCCACCAAAAATAAAATAGAAAAAAAATCTGCTCCCCTCAAAAAAGGAAGGAAAAAATGTGGTCTTCAGGTGAGTGAATGCATCCATTTTTCATTCTTTTTCTACCTTTCCTTTCTCTCTGTTATTGTTTTATACTTTGATATTTAAGAGGATACTGAGTTGGCTATCACTGATTAATACATTTTGACAAAAAAAAAACCCATCCAATATTAAGCATCCAGTATTAACTCATCCAGCTGCACTACTGTATATATCAGAAGAATCCTGGGAACCCACTCACGTGCGCAGTGAGCGCCCTGCAGATGAAGCGAGACTGCTATAGGTGTTTAGTATTCAGAGAAGCAACAGGGGAATTTGGGTGCAGCCTCGTGGTTGTGTCTTCAGCCCATCCTTAGGAACTGATCATTTACTAAATTGCTGTGACTTTAGTGGCTACTCATGGCAATTACCATGAGTTGACAATAGGCAAGTATAAAAAAAGCAAAAGAAGCAGGAAAGGAACAGAAGCATGAAGGGAACAGTGAGCTCATTAGTCGCCTCAGGCCCTTCACATTGCCATGGTATGTGAGAGTCTTGGGGGCTTTCACTCTACAGATATTTATTGTGCTCTGTTCTGGGAGCTGGAAGTTTAAGGTCAGATGGCATGAGCAGATTATATTCTAATGAAATCTCTCTTCTACATTTGGAAACTGCGTTTCCCCTTAAATCCTCTGTAGATGTGAAATGTCCACACAAGGCTCATGTTTAAAGTCTTAGTGCCTACCTGGTTGATGTAGTCATCAGGAGGTGTTGGGCCATGAGGGCTGAGGGTAATGTATTGATGAACTGGTGAACTCATAAGACAATGGCATTGCTGAGAGGAGGAGGAGTCTCATTGGAGGTCATGGGTCCCCAGGGATGTTTTCTAGTACATCCCACGCTTCGGATTCCTCTTGCTGCTCTCTCTGCTTTCTGGTTGCCCTGAGATAAGCTACCTCAAGTTTTCTCACCTTCTTCGTCTCTGTCTTGCCATGGCCTAAAAATAAATGGTCCCACATAACCACAGGTTAAACCTCTGAAACCTTGAGCCGAGGTAAGTACTGGTCCACGAAACTGTTTGACCTAGGTGCTTGTTATTAATGGTAAAACCAGTGCTATTAACCACAAAATAACAGAGTAGGTGAGCCCATTGAGGATGCTAATCTCAGCATGTGTCACACTCCCATGACCTGGTCGCCTCCCCCAAACCATACACTTAAGGGATTATTTAGCTTAATCGAGTAATTGTAGATATCTCTATGAGTGTACACGTATGTGTTGTATGTACATGTGGGGGGCATAACTGTATGTGTACACGGAGGCAAGAAGATGACATAGGGGGTCCTCTCCTATCACTCTTTGCCTGTTCTTTTGAGGCAGGGTCTATCATTAATGTGTGGCTTGTGTTGTTCTCTCAAGTAGCCTGGGAACCATCAAGCCTCACTGACTCCTTTCTCCGTTATCCTTTGGAACTTGGGCGATAGGGTACCACTCATCTTGTGATGTGGGTGTTGGGCTCTGAAATCCAGTCCTTGTGATTGTGCACAAGTGCTTGTGTATGTGTACACATGCATGTGTGTGTGTGTGTGTGTGTGTGTGCATGTACATGTGTGGTGGGGTATATGTGAGTTTGGGGGGTATATTGTGAGTGTGTGAAAGGGGTGTGTATGTGTGGAGGTGCTTGAGTGTGCATGTATGTGTGAGTGTGTACATGTGTGAATGTGTGTGGTGTTTGTGTGGGAGCGTCACACACATGCCACAGCCTGTGTGTGAAGGTCAGAGGACAACTTTGAGGAGCTGGCTTCCACTGTCCATCTTATTCCAACGACGCCTCTCTCATGTCTGCTGCTATGTGAGTTGTGGGTGATTCCGCCATCTTTCTCCATCTCATTGAAAAAGTGTTTGGATTACAGTGGTGTGCCACCACATTTGACACATTTTTATGGGTTCAGGAACTGAATTTGGGTTGTCAGGCTTATGCAACTAGTGCCTTAACCCTCTGAGCCATCTCCCTAGCCTGACACCACACCCCCCACATCTGGGAAGGTAAGGGTTTCAGTGCTAGAACTTGAAAGTGCAGAAGGTTTCAGTCCTAAAAGATCTCCAGGAACACAATGGTAAAAAGGGCCTCTCCTAAAATTTTTTTATATAAATTCATTTTTTATAATTTATTTACTTCATGTCCCAATTGTAGCCCCCCTCCCTTGTCTCCTCCAAGTCCCAACCTCCCTTCTTCTTCCCCACTATCCCCTCCCCTATCCACAGAAATGGGGAGCCCTACTCCTCTATCATCTGACTCCAGCCTATCAAGTCTCATCAGGACTGCCTGCATCCTCTTTCTCTATGGCCCAGTGAGGCCACACAGCCAGTGGGAAGTGATCAAAGAGCAGACAAATGAGTCCATGTCAGAAACAACCCCTTACTAGGGTACCCACATGGAGACTTAGCTGCCTATTGGTTACACATGAACAGGGGGTCTAGGTCCTCTCCATGCATGGTTCTTGGTTGCTGCATCAGTCTCTGAAGCCCCCCCCCACGACCCCATATTTGTTGGCTAGTTGGTCTCCTTGTGGAGCTCCTGTCCCCTCCAGGTCCTTCTACCCCACCTACCACTCTTCCATAAGACTCCCTGTACTCTGTCCAAAATTTGGCTGTGAGTCTCAGCATCTGCTTCTATCCCTTGCTGTGTGGAGTCTTTCAGAGAACATTTATGGTAGGCTCCCATCCTTTTCCCTTTCTTCAACCACTTTCACTATCTGTTCTATCTGCCTTTCTGAATGAGAATTAAGCATCCAGACAAATGGGCTGAGAAAAAAATTATAGCAACTACAGCCTTCACAATAGACACAAAAAACCATGAAGTATCTTGGTATAACTCTAAGTAAGTGAGAGACTTGTATGAAAGAAACTTCAAGTCTCTGAAGAAAGAAATTGAAGAAGATTCCAGAAGATGGAAAGATCTCCCATGCTCATGGATAGGTAGGATTAATATAGTGAAAATGGCCATCCTACCAAAAACAATCTACAGATTCAATGCAATTCCCATCAAAATTCCAACACATTGACCTTGAAAGAAAATTCTCAGCTTTATAAGAAAAAGCAAAAACTCAGAACAGCTAAAACAATAATGTTATAAGATTTGTATCAAGAAGATGCTGTGAATTCCTAGTTCCTCAAAAAACAAAACAAAACAACAAAAAAACCAACCAAACAAACAAACAAGAAACAAAAAACTAGCTACACCCATCTTTCTGAGAATTTCCCCCACATAGACATTTTCAGAGGGGTCTGAGTAGTCAGTTTTCAAACTGGAGTAAAGCAACATCTGGGAGCACACAGGACCATCCTTATGTGTTTGGTTGTGAGCCTGAGTTTTGATTCCTGTGTCATCTCTCCAGCTCACACCAGAGCTTTTAAGGACCAGCAGAAAGGATAGCGTAGAAGTACATCTGTGAAACTCAAATTTTATAGATTCGCTTTGCTGAAAGAAAATAAAAAAAGCTGGCTGAAAAGCACTGTAATTTAATCCAGAAGAATTTTTTTTTTAATTTAAAGCCTTAAGGACATGGGAAACATTAAACCAATTTTGTATGAGTATGATGAGGTAATCGATAAAGGTTTTAAAGCATAAAATACATTAGGATAAAATGATGCAGCGTATTGGAAGAAAACTAAAATCCAATGAGACAAGCCCACAGCCTGTAGCACTCAGGAAAAGGAGAACTGGTCCCTGTCCTAAAAGGACAAATTGATATGGATTTGGATTTCTCTGGCTACGGGTTATATTTATAGTATATTTTGTCTTAACTTGTCAAGTATTCATAATGTTGACACTTACATCCTTTATGGTCATTCTAATCAATCGCAAATACTTTAGATTCTAATTAAGAAGGATGAATGGACATGTCTTTGTTTTAAATGTCAGAGCATCAGGATTTTAAGGGCTGTTGTTTTGGAGAAGAATGTCCTCATCAACAGCCAGTGCTTGTGAGATGGCTAATGTCATATGAATGGCTTTCAAAGTGCTGCCTGGTTCTGCAAACAGTTGTGTGTGTGTGCATGTATGCGTGCATGCCTGTGTGCCTGTGTATGGTTATGTGCTTATAGGAATGTGTGTGTGTGTGTGTGCTTGTGTGTGATTATGGGCTTATATTCATGTGTTTGTGCATGTGTGTCTGCGTGCAGTTCTTATATGCATGTGTGCATGTGTGTCTGGTTTTGTGCTTATATGCATGTGTGTGTTTGTGTATGTGTTTGTGTGCCTGTGTAGAAAGTAAGTGAAATATTCAGGGGGCAGAGAAGAAGGCTATAAGACTGAGAGAGAGACTGGGTGGAGAAGGTGATGGTAAGCTGACCACTGGGATTTTCTGATACTGGCTTCTCCATGGCCGTGTGAGTTAAACCTCAGAGTGGTACGAGCCGCTAGCCACAAGTGGATACTTCAGTATAGATGAACTGATATTAAGTGGAATTAAACATTCAAATCCCCTTCACATCACTTGTGTCCAAGAGTCCAACAGCCACAGCTGGGCACTCCTCCTGGTTGACCTCAACCCACAGTGAGCAGGAGTCCCGCTAGGAGAGCCACTGAACAGGGATGAGATGGACTGAAACCCTCTCCTCTCCAGCGGATTCGACCACAGACTCAGACACTGGTGGGTTCTGTACCATGAGAGGAGAGAAGCCAGGAATGTGAGATCATGTGAACATGTGGTAACATTGTCAGCTGGCCAGGAGAGTACAAGGAGTGGACACTGGGCAGATTTGGAAGCTGTACTCCAGCTTCCATATTCAAAACTCAACTTCCCCTCAGACGTTATCTTTATAAAATGAGATATCCTAAATAAATACTTTTTTCCCTACTATCAGAATAAAAACACGCTCATGTATTTGTGTTCTTTTCTTCATTACTCATGATAAAAAAGCAATACTGGTCATTAAAGATAATTTTTAAGTTTTTGTTGAATTATTTCCTTTGCTGAATTTTCTGTTAGGTTAAAGGTGGAACAAAATATTCTAATTGGACACAAATTAGAGTAATTTACTCTCAGAAAAAAAATGTGAAACTTTCCACAAGCTATTATGAGAATTAGTTACTTCTTAATATTTAGCAATGAAACATCTCATTGTAAACATCACAAATAGATTTAATTAAATAATGGAGTATGTTACCAGTAATTACACTGAAAGGCATTTGTGAGTCATGTGGATTTCAATCTAAATAACTTCAGATTTATAAATTTGAATGAGTAGCAATGTCATTGATACTACAAAATATCAAAGATTTATGCATAAAAAAGCATCAGTGCATATACAGAAAACAGCTATCGACATGCGGTGAGGTAAACGCTTAGCTCCGTTTATCCCGAAGGTTGAATATTGACTCCAGGTCTTTGAGGTCAGTGTTTATATCAAGTGAAAAATAAGTCTTCATTTTTTTTTCCCATGGAGCCAAATGCCAATACATGTTGTCTCACAAACACTAAAAATGGACTGTGCTCACATTTTAATGTCTAACAGCTTTCCGGGAGGGTACAGCGTCTTTTCTGTAGTTTCGCAAGAAGTAGAGTTTATCAAGGTAATCGGTCACATCGTTCTGTCTCTGCTTCTCCTTTTTATCTTTTTGTGTGTCTTTTTTCTATCTCTCTCTCTCTCTCTTTTCTTTTCATTCTCTCTCTCTTGAAGGTAGGCATCTTAGCTGATACCTAAGTTTACATTCATTATTTTCATGTGAAAGAAGAAACCACAAGCATCTTTGAGTGTGCATGTTTGTGTGTTAATGCGCGAGTGCGTGTGTGTGTTGTTGTTGTTGTTGTGTGGTGGTGCATGTGTGTATTGTGATGTTGTGGTGCATGTGTGTATGTGTGTGTGTGTGTGTGTGTGTGTGTGTAATACCACGCTTGTACTTAAAAGACACAGCTACATGCTTAGTGTTGTGTTATCTGATATTTAAATGACTTTACCTTTACCTGAAGGTGTGCTTTCATTACCAGTGTTGGGGAGATAGAGTGGTAGAATTTTCAGGACCAACTCTGCCTGTTGAGAACACAGCTGGGGCTGGATGCGCCTAGACTTAAGAAACTCTTTGGCATTTCCCAGGATCCAGGACTTCTGGTGTTCAAAAAGGGGATGTTCCAAGAGAATTAGACAGACTATCACTGCTCAGGGGGTCTCAAAGGACCATGCTGGACTCCGAGTTCAACTTTCTGTCTCTGTGAGTGCTGCATGTGGTGATGGCTGACACAGGCTGAAGGAGCTCCCACGATGTACTCTGCCCCACCTAACCAAGCCTTCCATACCTTCCTTATGGTTTTTTAACAGGTGTGTCGTCCTCCTCCCAATGCAGAGCAAAGAGGAAGCAAGGCAAGTCTGGTCTCAGACAGCTTACTCTACTCTGAGGTTGCTTGCTGAAAGTGGATGGCTATGCTTTTAGACATGCTCAGAAGGAACAGCTCTCTCAGTTCTAATCTATGATCATCACTGTATAGCCTTTCACACTGCCCTGTGGTAGATGTTAGCACAGCAGATATCCAAGCGAGCAAGGCATGGGTCCATGCTTGATGTCCTAGGAGGGATTACAAGAGAGTGAGTAGGGAAGGCTGGAGCTTCTGGCAAAGACTTCTAAGGTGAGTCCATAGAGTTTAATTCTTATAAAACATCCCCACTTTTGATCTTGGAAGTCCTGCATCTTGGGTGACATTGAAGTCTCAGGCAAATTTTACCTACCTGGGTCCACATGAGAAGGCTTCCCAGCACAGGGGATGCTCCTCAGAGAGATGGGCACCAATCACTCTGAGAACAGCCCCACTTTATGTGCTGGGCTTGTCAGTGACTCAGGGACAGATTAGCTTTGCAGGGTGGGGCCCAGCCTGAGCTCTGTCCCAGTCCTCCCACAGCTAGTCCAGATGCTGTCGCCATAGAGTGTATTCACCAGTGTGGCTACCAACATCCAATGTCAGTGAGGTGCTGGCATTGAGAGGTCGCATGTCCATGGGGATGAGGAGGAACAGGATGCTCACTGGACTGAAGCCCTGGCTGTGTTTCCCCAAGCTTCCCCGATTTGCAATGATTCCTCTTTATGTAAGCATTATCTGTCTTGTTTTCACAGAAGTTACCAGTGTTGTCACAGTATTGTGGCTGCTGAGGTATAGATGGAGAGGCTTCGGTAGCCAGTGCCTGATCAGGATAAGATGCTGTGGCATAAGACATGGTACCCAGGTTACTGTGCAAGCAAACCACAGGTGGGAACAAAAGGAGAGAGTTGAAACTTCCTCACTGGTCATAGTGGTGGGTGGTCCTGGTACAGAGACCAGTAAGAGGCCATTAGGCTATGGTATTCCAAAGGTGTCACAAATCTCCCCTGAGGCAGACACCACTCCGCTATATCTTCATGGGGAACAGGACAGCTCACTTTGCTGACACCCCTTAACAACAACTACCCCCAAATACAATTTCCCCTGAGCTTGATTTACTTAGTTAATTTTGTTTGCGCCGTTAATAATGACTCTCCATGAGGGATGCCTCCCAGCTTTTCGATGTCCTTTCTGCACTCCAGACCTGGAGTCTGTCACAGCACTCCTAACGAATAGCGCCTCATGCCCAATCCCACCTGGAACACGTTGCCTTTTGATTTTGCTATTGTGCAGCTCTCTAGATGTGAGTCTTCTCTCTCCACAACTACGAGTCTTCTCAGCAATAGCGCAGAACAGCGCTTCTGTTTGATGACAATATGTAGCTAAGCTGGGGGAGGGTGACAGACAGTCTCACCTGTGTTGGCAGTAGTGCTCATTGATCCTGCATGGATCTGGGTGCACTGTCAAAAACAGAGCAGGTGACACTTGTGAAAACTTTCAGCCCTTCTACCCCCAGGCACATGTGGGACCATGCCCTCATCATTAACGACACCATGCCCCCATGCGTCTTAAGCCTTCATGGATCAATGGGCTTGACTGGAGAAGCAGGCTTGGGGTCCTGCCTGTTGAATGGGTCCTGACACATTACTGGTGACAGTGCTTGGAGCTCAAAGTCAGCACACACTTGAGAGGTGAAGGTGTAAAGGTGACAAGAAATGTGAAAAACCTGTGCTTCACCTTGACCTGTGTTGTGTACCTGACATACATTCTGTGCTTCCTGTCTCCGTCCCTGACCGTAAAGGCAGACACAATGGAGCCAGTCTCCAGACCGCTGGACTGTTATCCGTGATGTTCATGGTTGCAGCCCAGCATGTCGTCAACTGGCTTATACCCACCTTCCTGACATGGGTAAATTATTCATTTCAAAATTCCTTTTGTTACAAAAAAAATCCAATAAGACAAGTACGTTTTTGCTTAATGCACAGGTAGAAAAACATAAACAAGCTCTTTGGCTCCACAGGTCCCATCAGTTCTGGCACGCGGCCATTCTTGTGAGAGTATCTAATGCTTCTTGGTTGCGCCTTCGTAATTTCCTTTAAAAAGTGTCCTGCTGGCTTATTGTCTGCTTATGAAGAACTGCTTTCTTATGCCTGATTTGAATTTTTTGTTAACTTTTATCTCATCCTCTGGCACAGCCATCCATCAGCTTCTCACAGAGATCATCTTGGGAACTGTTGTCGCACACTGTCTAATTCTCCTCTGAATTATTGTGCTTTCCCCAGCCACGTCTCCTTGTCAGCAGTGAACTGCAGCCCCCACTGTTTTTCCTCGTGAAGGAAAATGCCTTCATTATGCACTGATCAGTGTATCAGAGAAGAAACTCTTGTTTGCATGAAAACCACCACTGTCTATTGCACCATTAATTTTCTCTTTCTTGTCTGCAGTTTGCTGCTATCTTTAACAGGACTGTCTCCATTTTCTAGCCTCTCTTTGTGCTCTTGTGGTGATGTAGTCACTTAGAGCCAAAGAGCATACTTGTTATTATTAATCTTTATACTATAATAACAAAAAAATCCCTCTTAAGACAGTTGATAGAGAAAAAAAAACAAGACTTAGACAAATATTGAATGTTTCTCTCATATTCAGGCTCTAGTTGCAAATATGTGTGTGTCTATGTATTTCTATATGTAATATTGAAGCAAGGGAACTAGTTTAGGATGAAGGGAAAAACTGGGTCAAGATAAACATCCATGAACGTATCACAGTGAAACCCCTTATTTTCTATGCTGACTGAGAAAGTTAATGAAATTAGGAACAATGTGAGGTGACACACGGAGTTTGCACCTTCCTCCATTGGCTGATCCATTGGTCAACAAAAGTGGGCAGCTGCAAGTTCTTGGGTAGGATTTAGGAAAGCAGGAACATCTCTGACTGTGAGAACAGAAGCAGCATTCTGGGAATGAATGACAGAAGTTGGAAGCTTGGGTTCTTACTGTCATAGATCACTTTGCACATAGTCCTGAAAAGGCTCTTTGCCACGGGATGAAAAACACATATGGAATGAAACTCTGTCTTGCCAAATTATACTCACACATCTATTCTGGAATCTCTTTCTTCAGCTGGTTCCTAGGTATTATTTAAATAGTCCTGTTATTTTTTTTTATTATGAAAATGGTGAAGTAATAATAGTGATCATACCCTGTATAAAAGCACATCTAAGAGTTTAGATTTCCCACAGTTTGAGAAAGCTAAATTCGGGTAATCCTTTCTACATTAAGCAGGTTATTTGAGAAGGAAACACCAACTTATGGTTGATGTAGTTCAACATCCAGAGTCATCTTAGGTCTTTCAACACTGGTGCATCCTGTAGTTAGCCTTTCCTATAGCATCTGTTGGTCCAGCCAAAAAACATTTTAAAGCTCAAATCAACAGCACTCAAGTGTAAAGGAAGCTTTCAGATACCATATTGTTAAGTGGCAAAGCCTCTCTGTCTTGCTGAAGCAGATGCTTATGATAGAAGCAGACATGTTGCAGGTTTATTTCCAGGGAACAGCCATCACAGACAGGCCCCAGCCTGCAGTGGGAGTAGAGTCCTGCTTTATTACCCTGGATGTTCACTTTCTTCTCTCCTAGTCCTCATCACCACAGTCCCTTCTTTCTTTCTGTCATCCTTAGTTTCCTGATCGAGTCAGCACAATTTGTTGTAGTGACTCAAAATAAAAGTACATAGGCTTTTATTTTAACACCCGAAACTGTTGATCTTTTCATGCATTTCAGTTCCCTCTCTTTTCTAGGATAGTAGCCATCCTGAGAAATTGGCAGCATCCTTTGGGAACACTGGTGTTGAGCCTGATTGTTAAATTGGCCACAGGTCATGGACAATCACAGCATGTCCAATGAATGTAATTAGATTAGAAGGCCGGATACTAGGTATCATAGAAAACTAAGGCCCTAGAAATGAAGTGATGTAGGTCACACATTCTGTTTGAAAAGATCTAATCTAAATGAAAGAACCCTGATCCCAGGTTCTTTTTCTTAAATAATCCCCTGGTACAACCTAAACTGATTCTGAAGGGAGTGAGCGAGGGCCATGCGGCCATCTGAGAATTTCTTCTGCCTAGAGCCTCAAACAACCTGAACATCATTATTAAAATACTATTTTATATCCTGAGACTGATTCTAAATTTGTTTGACTTTCAAAAACAAAAGTTTTACTGTAAGTCAAGGTGTGATTAAGTAAAAGCTCAGGTGAGATCAATCATGGCTCTTCTTACATATCCACAGGGCACACATTCCACAAGGTTCTCACCAACCAAAGACTCTGGTGACCGTGGAAAGTGTCATCTGTGACTCTGGGGAAAGGGGCATGAAAGAAAAAGAGTTTCTGAAGTTGGACCAGCAGTGGGTCAGGCATGAGTAAGAAGCATCTATCATCAATATCCCTGCCTAGGAATCAGGATGGCTCAGGAGCTTGTCCTCTGGGCAGAAAATGAGAATGACTCAGTGCTGATTATCCTGGGCCAGGAGGGCAGCTCTGTCTGTCACTGAGGCTCTTAACTGACACAAGGATGTCTTTTCCTAATAATTAACTATTTCTGAGAAAGCATGAAGTGCCCTTTACCTTGACAACTGAGATCCCACATCTCACCAAGAGCCTTTCTCATTGTTAGTGAATATTTAACCTTAGATTTATACACTAATAAACATCATGCAACTTGCCTTGATGTACTTTGTATTGAGCACACATCCCAGCCACATCACTAAGTTGTGACTTTCCCATTCCCCAGGACTATCTCTAGACCTTGCCCTCCACAGGTTGAGACCTAGGGAGGGGCGATTCTGGGTACTCATCACCTCAGAATGATTAGTACACACAAGTTATGTCCTGGTAGCCAAGCTTCTGAGTTCCATTTAAAATGTCTCGTTGCCAAATATTCAGGTTTTCATATGAGTTAAAAAGTTATCAGAGACAATTTTGTTGCTCTCAGTTTTTCCACATTATGCTTTTTCCTATTTTTAGTGTAGTATTTTAAAATTACCTTTTGAGATGGCTAAGATGAATAACTCAAGTGACAAGACATGCTGGAGAGGTTGCGGAGAAAGGGGAACCCTCCTCCATTGCTGGTGGGAATGTAAACTGGTACAACTGAAAGACCAAAAGATTAAAAATCAGCTATTATTTAAGGCCTGAACTAGGTGGGTGGAGAAGTCTAGTAATGACCTGAGGGGAAGGACCGCCTTACTGCATTCTTTCCCCACTCACTAGAGATAACAGTTGCTAGGAAACTGGCCCATCCCCCTAAGGAGGGACATCAGGTCATTGTGGTCTGGGGACCTTCCTATAGCCAATCAATTCAAAATGTAGCATTTTGATCAATAGATGCTTGCCAGGCAAGAGTCGCCCCTGCCTTGGGCACACTGGGATGGACCAGAATCTTTAAATCACCCAACTAACCTAGGCATGGACAGGCGCTCAGCTCCCACCGCTTCGGCAGTGGGGGGGGTGTGGGCCCAAGCTACAGCTTGTAATGATTTACAATAAAAAGAACCTCATGTATTTACAGTGGAGTCTGTTTATTCCTGGTCTTTTGGGGCTTGTGAACTGGGCAGAACACAACCACTGTGGAAGTCAATCTGGTACTTTCTCAGATGATTAGGAATAGTGCTTCCTCAAGATCCAGCTATACCACTCCTAGGCATATACCCAAAGTTTGCTCAAGTACACAACAAGGACACTTGCTCAACCATGTTTGTAGCAGCTTTGTTTGTAATAGCCAGAACCTGGAAACAACCCAGATGTCCCTCAACAGAGAAATGGATACAGATATTGTGGTATTTTTACACAATAGAATACTACTCAGCAATCAAAAACGAGGAAATCATGAAATTTGCAAGCAAATGGTGGGATCTAGAAAAGATCATTCTGAGTGAGATATCTCAGAAGGAGAAAGACACACATGGTATATACTCATTCATATAGTCCTATAAGATATGAGAAACATAATGAAATCTATACACCTAAAGAAGATAAACAAGAAAGCAGACATGGGGTAAGATGATCAATCCTCACTTAGAAAGACAAATGGGAGGTGCATTGGACATAGGAGAAAACAAGTAACAGGACAAGAGCCTACCGCAGAGGGCCCCTGAAAGACTCTACCTAGCAGTGTGTAAAAGCAGATACTAAGACTCATAACCAAGTCTTCGGCAGAGTGCAGGGAATCATATGAAAGAAGGGGGAGTTAGTATGACGTGGAGAGCATAGGAGCTCCACAAGGACCAAATATATCTGGGCACAGGGGTCTTTTCTGAGATTGACACTCCACTAAGGACGATGTATGGATATAACCTAGAACCTCTGCTCAGATGAAGCCCATGGTAGCTCAGTAACCAACTGGTTTCCCATAGTAAGGGGAACAGGGACTATTTCTGACAGGATCTCAATAGCAGGCTCTTTGACCTCCCCACCCCACAAGGGAGGAGCAGTCCTGCTAGGCCACAGAGGAGGACTTTGCAGCCAGTTCTGAAGATACCTGATAAAACAGGGTCAGATGAAAGGGGAGGAGGTCCTCCCCAATCAGTGGACTTGGAAAGGGGCAGGGAGGAGATGAGGAAGGGATGGAGGGTTTGGGAGGGAATGAGGGAGCGGATACAGCTGGGATACAGAGTTAATAAAATATAACTAAGAATAAAAAAATAATAAATTACCTTTTGAGGATTTTATATACAAATGCAATGTAAGTTAATAATGTTGATTCATATTTTCTCTCTTTAAACTGCCTCCTTGATCTCACCTAACACACACACACACACACACACACACACAAACACACACACACACACACACATACCTCTCCTTTGTCTAAACATATACATCCCAGAGTCCAATTAGTGCTTTCCATGTGCTTATAGGTGTTTTCACTAATCCTTAGCTCTTTGGAGTTCAGTACTTGTCCTACTTAGTGTGTACCTAAAGACAAAGGTAGCATGATGTAGGTAGCAGTCCTTCAGCCCCTATGTCTCTGGGAGGGGACCATCCTGGTAGACATGGTTGTGGGCGGTACAGGCTTCCCCCTGCTCACATTGGATGCTGTTATAGTTTGTTCATCTACATGACCTCTGACTAGGATTTCCAGTTGAGGTCTCCAGCAAGGAAGATATCTCAGCAGCTGATCCCTGGGTACTGCTCCAAATTCTACTCTTCAGTTGGTAGACTTTGCATCTCATCCTCTGCTTCTCAGCTCTCGCACTCCTGCCAGAAATCCCTGTTACATGGAGGATTATTTCTAACTAGCTCCCAACCGATTTCCTCCTAAGTATCCTAGCTTTGATTCATAGAAATTATGTGTGTTTCCTTGGCTATCTCTCTGTCTGAAAAATCCATCACTTGTTCACACTTGTAAAGTCCCATTTGTCATGTCAGACAGTGTAGCCATTTGGATGTGGATATCACTGTTTGGGCATTGCTCTATTCACGTCTACACCCTTCATTCTGGACACGGTGAAGCAGAGCTCACTGGCTGCCCCCAGTAGCCTCGCTCTGAACACCGGCACTCCCATTTTATAGAGAGACAAGTGCAGGAATCATGACGTAGTCATCACACACTGCAGCAGAGCTGAGGGGTCATGTTTGGCATCATGACTAATGGCCTGAGAAATCACGTAACTGAAGGCATTGAATGAGGTCCTCAATGCAACCAAATACAACTTTCTCAGACCTGGGCCCTGACCATCATGGATATATACATTAAAGTTCAGAGACCTGGATGTTTGCCCCAAGGTCTTTACCTGGGTCCAGTCCATGAATGAATGCCGATAAGCCAGGCCCACCATTGGTAAAGATGTGTTTGGAGTTAGTTGTTGGCCTACTGCCAGGTTTACCAAAACATACTGAGCGTGTAAATATGTCTCCTGAAATCAGAGGACGCAGCATCTCATTCAGGAATGGCTTGCTTAGCTTCCCTCACCCTGGGGTGCCGAGGCTGTGGCATATTTGACATGTATTTGCGTCATGGGTGCAGAGTTATCTCCTGTGAACAAAAGTGAATCTGGTCCAAAGGGCTGGCCTTGAGATGCTACAGAATTGGTTGTCAGAGTTCCTGAACTTGAACTACAGACCTCCAGCCAGAGGACAGATCTTTAACTAAAAGTAAGCTGTGTGCCAGAGATTTGTGTTTAAAAGTATGGGTGTCTCTACAGGCTCATGAATTTGTTTTCATAGACTCAGATATCTAGAAGACTGTGTCAAAGTTCCAGATTGTCAATATTCTGGTCTTGGAAGTCCTACATACACTCACACATTTCTTTAAAAACTTGGGTTCCATGAAATTCCAGAGGCTCCTTTTACTGCCATATTTTGGGGAATCTAATATTTTTCTTATCTCATTTCCTATGGATTCCATTTTCCCTGTACAGAGATTTGGAAAAGGTGTTTTCTTCTCAATTCTACATGTAGAAACATTGCGGCTTAAATTGTAATTACAACACCCTAAAATGTGTTAGAACAAATGTCCTCAAGATCATTACCTTAAGTGAAATAACACAGACATAGACTCATAGTAATGGCAAGGCTGTGAATGTCAGCCAGGGAAATGCAAATCAGAGTAAGCAAGCTTCCAGTTTTAAGATCAGTGAGTTCTCAGGACCTAAAATGCAACATAGTGAGAACAGTCAATAACAGTGTATTATACCCGAGATTTGCTAAGGAAATGGATCTCAAGGCTAATATAGGCACACCCACACACCCTTACCCAAACCCACACCTCATCCCTACATTCTCCCACCCCCCAGAAAAAACCTGGTAATCAAACAAGATGGATATATTAGTTATCAAGATGGCAGTAGATACTTTACAGCATATACCTATGTCAAAACATCACCGTGTACTTTTTGATACATAGAGCTTCTTCCTACCAATAATAGACAAATAAAGGAGAAAGCTAACAGCGTTTTTTCCTGAGAAAGCAAAAGAAAAGATTTGTGAGCTTTGAAAAGGTGCTGTGTATTATAACATGTCTCACTAGAGACAGGGTTGTCCCCTTTTTTCACTGATACTTACATTCACAAAAGATAGTCAACAATCTTTGTTAGGAGGAATGTTGCCTACAAATCAGTGATATTGACACAGGTGAGTGCTGCATCTCTGAGGAACAGGCAGCTCTGTCCCCTCACATGCCTGTTTCACAGAAACAGGCTTTAAGCTTGAAAAGAGAGACAGGCGCTCTCTGAAATATCAGTCTGAGGAACCTGAGAAACCACCCACTTGGTAAAGTCTTATGGCCCAAGTAAACACAGGTTTACTTGGATTCATATGAGTGGTGAGTCACCAGTAACCTGATGGTAAACTGTGTCACCCACTGGTGGTAGTGTTCCTGTTTTATTATAATTTACTCTCATAGATACACAACAGAAACTTGACCTTAATGATCAAGGTAAACCAACCATCCAGCTATGGAGAGGATCCCAGGGAAACAGGACTATGTCTGCCCTCTCCTCTCGAACATAGTGTCTGATCTTCATCTGTGGCACCAAGAGGTAAAGAGCAGAAAAGATAGTTGGGCACTCTGGACCCACGTGGGGGGTGCTATACACTCCCTAGGCAAGAACTGCAATCTCTTTCTCTTTTCTTCCTCTCTCTATTTTAAGTTTTCTTTCTCTCTCTCTCTCTCTCTCTCTGTGTGTGTGTGTGTGTGTGTGTGTGTGTGTGCGCGCGCGCGCGCTTGCATTTGATATCTGTGAGTGTGGGCACACATTTGCAATGGTTGATACAGATGCCAAAAGACAGGCCTTGGGGGCTGTTTCTGTTTTTACCTTAACGTCGGCTTGAGATGCAGCTCAGGTTGGTTAGTAGTCTCAGCAGGCACTTTTGCCCAACTACTGACTCAGTCATTCTCTTGGGATTTCTGTTTGTTTTGTCAGGGTCTCACACTATATAATTCAGGCTGCCACAAAGTCATTGTGTATCCCAGACTGACCTTAAACTAGGACAGTCCTACAACCACAACCTCTCCAGTGTGGAGAAGATGGGCTCTTAAACCCTGTGCAGAGCGTGCTGGACCTTGCCTCTAATGAGCGTCTGGGAAACTCTCATACATTCCATCTGCTTATGGCTATTTGTTTTAATGATGAGAACACTTGAATGCATCATTATTAGAAAACCCTTGAGAATGAAGCACTCTTTTCCTCACCCTTTTTTGTTGATTTATTTGTATTTCTATCATTTCATCATCTCTTCTGGGGTACGGCACACCTCCTCAATATCACGTAGACTCATTCCAAAGGAGGGCTTAGCAAAGACTTGCATGCATATTCTGCAATTCCCTTCCTCCTCATCATGCTGATCTTGTGTAGCATACAGAGTGCACTGTATAATGTAGCTCTACATACCGTGTGTGACATACATGCTGTGGCTTTTTATGTAAAGTAACACTATATAGCATTAATGGGTTATTAAGAGTTTAACATCAATGATCGGTATAACATTTTCCTGTTTGATTTTTCAATGAGTTCAATATCTGTACATAGAAATTCTCACAAAAAAAAAAAAACATATTTGAGGTTCCCAATATGATTTAAACAACAACATTAAGTTTTCCTAAAACCAATAAAGAAATTTAAGAGTTAATAGATTTCTGTATGAGTTTGAAATGGCACTCCTGGCTATGTCATATTAAGTTACACTTATGGCGAATTTTGATTTATTGTGTAGAAACTCAGTTTGTGCACACAGTCTCAACTATCCTACTTCCTGTGCTCCATTGGGACCAATCACAGACAGCTGGTACCTGGGGGACTCCCCCAGTGTGGAAAGAGGCCCACTAGCTGTGGTCACTGAGAGGCCCACTACCAGTTGTGCCAAAAGCATGGCTCAAACTTCGTGTCTCCCAGGCCCACTCACCAACATGCACTGAGAAGACCCAATTACCCTTCACCCATGCTCAGCTCCTGCCCAGGTACAGGGAGGAGGAGGCATTTGGGGGTCCAGGGTACTAGTTAGTAAGAAGTTATGCAGAGCACCCTTTCCAAAAGGAATATAATTGCGGTTGGAGGCACTTGAAGGTACCAGAACTTCCCTCTCAGACCCTGATGCACACTCCATTGTCTCTTGTGATTTCACTTACAAAAAGAATGGATTCCCAGATCAAGGTGCCCAAGTACCTGTGCTGGAGATGGACTATGGTAAGACTTCAAGCCAGAGCCACTGCGCCAAACACTCAAAAGCATTTGGAGGCTGATTGATTTTCAAGTGGTGGGAACTGCAGTATGCCGTTTTCCCTAGGCAGCACGGCAACAGCAGAGGTGAAGGAAGAAAGTCATGTGAGTTCTCGGCCCAATGGTGACTCCCCACTCTGCTAATTCTCAGAACCCTGGACAGTCCACAAGGACCTGCCCATGGGAGCCTCAGAATTAGAACATAGCCTGAGACTAAATTCCATTCTTGTCTGAAAATCTGGCATTAAGGCCAGATGTAATTGAATTGGAAGAATGGAGAGATGCGAGAGCTGTCAATCAAATTCACGCCAATTACTGTAGTGATTCTAACGGCCTCTGCAGCTTGGAGTCTCAGAATCCGAATTCTAAGGATCCCATTTATCTATGACTGTTGGCCCTCAAAGCACACGAGGGCAGATGTAATCTAGTTAGATCGCAAATATTTCTTCTGGCCCCAGACAGAATGGGGACACGCCCACACCCTGACACAAATTTTGGAGAGGGAATACAATGCTGCCGGGGCCTGGAAAGAGCTTTAAAATGTTTATTTTATTTTTTTAATTTTTATTTAATTTTTGAACAAGCAAAGGACAAACAAAATTTATAGCCAGTTCAATTACCCACATAACACAGTTAAATCACAAGGTTATGAAGTTACCAGTGACGTCACTTACCTGCCAAGCTTCTGTCTTCTCTGTGATTTATCATTATCCCTCAGTGATTTCCACCCTCATTGGCAGTTTTGCTTACACACCTTTTGCTGCACGATTCTACCTGCAAAATTAATGCCAGGAGCCTGAAAGTTTTACATAAGCTTCACTTTGTTCCTCCTAATTTTCTAAAGAAACGTTGTTAAATACTACAGTAAAAATTTTATGGGCATGAAAATAAGTAAGTTGATAATATACAAGAGTTATCTCAGGAACAGGAGGAGGCTTTTACATTTCTGTGATAAATTTGCTGAGTCTTGAACTTTAAAATGAGCTTCGGGTAGTCCTATAAATTGGAATGCTGCGGCCACTCCTGCCCTCCCTATGTCATGTCCCCCAGGTCTACGGTGCTCTTGGACAGTATTTCTATTAAATCTCCCCATATTTCTAAGTGTGTGCATGGCTCTGCTCTTCTTGCCCATCCCTCATCACAGAACATCATTTGCTCATATTCGTTTTAGGGAAACAAAATTCTGGCATGTTGAGTCACTGATTGCCCATACCTGCTGACAGACTTGTGATCTATGATAAGAGAGAGCGATTCCTCTCCGGAGTCTAGATCAGAGTCCCCTGGTGCTCTGAGGAAGGCAAAAACAACCCAGCGGAAGTGCGCGAGCATGGCTCAGAACAAGAGCGGTGTGCACATCGCATGTGTTGCCCTGATATACTGTTTTGTCATTCGAAGTGCCAGACGGGAGAGAGGGCTCTTCTCTGTCACACCCAGAGAGTAGGCACGCAAAATGTACCTATATAAATGGAATATAATAAAGAAGCAATTAAAATGTTTATGCATTCTCAGTTCCTTTCTCTCCCCAGTTAGCAAAAGTAGTCAGTATGTTCATGTTTATTTACAGGATACTGAGGTGGTTCTGCTTTCTCCAGTTTGTTGCTATTTTTCTATCATCCAGACCGTTCGAGGGCAAGACACGTGGCCTTCCAATGCGCTGGTGGTTCCCATGCCTTCTCTGGACCGTGGTCTCCATCCACACGGAGAGTTTTGTCTTCCGTTGCTCATGCTGGACAGCAGCAGTCTGACACTAGGACCGGCATGCTGGAGTCGGTGCTGTCCTCCCTACCTCCAGGGCCGTAATTATCTGCAGTCGCGGTGCAGAGCAGCAGGCGGCTCATTTTAGGAGCTGCTCTGTCCTGGAAGAGCTGTGTGCATTGCGTGGATCTTGACGACGGGCTTTTAAGTATGTCTGTTTCTCTCTGCCTGTATCACTGGAAGTTAGTCCAGTCTCTCAGTGCTGTCTCTCATCTCTGCAGTCATCATTTGCCAAAGTCTGCCTGCTTTTTACAGGCTCACGAACAAAGTGACAAAAATGTTTCAATTCCACTTGAAATAGGTTTTGATGGAATTTTCCCGGCTTTACAGTGAGACGTGCTACTTGTTTTCTAGCTGAGGATTCATTCATTCATTCACTCATTTCTTTTTTTTTTTTTTTTGAATTTTATTTTTTTCTTATCAGTTACATTTTATTAACTCTGTATCCCAGCCGTGTCCTGATCCCTCATTCCCTCCCAATCCCACCCTCCCTCCCTCATCTCCACCGTGCCCCTTGCCAAGCCTACTGATAGGGGGGGCTCCTCCCCATTCATCTGATCCTGTTTTATCAGGTATCTTCAGGACTGGCTGCAAAGCTCTCCTCTGTGGCCTAACAGGACTGCTCCTCTCTTGGGGGGTGGGGAGGCCAAAGAGCCAGTCATTGAGTTCCTGTTAGAAATAGTCCTTGTTCCCCTCACTATGGGAAGCCAATTGGTTACTGAGCTACCACAGGCTACATCTGAGCAGAGGTTCTAGGTTATATCCATACATGGTCCTTGGTTGAATGTCAGTCTCAGAAAAGACCCTGTGCCGAGATATATTTGGTCCTTGTGGAGCTCCTATCCTTTCCCCATCAGACTAACTCCCCTTCTTTCTTATGATTTCCTGTACTCTGCCAAAGGTTTGGTCATGAGGCTTTGCTTTGAAAACACTGCTAGTTAGAGTCTTTCAAATGCGCTCAGTAGACTCCTGTCAATGTTCAATGCGCATCCCATCTGTCTTTCTAAACGAGGATTGATCATCTTACCCCATGTCCGCTCTCTTGATTATCTTTTTTAGGTGTACAGATTTTATTATGTTTATCATATCTTATAGGTCTATATAAGTGAATATATACCGTGTTTGTCTTTCTCCTTCTGGGATATTTCACTCAGGATGATCTTTTCTAGATCCCACCATTTGCCTGCAAATTTCATGATTTCCTCCTTTTTGATTGCTGAGTAGTATTCCATTGTGTAAAAATACCACAATTTCTGTACCCATTCCTCCATTGATGGACATCTGGGTTGTTTCCAGGTTCTGGCTATTACAAATAAAGCTGCTATAAACATGGTTGAGCAAATATCCCTTTTGTGTACTTGAGCAAACTTTGGGTATATACCTAGCAGTGGTATAGCTGGGTCTTGAGGAAGCACTATTCCTAATTGTCTTAGAAAGCAGCAGATAGATTTCCAGAGTGGTTGTACCAGTTTACATTCCCACCAGCAGTGGAGGAGGGTTCCCCTTTCTCCACATCCTCTCCAGCATGTGTTGTCCCTTGAGTTTTTCATCTTGGCCATTCTGATGGGTGTAAGGTGATATCTCAGGGTCGTTTTGATTTGCATTTCCCTGATGACTAACGATGTTGAACATTTCTTTAAGTGTTTCTCTGCCATTCGATATTCCTCTACAGATAATTCTCTGTTTAGCTCTGTTCCCATTTTTTAATTGGATTACTTGGTTTGCTGCTTTTCAGCTTCTTTAGTTCTTTGTATATACTCGATATTAGTCCTCTGTCAGATAAAGGGTTAGTGAAGATTCTTTCCCAATCTGTAGGCAGGCGTTTTGTTTTGATGACAGTGTCCTTTGCTTTACAGAAGCTTTTCAGTTTCATGAGGTCCCATTTATTGATTGTTGCTCTTAGAGCCTGTGCTGTTGGTGTTCTGTTCAGGAAGTTGTCTCCTGTGCCAATGAGTTCTAGGCTGTTCCCCACTTTTTCTTCTAACAGATTTAGAGTATCTGGTTTTATGTTGAGGTCTTTGATCCACTTGGACTTTAGTTTTGTGCAGGGTGATAAATATAGATCTATTTTCATTTTTCTGCATGTGGACATCCAGTTGGACCAGCACCATTTGTTGAAGATGCTGTCTTTTTTCCATCATTCACTCATTTCTTAATTCTTTCTTGTTTTCCCCCATTTTCTTGATAAAGGTACCCCAATACTGTACTGTGAGCCGGAACCACTATCCAAGTGGATTGACATATATATATATCAATCCACTTGGATAGTGGTTCTGTATATATATATGTATGTATATATATATGATGTATGATTCCAAAGTTCCTATCACAGGAGAATTGCCTCTAATTCATCATGAGGTGGCCTTCTTCATGTTACTTTAGGTTAAGAACATGTAGTATTATAATGAAAATTTATTATGAATTCAATATGGACTCTGTGACCTAACAGTGTAAAAATAAGAGTAATATTTACAGTCATTCATATACTAATGTATATAAATAGTCCATTGAGCAAATACAATTTTACCATACTTAAAATATATGACTTTCTTTAAGCAATATATAATATTCTTTATATGCAATGCATAATTTTATTTGAAGTGTTACACTATATACAATTATTATGCAATGACTGACTTGTCTAAGAATTTTTAAAAGTGTGTTCCAAGGTGGGGCTCTTATGATAGTTTTAATCATATGCTAGACAAATGGGTTTGTGTGTGTTGGTTTTGTTCTCAGGTCTTCTTTGCTATTGCATTGTGGGATGTGTATAATATGACATATGTACACAGTCATGTGGGTGCATACAAGTGGATGCATATATGGAAGCTACAGTTAACATTGGGTGTCCTTTTGAGAGAGGGACTCTCGTTAAAACTCCATGTCACTGATTGGGCTAGTCAGGCTGGCTACAGGGATCTGTCTTTCTCCATCTTGGCCCAGCACTGGAGTGGCAGATGTGAATGCTGGAGTCCGAGCTTAGATCTTCACGTCTATGGGCAGGTACTTTATACAACAAGTTTATGTACCCAGCCCAAAGACTTTGTTTTCTGTCAGTATTATGCTTTGAAGTTAGTCCAGTCTGTCTGTAGAAGTCTGGTGGTTAAAGCATGCGTGTTTCAACCGTCCCTCCACACTGGGCACAGAGGTGGGGTACCAGCAGCACCTCTGTGATTGGAATGTTTCTACAGAGCGGATGTTGCTGTAGGAATGCACTCCTCTCTTCATGCATTTGTGGCGATTGCTAATAAGGACTTTTAGTTTCTGAAACTCAAGGCAATATTTCAGAAACCATTGTCATTGTACAGTTCGAGTGCTTGTCTCCAAAACAAAATCTGCATTCATCCAACGAAGCCGATTTTCTATTTGACCCAGTTTCCAACCAGAATGTGACTAAGAGGCTAGCGAATGATTGGCGCTTGTTTTGTGAGCTGATGGTGTTGATAATGCTGCTACTTTGGGGCTGGAAAACACTAAAATATATAGATTTTCTGCTTGGCGGATTCCTTCAAGAACTGTCACAGTGATGCCACTGATTGAGAGTGACCCAACAAGACGCAATAAGCACAAAAGGCGATAGGACCAAAATCATATTTTCCAACTGGCCTGCCTTCTTTTCCTGTGCTATAATTTTTACTTGAGTTTGACAGCTAGTCTTTGGTAGGTGTGTGGTGATTATGAGCCTCCCGTCTTGCAGAAGCAAGGTTTAGAGTCAGACTGACAGTGATTATGTTTTAAGCATTTATCATTCAACGATTCACAAATATCCATATGGCTTTCTGCAGACGTATTGACAACTTGAAACTAGAGTGCTCTGGTATGCAGCTGCCTTCATTATCTCAGAGTTACTGAACACTGAGTGTCGAGAAAGCATATGGACATTCTCCTCTGTTGTCCATCACCCCATGGTTTGGGTGTGCGATGATAAGGCTGAGCGTAGAGGTACAAGGCCAGTGAGCACAGTGAAATCAGAATGCAACTGATTGGCATGACAAATTAAGACCTTTTATTTGGAAATGGCAACATGTGACTGTCAACAAGACAATGTCTGAACTTGGCATTGAAACACCTCATAGGAATATTGACTGTTGATAAAACTAAGAGAGCAATGTATGTGTGGAGATTCAGAAGATAGGGAGATGGTTTTTTTTAAAAACTAACAGAAATTAAAACTGAACAAAGAGCAACCAAATATCAGGCAGAAATGTGGATAAAATTAAACACGTTTAGCTAGATTAAGAGATTGGAGTGAAACTAGAATTGCACAATTTTTCAATATAAAGATCAATAGAAGAAAGAAAAATACATAAGGCTTGGAGATTATTTAATAAGTAAGACTGAGGATTATTTTATTTAATAGTCTTCATATCTGGTTTAGTAATAAACATAGGCAGATATTTCCATTCTTATTACAACTTCTCATACAAGTTATATCATCAGACTTTTGTCTAAAGGATGGGAGTTAAAGCTCTAGGAAGATGAAGGATTTTAACACTGAAGGCTCTGACAGACAGCTAGCCTGGAGGGCTACAGCCTACCTGACAGAAGCCTTTAGTCTGAGCCTTCAACAGTAGGATTCTCTCCATCCCTTGCTGGTCATGATGCATCTGTTGGGACAGACTTCATTAGGCTTTGACCTGACACAGCTATGGATTTATAGCTGATGCTCTCTCCTCCAGGACATGTCTAGAACAGGGGAGTTGCTGTGAGACTCTCATTGTGCATGGCTTTTGTGCAAAGATGCTTGGTCATTATAAGAAGCAATCTGTAGAGTTTAGAATAGCTTTGAAGTAATGTAAAATTTGTTAACATTACATCAAGGGCCCACATAAAACTGTGGTTTAAATTTACATCTAGTACCATGAGCTTGACATTAGAGACCCTTCCTGCTAGCTGAAAATTCTCACCACCACTCCACTCAGCTTTTGTAGTTAAGTCCTCTATGGAGCTCTGTTCTATGGAACCCTGGTGTTAAGTTTATTCTTGGCCGGTGGGATTCAGTTCTGTGATATCCATGGAATCCTTCAAACAAGATGGATGCATATAACAGTGGGACTGAGTGGGTATCTCCCCCTGTTCAGAAGAAAGGTGACCATTAGTACGACCTGTCACTTGCCTTGGATAAATCCCTATGGAGTGGTGTCCTATGCTAAACATGTTTCAGTACAATGGTGTGTGTGTTGAGCTGATATCGATACGGTGGTATGGACTATGCTCAGTTTGGTTTGGGGACTTCACTAGTCTTCAGGTACTAAATGTCCTGTTTACTGTCCCAGGACACCATTTAAAATGTAGTCATCACACTTGCTGAGGACCCTTCTGGCTACGGCCCTTTCTGTAACCTTCCTTTTTTTTGATCACTCTGGCTGACAGCTATCCCCACAGTTGGACCCAGTCCTTTCAAGTGATGTAACTACTATTTTCTTCTTTATGTGTAGCTTCTTATGCTAATCGAACATAATGTTTTACTGAAAATTACCATGACATCTTTCCCCTTCCAAGGCCACAAGTATTTGAAATATCCAGAAAAGATTGTTTAGACTTACTTCAATGTAAATGAAGAACAGATGTTACGCTTTTCATGGAAGATGGTAGGTGTAAAAATGTGTGCTTTGGGGAGACTGCACTGATATTTGTTATGCAAGAAAAGCTCATTCTTTCAACAAATATTTAGTAAGCATCTACAGAGTACCAGAAAGTGTTACTAATACCAGGGTGGTAGCAGTAAATAAGACAGATGAAACAGCCACACCCTGCTCTCTCCTAAAACATAAAGTCTAATAAAGGGAGGTGCAGCAGGCTTTAATGCAATAAAGTATAAGCACCTAACAAGTCTCATAGGAACAGTTTTCATTAAGAAATTTAAGCAGTATAATCAGAATTGAGTAGAAATGGGTGTTGACTTTGTACAAAGCAGTTACAGATAGAATATTTTGTTGTTGTTCTTTTGTTTTTCATGACAGGGTTTCTCTGTGTGTAGCTTTGGCTGTCCTGGAACGCACTCTGTAGACAAGGCTGGTCTCAAGCTCACAGAGATCCATTTGCCTCTTCCTCCCAAGTGCTGGGATTAAAGGTATGCACCACCACTGCCCAGCTGGATAGTATTCTAACAACCAGACATTAGAAAGGACTACAAGGAGAGAGAGCAGTGCAGTGTTGGCAAGCATAAGCCTAAGCATCGTTCTTAAAGAGGAGTAGCTGTTGCCTCAGCAGCACATAGCTTTAAACATGGTAAGCCTGATACACAGTATTCTACACAGAGAAAGGTCAGTTACAGGAACCAGGGTTATGGCAGTAAGTAAACCAGGCATATCAGAGACCAGGTTCTGCTTTAGGTGAAACCAGGTCCTGTTCGTGGTCCTTTGGCCATCCCAAAGTAACATCAGGTAAGCAGAAGCTTAGCAGAACTCAGCATTCCACTGTTCCTTAGCCAGCAATTACCTGTGATGTAGTGTCACCGGTGTATAGCGCAAACTCCCTCAGCCTTCAGCCCATCCATTTCAACATTTTTTAACAGCTGTCAGCTTACCTTGTCTTGATGAACACTGGAATGCCAGAGAACCAGGGGTTGCCCTAGGCAAGCAAGGAAAGGAGGAAAGGATCAGAGGGAGGCTGATTGTGGGAGGGGAGTCAAGAGTGAACTGAGATTGAGGACCAGTGCAGTATCTGGGAAGCTGACCCCAAGCCTCCCATTTTCATTACTGCTCCATGTTTTCTGTTGAGTCAGTAGCTGAATTCACCATCATGTCTATATTACAGCTTCTTTAGTTTCCTGTTCTTAAGAACCACCCCTACCCTACCTGGATTTCACTCTGGGATCATGGAGGGCAAGCAACATCTCCATGGACAGTGATGAAGATGGGAGCAGTTAGGTGGGAGTAGTTAGAAGAAGAAAGCTTGAAAAACTTTAAATGGCAAACTGTGGAAACAGAAATAAGAAATAAAAAAGGAAAAGCATTAGCCCCCTTTCAGGTGAGACTCAATGTAGTCATTGTCCATGGGATGTTGTGACCTGTCCATGTTCTTGCAAATAACTGTGCTAATCACCAAATTGTGGGGACCCTGTGTGTGTAGTCCTTTCTAGATGCAAGAGTGAAGAGCAGGCACAAGCACTAACCACTCAGGAATGTTAAGAAGCGGAACATTCAGTAGTTGAAATCGTGCTTTCTGCTATGAGTGCTAGGCGGTTTCCTTGTTCTGTTTTTCTCTGTTGTGTGGGGATTGAGCCTAGGGCTTCACACACAGGCACGTGCTCTGCTGAGGTCCCTTTGCAGCCCATGTTTTGGATACATTGATTCTAAGTTCTGCATCAGCTTGCACATCCATTACAAGGCTGATCTTGATTGTATGATTGTGGGCTGCTGGGAAAGTTCTGAGGATGGGTTTTCACCTCAATGTTGTGTCACCTCCAGCTGTGTGGAGTCTAAATTCACCAGTCCTTCTGGCTTCTGTTCACCTGGGCAGCTGGGTAGGTAAGGGACCTGGTTGGCTCTGGAACTATGCGTTCCCAGTATGGGAGAGGAATGATCAGGAGGCTGATGTTTACTTGGGTGAGGACGCAAGCAATATAAATGCTAATGGTGAGTTAGTGCTTAGTATGCACAACCTCTATGAGTTTCCAGAGTAAACAACAGCCAAGAAATCAGATTAACCATTCAATGAGTTATTAGGTGCTTAGGGGAAACTTTCCTGCCATGAGCTAACAGGTTTTGTTTTTAACAGCGATGAAACATGGGGGTATGTGGTTTATTTTGAATAACGCCATAGGATTTTAGGTCTCTTTCTCTCTCTCTCTCATGTGTGTGTGTGTGTTGTGTGTGTGTGTGTGTGTGTGTGTGTGTGTGTAACATATATTATGGAACACACACATAGATATGTACACATATTTTTAAATGAAATTTTCTGTAAGTCCAGGAGATACCATGAACAGTGCCACAATTACCATTGATAACCCTCTAACCAACTGTGTTTAGTGACTAACTGCACTGACAGTTTGGAAAACGGAACCTCTGACCCATTCTGTAGGAACTGGTGAGGCTGTTTGTTAACAGCTGTGAATGAGATTCTCTTATCACATCTCTGGGGCAAGAATTCTTGAAATCTGAGCACCCAGAAGAGACTGCCTATACCAGCTTCCTAGATAGTCGAGGACAGAAGGGAGTGGACAAATATGAAAATGAAGACAATATCTTGGCAAAGCTGTAGACTTAGCTTCAAACTTTAAGAATGTCTTTTAAAGCATGGCAGTGTGTGTGTGTGTGTGTGTGTGTGTGTGACATATATTATGTAAACTACTACTACATGTGTGGTATGATGTTCATTTTTGTGATATACTGTGTCTTTCTATATATATGTTATATACAGGGACATTAGATATATGAATATATTATGTCTGTGTGTATTTGTGTTTGGCGTGATGAATTTTTGTAGCATAATGCATGTTCGTGTGTGGTGTGTTGAGACCATCTGTATGTAGTATGTTATGTGTTTGTGTGTGTTGTGTATTTCTGGGTGGTCCTCAGTATTTGTGTGGTGGTGGTGGTGGTGGTGTTTGTGTATGCACACACATATTTGTATAATGATTCAAGAAACAGCCTCTCCTCTCCAAGGATTAGAGTGAAGTAACAGGTGTTTATTCGGTTGTGTGACATAAGATTCTCTGGACCTCTATGTGTGATACTTGTAAGTAACAAACTATGCACTCTGGAATGAACATACTGTGTGCTCTCTGAAAGTGTTTCTTGAGCAGCAAGTGGCTACGACATGTGAGTTTGTGCCCTGCTGCATCTGCTGGGGGACAGCTGTGGCCACCTGACCCCTGTGAGGCCCACTGCCTCAGTGCACCATGATCTAACGAAACAGTCTGCTTCAGTTATTATACGAGGGTGTGTGCGGCTCCAGCAAGAGGCATTTTAGACTTGAGAGTTTAGAAACCTTACATGTTCTCCTAACTATGGAAAAATTAGAACAGAAAAATAAAAAGTAAGAGATTATAGTTGCAGTTACGGTTTTATAAAGTAGGCTCTTTTCTTTCAGTTTTCTGCTTCCAGATTTAGAACTAAGAAATTGCAGGAGTAATGATGAGCAGGAAGTCTGCCACTGCCAGCCCATCACGGCTGCTGCATCTCTCTGGACCAGGAGCTGGCAATCAACACCAGAAGAGTCTGCCCCACTGACTTGCTAATAATGGAGAGCTAAGGAGCTTTGCTTGGTGTCAGGGACTCTCCTTTGTGTTTCTGACAAGTGCCAAGTTGCCAGTGAAAAACAGGAGGGCAAATTCTGCACTCAGTTTGCACCTCAAACTCTTTCCCAAGGAACCATTTAAATAATGTCCTAGAGAAACTGCTCGGGAGCTGGCAATACTCTTTCAAAGGGAAATTAAAAGCCCACAGGAGCACATTTCCCAGGAAGCTCACACTTGCAGTGGGGATCAGAGCCTCAAAGGCTGTGCAAAAAGGAATGATCTGCATCCAAACCATGGAGCTTGCCAAAGCGGAGCCATGACAAAAGACATTTAAGCCCTGGACCCACCAAAGCATCATCAGAGAAACCAAGTACTTTCTGCAAAAGTGGCCACTGCAAACGGTTTCTAAAGAGCTTTCTGTCTTACATCCACTTGTCTTCTACAAATAGAGCTCACTGGAAAAATTAAAAAATAAAATCACTTAGTACACTTGCGGTGTGTGACAAGCCCGGCTCATGTGTTGTCAGTATTTATTTAGTGTAAGTTATCTGTGTTATTCTTCCCTGAATTCTGTTAGTAAAATAATGTCTGGTTTATGGGTGCATTTTCACCCCTGGGAATAATAGTTCACTTTCACACAATTATTTCATTCTTCCTTAAAACAAAAGAATGCATTGACCTGTGGCATTCTGTTTTGAGCAGTGTGTGTGTGTGTGTGTGTGTGTGTGTGTGTGTGTGTGTGTGTTACAGTCATTTGATCAACTAAGGTGCAATGAGTTTTTTCTGGTGATTCATTTATCATGACATGTTCCCATTTAACCTATTTAAAATAGCACAGGTATGGTAAGCTGCCATAGACGGGGCAGGAAAAGAATGACTGTTAGGAAACGTAGGAATGTAGAGAAACGTGAAGGTTACACTCGGGTTCACAAATCACACCACGAGATCGGTTCCACGTGGGAGGTTTATTAGGGGAAGGGGGGAGAGAGAGAGGAGGAGAGTAAGAGTAAGAGAGTAAGGAAGAGTAAGGAAGAGAGAGAGGGGGAGGGCTCCAGTTCTCTTATAGGGTGACCCAGGGCATGCACAGGTAGTTCCAGGTGGTCAGCAGGTGGTGGTGGAGATGCTGGGGATCAAACCCAGGACCTCATGCATTTGTGAAGACACCCAGACCACCTGCTGCCCACCTAGAACTACCTGCACATGCCCTGGGTCACCCTATAAGAGAACTGGAGCCCTCTCCCTCTCTCTCTTCCTTACTCTCTTACTCTCTCTGTAACCCCCTTCCCCTAATAAACCTCCCACGTGGAACCGATCTCGTGGTGTGATTTGTGAACCTGCGTGTAACCTTCACAGGCGCATGTTTCTCTACATTCCTACGTTTCCTAACAATGAGGACATTTAATTTGCTAACCACTCAAATTTCAACTGATCTTTAAAGAACTACAACTGTGTAGAATGGAGTGCTAAGTAAAAATGGGCTTCCATACATTTGTTACTTTAAGAGAATTAAACAGATAAACACAGACAGCATTACAAGCTCAATTCTCAGTTGACAAATAACATATGAAAAACTCCCACCAACATATATCATTAGGGAAATTTAAATTAATACTACAAACTATCACTTCCTACTCCCTGGTTTCTAGAAATTCATGGTTTATACATGTGTCTGCAAAGATCACTCAATATCAAAGGCTGGGTTTAAACCTTAAACCTGTGGGTCCTCACCTAACCCAGCTCTGTTCTACATGGTCTAAGAAATAGTATCCAATGGTTCATTTTCAAAGGTGCCTGGAGCAAGCTTAGGGTAGACCACAAATGAATGGAAAATACTGGATTCCTGCTAAGTCCTCCAGTCCAGCACTTCCCCATACCCAAACTCTCCTAAAACACCCTGACTCACACACAAACAGGTGAATTAGAGTAAAAAGATGATAGAATACAAACTTGCTGAAAAGAACATTTACCAGAAAAGCTTCAAATTAAACAGGATGTAAAGGTAGAAAGGAGCTCATATGGTTAGGAGCCGAGGAAAAGACAGTGACAGAGGGCACATTAAAACCTAGATAGTACTTAAGATTGCACACTCTTGCTTGGCATAAATGAAGAAAGGGAGGAACAGCCAGGCACTCGGGCTGTAAGAGAGTCCTGACCATTATGGTCTGAGTGAGATGGAATCTCAGAGTTGTTTTGATTTTCATTTCCCAGATGACAAAGGATGTTGAGCATTTCTTTCTTTTTTATAGTTTTTTTTAAATGTTTTTAATTTTTTATATTAATAACAGTTTATTCACTTTGTATCCCAGCTGTAGCCCCCATCCCCTCTCAATCACACCCTTCCTCCCTCTTTTTCTCCTACAGCCCTTCCCCCAGTCCAATGATAGTGGAGGTCCTCCTCCCCTTCCATCTGACGCTAGTCACTAGTCTATCAGGTCTCATCAGCACTGGCTTCATTGTCTTCCTCTGTGGACTGGTAAGGATGTTCCCCTGTCAGGTGGAGGAGATCAAAGAGCTAGCCCATGAGTTCATGTCAGAGATGGTTCCTGTTCCTATTATTGGGGAACCCTCTTGGACACTGAGCTGCCGCGGGCTACTTCTGTGCAGGGGTTCTAGGTTATCTCTATGCATGGTCTTTGTGTGGAGGATCAGTCTCAGAAAAGACCCCTGGGCCCAGATTTCTTGGTTCTGTTGCTCTCCTTGCAGCATTTCTTTAACTCTTTCTCTGCCATTCTATATTCTTGTGTTGAGAATTCTCTGCTTAGCTCTGCCCATTTTTTTAATTGGATTACTTGGTTTGTTAGTGTTTAACTTCTTGAGTTCTTTATATATTCTGGATATTAACTCTCTGTCAGATAAAGGGTTGGTGAAGGTCTTTTCCCAGTGTGTAGACTGCCATTTTGTTCTACTGACAGTGTCCTTTGCTTTACAGAAGCTTTTCTTTTTCACAAGGTCGCATTTATTAATTGTAGATCTTAGAGCCTGAGCTGTTGGTGTTCTGTTCAGGAAATTGTCTCCTTGTGCCAATGAGTTCGATGCTCTTCCTCACTTTTTCTTCCAACAGATTTAGACAACAATCGGTATGGCTAAGATCAAAAACTCAAGTGACAACACATGCTAGATAGGATGTGGAGAAATGGGAACCCTCCTCCATTGCTGGTGGGAGTGCAAACTTGTACAACCCCTTTGGAAATCAATCTGGAGCTTTCTCAGAAAATTGGGAATAGCACTACCTCATAATCCAGCTATACCACTCCTGGGCATATACCCAAAAGATGCCCCACCATTCAATAAGGACATTTGCTCAACTATGTTCATAGCAGCTTTATTGTAATAGCCAGAATCTGGAAACAACCTAGCTGTCCCTCAACAGAGAAAAGAATACAGAAATTGTGGTGCACCTACACAATGGAATAATACTCAGCTATTAAAACAAAGAAATCATGAAATTTGCAGGCAAATGGATGGAACTAGAAGAGATCATTCTGAGTGAGGTACCCCAGAAACAGAAAGACAAGCACGGTATACACTCACTAATAAGCAGATATTAGCCATATAATATAGGACAGCCATCTACAGACCTAAAGAATCTAAACACTAAGGAGGACCCTAGGGAGAATGCTTACATTTTATTCAGAATGTTAAACAGGATAGACACTAGAAATAGAGGAAAAGAGGAAACAGGATGGGATTCTACTATAGATGGTCCTCTGAAAGGATTCATCCAACAGGGGAACAAAGCAGATGCTAAGACTCAGGGCCAAACTTTGGGCAGAGCACTTGGGAGTCTCATGGAGGAAGAGAGGGGTGGGATTAGAGGGACATGGAGGGGAGGGGAGCCCTACAAGAAGACCAACAAAGCTAAAAGATCTGAGCCCAGGGGGTCTTGCAGAGACTGATGAACCAATGAAGGACTATGCATGGAGCGGACCTAGACCCCCTGCTCAGATGTGGTCAAGTGGCAGCTCAGTCTCCATGTGAATCTCTGAGGAAAGGGATCAGGGGCTGTCTCTGTCATGAACTCAGTTGACTACTCTCTGATCACTTGCCCCTGCTTATACAGCCTTGCCAGGTCATGGATCCAAGCAGTCCTGATGAGACTTAACAAACTATGGGCAATAGTAGAGAACTCCCCCTTTCAGTGGACCAGGGAAAGGGAATGAGGGGAAGAAGGAGGGAGGGTGGGACTGGGGGAGTTGAGGGAGGGGATTCAATAGGGATATATATTGAATAAATCGTGAAAAAAAAATTAAATCTTAAGAAGAAAAAAGAAAAATATACTTAAAATGAAAAAAAAGATAGAGTACTCACTGATCCATCAGTCAGTTGTCTGTTGTATTATGTGATTAATATTTACTATTAATATATCTTTTAGTAAAGCTGCAGTTAATTCTAAATAGCCATTTAACCAAATCACCACACAGAGACTAGGATTTATTTAGTTAACCTAGAACATAATGCTGGGCAATAGTTACTCCATCCTAAACCTCCAAGCCTGAACAGTTTCATACCCTTCAGATTCACCCTTTATACTTACTTTTAGTGATATCTTAGGTCTGGTTCATTTCTCCACATTGTTCCAAGACTTCTCCAGCTTCTGCTCTCCCAGCTTCTCCCTGCCACTTCTCCTCCTCCTCTGCCTCCCACTCTTTCCTCTCCTCTGGCTCCTCCTCTCTCCCTCCTACTCCTTCCTCTTCATTGCTCAACATTGTGGCTGGTTGTTTTATTTACACTTTGTGCATGTTTACACAAAGTTGAGACAGGTGATGCTTAGAAGAAGTATCACAATGCAATGTCCCGATTGAAACCAGAGAGTTGGGGAGAGAAATCAGCATTTGAATGAACAAGGGTAAGGTGTATACATTCCAAAAGAACATTATACCAACAGTTGTCCATCCTTCTGGGCTAATGACAGACATTGCTAAGCCATAAAATAAACTGCCTTGTTTGCACTACTCTGAGTCCACAGTGCTCTTAAGATGATCTTCATTTCTCACAAATGAGATGCTCTTCCAGCTCCCAGTCTCATGCAACTCATCTGGACTCTCATTCTGATCTCCCCCCAAGAGTGAACTGATTTGTAGACAAAGTCACACAGACTTCCTCTTCCAGTTTGCTTCCCATTGCTGTGATGAACAGCATGGCATAAAGCCACTTGGAGATGTCTGACCCACTCCATCACTGAAGGGAGTCAGCGCAGAAAGTCAAGGCAGGAAACTGAAACACAAACCTTAAGGAACACTTCTTGCAGGCTTCCTCTGGCTCACCCGCAGTTAGCTTTCATCTGCAGCCCAGGCCAGTGGGTCTTGTAGAGTTGGGATGGCCAATCTGACAGAGACAGTTTTTTCAGTTGACGTTCTCTTTTCCCAGGTGACCCTAGGCTGTGTGAAGTTGACAGTAAAACCAGAGAGACACTGACCTTCCGTTCGCTCACATCCAGGATCTGTATAGTAAATTTTTAGCTCAGCCTTTACTGACCCAAGCCAAGGACCATAGCCGTCTGCACTTTTTCTTGTTATTCTCTATTATGTTGACATAGTCCAGCTAGGAAAGCTACGGATTTTACCTTCTCCACCAATATACATGGTCTCCCTCATCTAGCAATAAACTTACAATTAACAAATTGACATCTGTCATTGGATCTGGGTGTGGGCAGATTATTATAACAAATGCTGTCATACTTTTCAGATACTTCTCCCATTGACTCTTTGGGGCAATGATACTGGAAAACAGAGCAGGGCATAAATTATAGTGCTGTGTCTTTGTTGGGAGGCTTAAGTGAAAATGCTGATTTATATCAAGCTTGAGTGAATCAGACATGCAGTGTAAAGTGAGATCACAGACAATAATAAATAATAGCTGAAGTTGGTGTGACATAATAAAAATGATGGGTTAATCAGAAAGCAAAGAAAAGAGCTACAATGGCTTGAGTAGAAAATAAACATCAGACTAATTCTGAACCCTACTGTGCAGATAGAAACAGAATGTACACCCGACTCAAAGGGCAAGTGCTCTATAAATGTTGCTAGTGAGAGCTGATAAATGTATGGACAAGAAAATTTAGAAAAGAAATGATATAAAATAGAGACTTCAGCTGTGACAAATGTGCTCAGTGCCCTATTAATTTACTGGGAAGCATGGACAGAGAATGTAGGACAGGCTTTCTAGTGATATAAAAAGTATATGTTGGGGGAAAGTAACTGTAAAAACAAGGAGGCCAAATTTAATTTTGTCTCAGTGACCGAGGTGTTAACTTCCCTGTCAGTTACACAAAATCTGAGCCTTACTTGTTTATAATGATTTAGCTCTAAGTAGGTAAGAGGGGCGTGCTGGTTAGTTAACTGATACCTTCTACTCATATAGGACAGGAAAGACCCCAGCATATAATGTTTGTCAGAATGGAGTTTATGTGTAAGTGATGTTCTCTTCTGCTTGTGTGCCCGTGTCTTTCAATACTCATATATCCTCTGTAGGACTGTATGAGGCTTTAACTACCATATTGTTAACTCCATTCCATCATCTTTTTTTAGTTATGAATTTTTTCTCCCACATAAACAGTCTCAGCTTTCAATATAGCACAGTTTCAAAATTGTTCGCTCCTTTTCCTGAGTTAATCCACTATATAACATCAGTAGAGTACAGCTACTTTTCCATTCAGCTTTTCTCCATTTCTATTCAAGAGACTGTCAAAATTCCCCTTTCTTTCATCTCAGCAATGTCAGGTGCAGAAATAACTCAGACAGCTGTTTAACCAAAAGCCCACCTCAGAACGGTGATGGCTCATGAAAGTTGGAAACCTGGACTTCACTGCATGGCTTGAAGACAGATCAGTACGTTGAAGTGTGTCCTTTTCTTAGAGTGGCTCTGCTGGTCTAAGTCTCAGCAGTACTTACTGTGTATATAACCCTGAAACGGAGAAGCCCAGTGAATCTGGCCAGGTTTAGGAGCTTCCTGATATTTTTGTGTTGTTTACTTCTTCAGTTTTAATGAACCTCCTCACAGGATGGAATGTTTCACCTCTCTTCAAGGACACTTCATGTTTTAACATTTTTTATTTAAGCATCCCTCCAAAACAGAAGTTTTTATCTAGAAGTTTTACTAGGTCATAGAAAAATGTATTTTTAAACTTTATGAATGGCTATACCTGAAATTTCCACACTCCCTCACAGCTTTCTAACTGTTACTGTGTTAGGACTATGGTTGCTGTGTTTTGCCAGGTAGCCTTGTTTTCAATTTGTATTTCCTGATTCCTCTGGGCATCATTGTGCTCAGCCTTCCCCCTCTGATCAGCTGACTGTATAAGTGCTGCCTGGATTTTCCTGGGCTGTTTGTTCTTTTAGTTATGAGTTGCGGGTGTATATGATGGGCACACAGTTCTACTCTGTGCTTTTCAACTGTTTTCTCTCAGTGTGTCGCTTTTGCTCATTTTAGTAACAGACTTGAAAATTGGAAGTCTTGTTCTCAATAGGTCAGCTGTATCTATAGTGCTTGTATTTTGAATGCATAGCTTATGGTGCACAATTAAAGTTTGACAAACACACATCCTGTAAGATTTCTTCTAGGCATTCTACAGATTTATCCATAGACCTCTGACTTTTTTTGAGTCATTTGAAACACATGGTTTGAAGGCTCAGCTGGATAGCACTTCTATCCAGCTGCCCAGTTATTTCACTGTTATTCTTTTAAAGACTGCTCATTCTTTGTTGAATATCCCTCCAGCTTTAAGAAAAATCACCTAACTGAATGCCTGTGGATCCCTTTCTATTTGGGTACATAATGGATAAATACTTTCCCCAATTATCACCAAGTCTTGATTATTTGTAGCACATGGCATTACTTAGAATGCATGTGTGACATGTGTCATGGTCTGAATTTGGAGGTCAGAGAACAGCCTCTGGGAATCACTTCTCTTCTACCATGTGGAGCCTAGGAATCAAACCCATGCCATTGCTTCAAGGCAAGAAACTTTACCTGAGGAGCCATCTCTCTGGACCATCTGTTATTATTTATTTTCACAGTATCTTGACCAGTTTAGAGTGTTGTATTTTCAATGCACGTTTCAGATTTTTCTCTCTAATGTCTACTTTAATAAATAAGTGTAATAATTTTAAATCAAGATTGCAGAGAATGTGTAAGTAAAATAGTATGGAAAAGAGGTTCTTATGTAATTGATGTCTGATTTCTAAGTATAGTATATGTTTCTGTTTATTAATTTCTCATTTATCTTGTGTTTGCATAATTTTAATATGGAAATGTTTATGATTTGTTAAATTCATCCTTAAATATTCATCTGTTTCAAGATGACAGTTTTATTTCTATTTTATTTCCAATAATACATGGCTAGTATAAAGCAATAGAGTAGAAACTTAATACACTAACTTGAAATCTGTGTCCTAATGTGGTTTATATATTTGCTTTGCAGGTATCTTTTTGGGAATTTGTCATGCAAACAAAGATGAATGTATTTTTTTCTTTTTGCACATCTTTTTTTTTCTTTTTCCTTCTGCACATCTTATTGGTTTCTTAACTCCATTTACTATTTGATTCCTGACCCTCAGAAACATTCATTTATGCATTATTAAACCAGAATCTACAATCTGTTTATTTCCTTTTCGATAGTCTTTTGCAGACTGAATATGAAATTCTGATTTTAGTGAAAGATTCTCATCAAGAACAGGAATTACATATTGTTAAAATTCTTTCCCAAGCCTACTTCTCTTTCATCTATCTGTCTGTCTGTCTGTTTAGCTAGCTATAGTCTAGAGTACCTGGTGTCTAGTTTAGGCAGTTCCAGTGGCTGCTGTACCTTGTTGCCTGAGAAAGACATCTGTGCCTTTCCTCCAGATCCCTCAGGATCTGTTCTAGGGTAGAAGGTTCAAGGTGATGTGGAAGTTCTGTGCTGACTCCCCAGGTGTACAGCTGTCTCTCACTCTGCTACAGCTGCTGCTGAGGAGACGCGGGTCCTGTGCCTGCCCCATCTTCTCAGGTTTCTGCAGTGGAGCCTATGAACATGAGCTCACATGAGATCCAATAGTCGTGGTTCTTCTCCGTGTCTTTTGAGTGGCTGCTCCATTCTTTGTGGTACTCTGAAAAAGATGGCCATTTACATAAGGGCTGCGTTCATTTATAAAACAGGGAGGTACCTTTTGATCAAACTGCTCCTGGAAATATTTTTTATACACATTGTAGTGTTTTCATAGTAATTTCAGTTGCAAAAAAAGGCTTTAGTTTTCTTTTAAGAGCTTAATAACTGACTCTTATCACTACTGCCCTCTTGGGAAGTTTCTGACACATTTGTCTTCACTACCTTTTTTGTTCTTTCTTTTTAGTGTTTAAATACTCCTTATTAAGGCTGTTACATATTTTATATACATTATATATTTAGATGGATGGAATTTTTCTTTATAGAGTGTGTGTGTTAAATATTCCATTTCATATCGAATTGACTAGCTTTTTGAAGAAATGCCTGTTTGGGCTAAGATTAGGTTTGCATCAGGGTTATTGAAGTTTTTCTCTCTCTCTGTCTTCCTCCCCCTCCCCCCACACATACACACCCACCCACACACAGAGATACACAGACATTTTTCCTGAGGCATCATGGACATATAAAATTGTATAGGTATAGGTACTAATTTAATGTACACATTAGCAACAAAACAGAAAAAAATTACAGTTAAGAACAATTGATTTCAAGCCACACTTCATTCCTTCAAATAGACTTGTGTTTCTGTAAGTTGAGTAGACAAAGCTGGGTTGATAACAGGCCAGAAAAGGCCAAAGCATCTGGCATAAGTAAAAAGTGGATGGATGGGTCGTTTCAAAGGTACTTTTACTAGAGTATCGAAGCCACAGGTTCACAGGGTCTCTTACGAAACACTGATTAGAATCTTCTGTTTATTTTGTGTTATTTTTAGCTGGCATGGCGCAACATTCAGTTTGATCGCAGGACATAGTATAGAAATTACGCCCCTCTGGATTTCTTTAATGGGGTAGGGACAGAACAGTATCTCAGTACAAAATGATGTTTTCGGGTGTGCAGTGTGGTATGAGCCCCCCATCCCAGGTGGGTTCCAAACCTTTTACCTCCTGCTATTGGGAGAGGAGAAAGATTGACATTAAAACCCATCACTTTATCAGACTAGGAGAATATGTTGAAGAGTTATCTTTGGAAGTCCCTGTGTGTGCTCATGGTAGATTTCTGGGATTTATGCCTCAAACCCAGACAAAACTTTCCCTATTGAGTCTCACCACAGCCTCTTGCTGATGACCTTTCTGGTCACTGCTCCTGTGAATTCACTGCTTTAGAGCTAACATATGCAAATGCCTTTGTGGGTCGGGTTTATTCTACTCGGCAGAATGTCCTTCCGATCTGTCCATATTCCTGTAGATGGCAGGATTTCTTTCTTAAACATTTTTATTCCATTATGTACGTTAAGATTTATCACCCAGTGACATGTAATGACTTGTAATTGTTTCCAGATTGGGTGTGTCTGTGTGTGGGTATGCCTGTGCCACACTGGAAATGAGAAGGTCAGAGGACAACTTGGAGGAGGCAGTCTCTCTACTATATAGGTCCTGGGGACTGAATTTAGCCCTTAGGCTTTGTAGCAGCTGCTTTTCCCCTCTGGGCCATCTTTCTGGCCCAACATCTTGGTTACTGGAAGAATGCAAGAAAGAATAAAGGGGTTTAGCTGTCATGTTGTGATTTTATTTTCAATACTATTTGTTAAATCACTGGGCATCATATAGCTGAAATTTAAGGTGTTTGTAATCTTTAAGCTTTTGGAATTCCTCTATAGGTAATTTGTACTCCCAACAATGGTACAGGGATTCCATGTCTCCACATCCCCACCACCAGGCATTGGCTTTATGTCCTTCAGGAACAGATGCCAGAAGATAGCCTCTTCTCTGCTTGAACTTGTACTTTCCTACTGCCTAGAGATATTAGGGTCATTTCATGGGCCCATTGGCCATTTAAACCTAGTCTTTGAAGAAATATATGTTTGGACATTTACCCTATTAAAAACACATTTATACACTTAGAATTTAGTTATAATGTGCTCCTCATTTGATTTCAACATCAATTCATCATCTAAAGTATGGGTTACTTGTACTTTTTCTTTCTCCAAAAATTGTTTTTTCACATTCACGTTTCCTTTTTGCATACAGAATTAGAGAAGTTTATTCACTTTTGTTTTTTGTGCCTTGTGTTTTGATGCCTGAGCAAAGAACTAAGTCCAATATCAATAAATCTAAATTAAAAACTTTTTTTTTAATGTATACACTTACGTTTTCTTTAGGCTTTTTAGGGATCCAAGCATTATGCTTAAGACTTTGCACTGCTTTGTGGTGACTTTTGAGTATGCTATGTAAGTTTTGATTTTGTCAAAGTTTTCTGATTTTGCGAAGTTTTGTCAGTACTATTTGTTGAAAAAATTGTTCCCTAAGACTGAGTTTTGTTCATATCACAAACCATCCATAACTCTAGTTTCAGGGGATCCAAAGCCTCTGGCAACAGTGAAAACTGGAACTCACATGCCTACATGTGCACACAGACACACATAATTTATAATGATTACTTCCTTCTCCTTTTTTAATATACTGTACCTCCATGAATCTAGGTACACCATGTGTGTGCAGTGCCCTCAGGGGCCAGAAGGTGGCACTAGAGTCCCTGAAACTGGAGTTACCAGCACCTGTGAGCCCTGTGGAAGCTGGGAAGCAAACTCTGGTTCTCTACAAGAGCAACAAATGATTCTGAACACTTACCTCTCTTGCCTTTAAAAGTAACAAAATGGTATTTTTTTGTTTCTTTTGTTTTTTTACAGTTTCTTGTGAATTTTATTTTATTTTTTTTATTTTTTTTAATTACACTTTATTCATTTTTTATCCCCCCATAAGCTCCTCCCTCCTCCCCTCCTGATCCCACCCTCTCTCCCCCTTCTTCATGCATGCCCCTCCCCAAGTCCACTGATGGGGAGGTCCTCCTCTCCTTTCTTCTGATCTTAGTCTATCAGATCACATCAGGAGTGCCTGCATTGTTATCTTCTGTGGCTTGGTAAGGCTGATCCCCCCCTCAGGGGGAGGTGATCAAAGAGCAGGCCAATCAGATTATGTCAGAGGCAGTCCCTCTTCCCATCACTATGTAACCCACTTGGACACTAAACTGCCATGGGCTACATCTGTGCAGGGGTTCTAGGTTATCTCCATGCCTGGTACTTGGAGTATGAGTCTCTGGGAAGACCCCTGTGCTCAAACTTTCTGGTTCTGTTGCTCTCCTTGTGGAGTTCCTGTCCTCTCCAGATCTTACGATTTCCCACTTCTTACATAAGATTCCATGCACTTTGCCCAACAGTTGGCCATAAGTCTCAGTGTCTGCTTTGATAGTCTGTAGGGCAGAGCCTTTCAGGGGCCCTCCATGGCAGGTTTCTAGGTTGTTTCCTGTTTTCGTCTTCTTGTGATGTCCATCCTCTTTGCCTTTTGGGATTGGAATTGAGCGTTTTAGTCAGAGTCCTCTCTCTTGATTAGTTTCTTTAGATGTACAGATTTTAGTAGGTTTATCCTGTTATATGTCTCTATGAGTGAGTATATACCGTGTGTGTCTTTCTGCTTCTGGGACAGCTCACTCAGGATGATCCTTTCCAGGTCCCACCATTTACCTGCAAATTTCAGGATTTCCTTAGAGTAATACTCCGTTGTATAAATATACCACAATTTCTGCATCCATTCTTCAGTTGAGAGGCATCTGGGCTGTTTCCAGCTTCTGGCTATTACAAATAAAGCTGCTACAAACATGATTGAGCAAATGTCCTTTTTGTGTACTTGAGCCTCTTTTGGGTATATGCCTAGGAGTGGTATGGCTGGATCTTGAGGAAGCGCTATTCCTAGTTGTCTGAGAAAGCACCAGATTGCTTTCCAGAGTGTTTGTACAAGTTTACATTCCCACCAGCAGTGGAGAAGGGTTCCCCTTTCTCCACAACCTCTCCAGCATGTGTTGTCACTTGAGTTTTTCATCTTGGCCATTCTGATGAGTGTAAGGTGAAATCTCAGGGTTGTTTTGATTTGCATTTCCCTAATGGCTAATGAGGTTGAGCATTTCTTTAAGTGTTTCTCTGCCATTCGATATTCCTCTACAGAGAATTCTCTCTTTAGCTCTGTTCCCCATTTTTTAAGTGGATTACTTGGTTTGCTGCTTTTCAGCTTCTTTAGTTCTTTATATATACTGGATGTTAGCCCTCTGTCAGATAAAGGGTTAGTGAAGATTCTTTCCCAATCTGTAGGCAGTTGTTTTGTTTTGATGACGGTGTCCTCTGCTTTACAGAAGCTTTTCAGTTTCATGAGGTCCCATTTATTGATTTTTTTTTGTTTGTCTTTATTTAAATGTTACTTCTCTAGCACGATGATGTGTTAAGCATGTGCAGATGTATTCCTCTGTGTTGGGGTACAGGAAAAGGGTGAGGGAGAAAGATAAATCAATGAAAAGTCAATAAAATCAAACACCATAGTAATAGCTGTAGAGGAGTTAGTGAGTTTAAAACAAGAGATTTGGAGGCTGAAAACTGCCCAGTTGCTTTGGTTCTGACAGGAATTAGGGCATGCTCATTACACCCTCACTTTGGTGTCACAGACAAGGGGTCCTCAGATTTGCATGAGTAGGCACATCCCTTGGGTTCTTGCTAAAACTCACTTGGGATCACAGGGTCTGGGGAGGAGTTTGGGATGACTGTGCATGCCTCCCAAGCTCTGAGGTGATAGTCTGACTTAGAGTTACAGACTGGCTGGCAGCTACATACCAACAAAGAGTTGAAAAGCCCTAAACTTAGCTAGAGTTTTGTGCAGGGTGATAAACATAGATTGCTTTGTATTTTTCTACATGCAGCCATCCAGTTTGACCAGTACAATTTGTTGAGGATGATGTTTTTTTTTCCAGTATGGATTTCTGGTTTCTTTATAAAAGAAAATACAGTGTCCATAGGTATGTGTATTTATTTATCTATTTGTTATTATGTCAGAAATAAACTTATTGATCAATGTGTCTGTTTCTGTGCCAATACCATGCTGTTTTTATTACTATAGCTCTGTAATATAACTTGAAATCAAGGATGGTGATAGCTCCAGCAGTTCTCTTATTATTGAGGATTATTTAGCTATGCTGTTTTTTGTGTGTTGAGGGGGCTGTTTCCATGCAACGCTAAAGATTTTCCTTTCAAGATCTGTGAAGAATTGTGTCAGAACTTTGATGGGTATTGCATTTATTGTATAGATAGATTGGATTCTTTTTGGTATTGTGGCCATTTTTACTATGTTAATCCTACCTATTCATGAACATTGGCGATCTTGCCATCTTTCGATATCTCCTTCAATTTCTTTCTCCAAAGAGTTGAAGTTTTATTACAGAAGACTTTCTTGGTAAAAGACATTTATTGATTTTTGATCTTAGAGCGTATGCTGTTGGTGTTCTGTTCAGGAAGTTGTCCCCTGTGCCAATGAGTTCTAGGGTATTCCCCACTTTTTTTTCTAGCCGATTTAATGTGTCTGGTTTTATGTTGAGGTCTTTGATCCACCTGGATTTCAGTTTTGGGCAGGTTGATAAGTGTGGATCTATTTTCATTTTTCTACATGTAGACATCCAGTTGGACCAGTACCATTTGTTGAAGATGCTATCTTTTTTCTACTGTATGGTTTTGGCATCTTTGTCAAAAAATCAGGTGTCCATAAGTGTGTGGGTTTATTTCTGGACTTCTGTTCAGTTCCATTGATCCACTATTCTGTTTCTATGCCAGTACCATGCAGTTTTTATAACTGTTGCTCTATAGTACAGCTTGAGATCAGGGATGGAGATACCTCCAGAAGATCTTTTATTGTAGAGGATTGTTTTAGCAATTCTCGGTTTCTTGTTATTCCATACAAAGTTAAGAATTTTTTTTTCCAGGTCTGTAAAGAATTGTGTTGGCAATTTGATGGGAATTGCATTAAATCTGTAGATTGCTTTTGGTAAGATGGCCATTTTTACTATGTTAATCCTGCCAAGCCATGAGCATGGGAGATCTCTCCATCTTCTCATATCTTCCTCTAATTCTTTCTTCAGAGACTTGAAATTTTTTTCATACAAGTCTTTGACTTGCTTGGTTAGGGTTACACTAAGGTACTTTATGACATTTGTGGCTATTGTGAAGGGTGTTGTTTCCCTAATTTCTTTCTCAGCCCTTTTGTCTTTTGTATACAGGAGTGCCACTGATTTTTTTTTGAGTTAATTCTGTATCCGGCCACTTTGCTGAAGGTATTTATCAGCTGTAGGAGTTCTCTGGTAGAGTTTTTGGGGTCACTCACATATACTATCATATTACAGGCAAATAGTGATAATTTGACTTTTTCTTTTCCAATCTGTATCCCCTTGATCTCCTTCAACTGTCTTATTGGTCTAGCAAGAACTTCCAGAACTATGTTGAAGAGATATGGAGAGAGTGGGCAGCCTTGTCTGGTCCCTGATTTCAGTGGGATTGCTTTAAGTTTCTCTCTGTTCAGTTTGATGTTGGCTATAGGTTTGCTGTATATCGCCTTTACTATGTTTAGATATGTGCCTTGTATCGCTGATCTCTCCAATACTTGAATGGATGTTGGATTTTGTCAAATGCTTTTTCAGCATCTAGGGAGATTATCATGTGGTTTTTTTCTTTCAGTTTGTTAATATGGTGGATCACATTGATGGATTTCCGTATATTGAATCACCCCTGCATACCTGGGATGAAGCCTACTTGGTCATAGTGGATAATATCTTTGATGTGTTCTTGGATTCGGTTTCCAAGTATTTTGTTGAGTATTTTTGCTCAATGTTCATAAGGGAGATTGGCCTGAAATTCTCTTTATTTGCTGAGTCTTTGTGAGGTTTAGATACCAAGGTGACTGTGGCTTCATAGAATGAGTTTGGAAATGTTCCTTCTGTTTCTATTTTGTGGAATAGTTTGAAGAGAATTGGAGTTAGCTCTTCTTTGAAGGTCTGGTAGAATTCTGCGCTGAAACCATCTGGTCCTGGGCTTTTTTTGGATGGGAGACTTTTGATGACCGCTTCTATTTCCTTGGGGGATATAGGACTATTTGATTGATTTACCTGGTTTCGATTCAGCTTTGGTAAGTGGAATCGATCAAGAAAATTGTCCATTTCATTTAGATTTTTAAATTTTGTGGCATACAGACTTTTGAAGTAAGTCTTAATTATTGTTTGGATTTCCTCAGTGTCTGTAGTTATGTTCCCCTTTTCATTTCTGATTTTGTTGATTTGGATGGTGTCTCTCTGCCTTTTAGTTAGCTTGGGTAAGGATTTTTCTATCTTGTTGATTTTTCTCAAAGAACCAACTCTTGGTTTCATTGATTCTTTGAGTTATTTTATTTGTTTCTAATTGATTGATTTCAGCCCTGAGTTTGACTATTTCCAGCTGTCTACTCCTTTTTGGTGTGTCTGCTTCTTCTTTTTCTAGGGTTTTTAAGTGGGCCATTAAGTTGCTTGAATGAGCTGTTTCGAATTTCTTCTTGAAGGCACTTAGTGCTATGAACTTTCCTTTTATCACTACTTTCATTGTGTCCCACAAGTTTGGGTATGTTGTGTCTTCATTTTCATTGAGTTCTAGGAAGACTTTAATTGCTTTCTTTTTTTCTTCCCTGACCCAGCTGTCATTTAGTAACAAGTTGTTCAGTTTCCATGTGTATGTAGGCTTTTTGCTATTTCTGTTGTTGTTGAGGTCGGTCCAGCTTTATTCCATGGTGATCAGACAGGATACAAGGGATCATTTCAATCTTCTTGTATCTGTTGAGGCTTGCTTTGTGACCAACTATATGGTCTATTTTGGAGAAGGTTCCATGAGGTGCTGAGAAGAAGGTAAATTCTTTTGTGTTTGGGTGTAAGGTTCTGTAAATGACTGTTAGGTCCAATGATTCATGACCTCTGTCAGAGACATTGTTTCTTTGTTTAATTTCTGTTTTGTTGACCTATCCTTTGTTGAGAGTGGGGTGTTGAAGTCTCCCACTATTAATGTGTGGGGATCTATGTGTGGTTTAAGTTTTATCAATGTTTCTTTTACAAATGTGGGTGCCCTTGTATTTGGGGCATAGATGTTCAGGATTGTGATGTCTTCTTGGTGGAATTTTCTCTTGATGAATATGAAGTGTCCTTCCCTATATCTTTTGATTAATTTTGGTTAAAAGTCTATTTTATCAGATAATAGAATGGCTACTCCTGCTTGCTTCTTGAGTCCATTTGCTTGGAAAGCTGTCTTCCAACCCTTTACCCTCAGGTAATGTCTATCTTTGTGACTTAGGTGTGTTTCTTGTATGCAACAGATTGCTGTGTCTTGTTTAAGCATCCCTTCTGTTAGTCTGTGTCTTTTATTGGATAATTGAGTCCATTGATGTTGAGAGAGATTAATGACCAGTGGCTGTTAGACCTTTTGGTTTTGATGTTGGCTGTGGTCATAAGGTTGTGTGCTTGGTTGCTTTTTGTTTTACTGTAATGAGGTTAATTATTTCCTGAGTTTTCTTGCAAGTAGCTAGTTTTCTTGGGTTGTGTTTTCCCTTCTGGTGTCTTCTGTAACGCTGGATTTTTGTGTAGGTATTGTTGAAATTTGTTTTTGTCATTGAATATCTTGTTTTCTCCGTCTATAAGGACTGAGAGTTTTGCTGTGTATAGTAGCCTGGGCTGACATCTGTGTTTTCTTAGGTTCTGCATGATATCCATCCAGGCCCTTCTGGCTTTCATAGTCTCTGTTGAGTAGTCAGGTGTGATTCTGATGAGTTTGCTATTATGTTACTTGGCCTTTTTCCCTTGCAGCTTTTAGTATTTTTTCTTTGTTCTGTATACTTACGGTTTTGATTATCATATGGCAGGAGGATTTTCTTTTCTGGTCTAATTTATCGGGTGTTCTGTAGGCCTCTTGTATTCTTACTGGCCTCTCCTTTAAGTTTTAGAAATTTTCTTCAATGATTTTGTTGAAAATATTTTCTGGGCTTTGGAGCAGGGAATCTTCTTTTTCCTCTATTCCTATTATTCTTAGGTTTTGTCTTTTTATGTTGTCTTGAATTTCTTGGTCAGTCTGTGTCAGGAATTTTTTTAGATTTAACATTTTCTTTGACAGATACACTTTTTTCTTCCATTGTATCTTCCACACCTGGGATTATTTCTTCCATCTCTTGTAGTCTATTGGTTATGCTAACCTCTGTAGTTCCTGTTTTCTTCCCAAGTTCTTTCTCTCCACAATTTCCTCCATTTGTGTTTTCTTTAAGTTTTCCAATTCTATCTTCAGATCTTGAGCCTTTTTGTTGATTTCCTTCACCTGTCTGAGTGTATTTTCCTTCAATTCCTTCAGTTGTTTGTTAGAACAATCTTCTGTTTCTTTTATTTTTTTTCAGTGGTTTAAGCATTTCTTCTCTAAAGGCCATGGACTGTTTGGCTGCAACTTCCTGTATTTCTTTACGAATGGCCATAATCTGTTTTTTTTTCTTTTTTTTTTTAATCTTCGTGTATTTCTTACAGATAATCTGTTTGAGTTTATCTTCCTCTATGTCTTTACACATTTTATTTGTTTCCTCTGTTATCCTCTTCATGAGCATAGATGTTAGGTCATCTTCTTGAATTTCAATTATGCTGGGGTATCCAGGGCTACTTGCCCCTGGATAACTGGGTTTTGGAGATGCCATATTGCTCTGTATTTTGTTTGTTGAGCTTTTACACTGGCCTCTACCCATTAGGCTATCTTAGGTGTTGGCAGTTAGTTTCTGGTGGTTCCTGGAATCCTGTGGTGCAGAGAATCCCCTTGGCAGGAAGATGGTTTTTCCTGAAGGAAGCCTCCTCAGCTTTTTGGGTATGGTCAGTGTATGGCCGGTGTTTTTCAGGAGTTGGCACAGCTCACCTCAGGCATAGAGACCTGAATGGTAACTGTGGTCCTTGTTAGTCGAGAGGGCTCTCCTCTCACCCAGAGAAGTCCTGGAGACAGCTGCCCTGCTTCTGGGTTTCTTGCTGTAAATGTAGTGATCTCTAACCTGTGTGTCCCGTGGTTTGGCCAGTTTTGTTAGGGATAACTGGTTGCTCCTTGGAGCAGTGTCTGGGGGTTGATCTCCGGGATTCCTGTGCTTTTGTAGGTCTGAGGTTGGGGCTCTGTGCCCCAGTACCCAAGTGGTAATCAGTGGCAGGTGAGTATTGCTCTCCTGGTAACAGCAGTCTATCTTGTGCACAGCAGGTTCCTGGGTTGGGCTGGTCTGCGGGACCTCTTCCAGGGATATACTGGGTGGCCTAAGTCCATCCCCTTTGCTTTGTTCCCTGTGAGGATTTTTTCCGACAGTAACTCCAAGTGTCTGGTGCCCTGGAGCGCACAGTTCTGTCTGTGAGGAATAGTTGGCACAGAGAAGGTCTCTGGGCTGGCGGTGTATGCACCGTTCTGTGGGATCTTTTCCAGGGATATACTGGATGACCTAATTCGGGTCCCCGTTTCCTTCCTTCCTTCCCTGTTGGGGAAGTCCCCAACAGGGACTCCCAGTCTCTGTTGCTCTGGGGCGCACAGCTCTTTCTGTGGTGGAGAGCTGGGCACACAGCAAGTCTCTGTGCTAACGGCTGGAGCCCAGTTCAGTGATGGTGGCTCACACCCTACATTCTGTGAGTCTTTTTCTAGGTAAAAACTGGATGACTCAAGTCAGTACCGTTTCCTTCCTTCCCTGTGGGGTTTTCTCCCAACAGAGACTCCCAGTCTCTGGTGCCCTGGGGCGCACAGCTCTGTCTGTGCTGGAGAGCTGGGCGCGCAACAATTCTCTGTGCCCGCGGCTTGAGCCCAGTTCAGTGATGGTGGCTCGCACCTGCCATTCTGAGAGACCTTTTCCAGGGAAAGACTGGGTGACCCGTGGCCAGTCCTCTTGCCTTCCTTCCCTGTGGGTTTTTCTCGCGACTGGGACTTCCAGTCTCTGGTGTTTTTGTGCCCACCATTCAGCCTGGGAAGGTAATCAGGACACACAAGCATGTGGCTCTGGTCTGGGGACCTAGTGCCTGTGCGACCCGGATCTCTTCCGGGTTCTGGCTGGGTGACCTGAGAGTGGACCCGACTGATTGCCATGCCGTGGGGATTTTCTCTCACCTGGGAAACACAATCACTGTTGTTTTAGGGCCCAGAGTTCAGTCTCTTGGTCGCTGTACAGAAAATGTTGTCCTGCTCCTAAGATGCAGTGTTCTCTTGGCACCGCCATCTTGTCCCTCTCCCAACAAAATGTTTTAAAAGAAAGAACGTGTGCTTTATCCTCATTGTGCTTTCAGTGGTGTTTTCCCATTGGCTGTTTACACATAAGTTTGTTTGCAAGCACTCTGTTGTGTCCTGGGGCTTATCTATCTGTTTTTGTATCTCTGTCCTGCTACTTTGATTACCTTAAGATTTTAAAGTCCAGAAGTGTGATGTCCAGGTTTTTTTTTTTTTTTTTTTGTTTTGTTTTGTTTTGTTTTGTTTTTTTGGATGGGGAGATTTTATTTCAGCTAGTTGATGCATGGTTCAATTTAAGATCTAGGCAAATTGGATCCACTGAGGTAGGGAAGACTTATGGGGTCTTCAGACTGGATTCTGTGAGCTCCACGGAGTGTTCCCTATACGGATGGAGGTGCTTAGACATGTGTCTTTGCAAAGGTGACACCAGGGGCCGGAGTGCTAGAGGAGCTTTGTGCAAGTGCGCAGAGCTTTCTCCCAGAGACTCACCCTGTTCCTTTTCTCCAGGAAGAGAGCTCAGAGTCCGAGGAACTCTTTCTGATGCTGAGCTGTGCTGACTGATGTGTCATTGTTTTCCACCATTTTTGTTTAATTTTGTTTCCCCATGTTGCTGCCATTAAGTGTACTTCTGGGCTAATGAGAGGTAATAAATAGATTTTTTTTTTTGTATTAGTTAAATCTGTTCTTACCTCACACACTCCTGGTAGATTTTAGCCATAAATTTTGGATAATTTTTGAAATTTAACTGTGACTTCTTTAGGTTATATATTTTGATAATTTAGGCTTATTTTATGGCTTGTTTTATTTCTTTTTTCTCATTATATTATATTTATTATGAAACCTCAATTTTTTTTTATCCTACAGACATCAGTACTAAACTAAAAGTTAGTTATTGTTCTTGCTGAGCTGTCCTTAGCTATAATAGTACTTCATTGCTATGGGTAAGGGCAGAATAATTCAGGGGGAAGAATACATGCCTAAAATAAAAATTATATATTTTCAATATATGTAGTGATGCCAAATACTTAACATGAATCCTTCCACAGTAATAGATGAATTATCTATCGGCAGAACTTCAGTGTTATTTCTATTCTAATTTCATGCAGAAAAATGACTGAAGAAGAAAGCCTAAGCATTTAAGAAGCTGGACTCAAAACCAGGAAATGTTTCAAAAGAGCTGTAAAATCTCTTTATGCACAAACAAGTTTTAATGTGGAGGCTTTATTTCTCTTCTTTTATGTGAGTTAAGCTAAAGGGAGGTGTTACTGAGGTAAGCGATCTGATGGCAGGGTATATATGACACCAAAACTCATCTCAGCAAGGAACACAGAGGGTCAGGAAGCCATTGCTATCACTTACATTTCAGTAACCCACATTGCCAAAAAATGTTCAATTTTTAAATTATTCAGTCCGCTAATGACTGTGTACACGTGTGTATTAACATGTGCTAATGTGTTGAAATATACACACACAGGTTCCTTTTGCCTTATAGTAATTGTTTTCTCTCTTAGCTTCCATTTCAATTTCTGTGATGAAACACCTGGGCAGAAGCAACTTAATGGGCGAAAGGCTCAGTTTGCTCACAGTTTCAAATCTGTCACCTTCAAGAGCATAGAGCTACAAATTAGTACATGACAGTGTTGAGCTCACTTTCTTCACTGTTACAAAGTGAAGAAAGGACACTGTGTGTATGGAATGGTGCCACCCATAATGGGCAGGTCTTAAAATATCAATCAACACAATCAAGATAATTCCTAATTCTGCACAGATATGTCCACAGATGTAGAAGAATTTTAATCCATCAACATGGTTGCTCTGGCAAGGGATCATATCTGAAGACCTTCTAGGTCTTTGTGATCTGGCTAGAATGTAGACATGCCCTGGATTACAGTAGGATCCTGATGAAATGCAGACATGCCTGTAATATACACATTTAATACTGAATGATGGCAGTAAGCTTAGTTTATAGAAGGAAGCAGGCATGTTTGAGAATGACATCTAATTGAGGAACAGACAAGGTGACAAATTGGAGAAAGATGTGACAGAATGGGTCAGAGATAAGATTCATCCAACTCTTGTGAGAGAGAGAAGCGCAGAGAGAGAGAGAACACAATACAATAGAGTGGATAAAAGTACAGTATAGGAATTAAGTGGAGTTCATGCAGACAGTAGAGTTTGGGAGCACAGTACAATTTGGTGCAATTCAGTTGAGTTCATGCAGTTCTGGCCAGTTCCATTCAGTGTATACAGTCAGTGCATTTCAGCTTGTGGAGTTCAGAGGTAGTTTTTCCAAGTAGAACAGTTCAGCAGAAGCCGAGAGAGAAGCCAATTTGAATCAGTCACCTTGGAGAGGAGTTTGAGCCAGAACAGCTGAGTTGAACCGGCCAGAGTTCAGAAAGAACTAGGAAAGGTAAATTTATTCAGCAAGAAGTCTCAGAGGCTGTAAACATTTTAGGCATAGGTTAGCCGATGAAGATTAGAAGCTGAGGACTTTAAGGTCCAGGCTTACAGAAGATTAGATTGTACAGAGCTTAGAAACTTTCAGGCCCAGGCCTAGGAATAGCTAGAACAGAGAAAGAAATGCTCTGGGCTCAGCCTAAGCCATGTATTGGAACAGCTTGGGTACGACTCTCTTCTCATCCCATCATCTGAAGAAATAAAAACATTTACACACAGGGTACCCCGATCTAGACAATCCCATATTGGTTGAGACTTTGTGATTCTGTGTTGGACAACTACAGCTAAATTTTACAGTGTGAAAAATCTGAGGTGAGAATGTCACATTGGGAGAAATTACCAACATGTACATTTCTTTTTTAAAAATTTATTTATTTTTTATATTAATCACAGGTTATTTACTTTGTATCCCAGCCTGTAGCCCCCTCCCTCCTTCCCTTCCAATCCCACCCTCTCTCTCTCATCTTCTCCCTGCCCCTTTCCAAGTCCACTAATAGGGGAAGACCTCCTTCCCTTCCATCTGACCCTAGCTTATCAAGTCTCTTCAGGCCTGGCTGCAATGTCCTCTTCTGTGGCCTAGCAAGGCTGCTCCTCCCTTGGGGGGAGTGTGGGGGGTCAAAGAGCTTGCTGTTGAGTTCATGTCAGAAATAGTCCCTGTTTCCCTTATTAGAGAACCCATTTGGACACTGAGCTACCATGGCCTATATCCAAGCAGGGGTTCTAGGTTATATCCATACATGGTCCTTGGTTGGTGAAACAGTCTCATGAAAGACCCCTGTGCCCTGATGTCCTTGTGGCACTCCTGTACTCTCCAAGTCTTACTAACTCCCCCTTCTTTCATATGATTCCCTGCACTCTGTTGAAGGTTTGGTTATGAGTCTTAATATCTACTTTGATACACTGCTAGGTAGAGTCTTTCAGAGGCCCTCTGCTGTAGGCTCCTGTCCTGTTACTTGTTTTCTTCTACATCTAATCATCCTGAGTGAGGTATCCAAAAAGCAGAAAGACACACATGGTATATATTCACTTATATAGACCTATAAGATAGAGTAAATATACTGAAATCTATACACCTAAAGAAGATAAACAAGAAAGAGGACTCGGGGTAAGATGACCAATCCTCACTTAGAAAGACAAATGGGATGGACATTCAACATGTACATGGACAAAGGGGAATATGACCTTGACCTTGTCATGCTGCTAGTGAATTGGGAATGAGTCATGTAACAGCCTATTCTTACAGATCAGCCCAGCCTTTCCATGTATATATATGATGAACACAACTAGATCAAAACATTCTTTCATGATGCTTGAACTTATTCAAATGTATGTCTGTGTGAGCATATTGCTTGTGTCTTGTGCTGACCACCTAGCTCGAGCTCTCTAATTGCCAGCTGCTATGAAGCAGCTGGTGACATTTACTGCACCCAGGATCGACCACTACAGTCAACTTACTGCATTGAGTGACCTTGGTGACACTTTGGCAGTGACAGGAAGAGGTGTGTGATGGCTTCTGTTCTGTGATGATGTGATCAGGGAGGGCACAAGTTGAAACTTGCTTCCCAAGAGAATGAAGATCTACCCTGTTGCTGCTGTCTGGCCTCTGTTCACATATAACACACTCACATTCTGCAGTAACATTTCCTTGTCTTGTCAAATACGAAACCAGTTATCAGAGCCGGGAGCTGGAAATAGGAGGCTTTGCTGCTGCTCTGACACTTAGTGGCTGGTTCTGTATGTATATTTAAACTGGACGCTGAACATTCTCCCATTGCAACTAGATAAATGCACCAACTCTTGGCTGTGCTAATGAGCTGTACCTCACAATCTATGAGAGGAAATGATGTAGCTAGAAGTCTGTGCACAGGAGACACATAAAATGGATGGATGTAGAGTCTGTGATAGCCCATGAGGAATCTCTCCCAATATTGTTGTTTAGGCCCCAGAGAAACTATCGTGTTGTTATCATCCATCATTAAAATGTATTTAATATGCAGCTCAGACTCAGGTTAGATACGAGGTTGACTCTCACATCCCCACTGTCACCTATCCAAGGCTGAGATATAAATTATTTTCAATGTAAGCAGCTCCTGCATAACAGTCTGGTCTACATTGGCAGGCTACTTGTTTATTGTTCTAAAACTGGATGACCAGTGATACCAGGTGATTATTTCTTCTCAGAATAGAACTAAAAACTCAACACAAAACCAACTCCAGGTTAAGCAACTTCTAATGAAGAAGAAAAATCTTAAATTGCTGAAAATAATAAGATGGACCACTTAGGAATTTTATTACATTGTCAGTCATTGCACTTCAAAGGTCTATAGTCATTCAAACATGAGAAAAGAAATCAATTTGGTAATTGCCATCAAAGCAGTTGGCTGGAGTCTTATCTGTTGTATGTTTCAGGCCAATTAACTTTAAGTATGTGTTTACTAAGGCACATAGAGTACTAAGCCTGCAAAGAGAAGAGGAAACAGAAGAAATTGGCAGAGCAGAAAAGGACAGGAGCCTTGTGAGGGTGAGACCCACACTGACTAAGCAGCTGTCCAGAGTCCATCACCTTGTTCTGCACTGTAGGAGACTGACTTGCCAACACTTAGAGAATTCTAACTACTATGTGTGCACAACTTTATTATTCACCCAAGTATGCACAAGTCGAGGCACCTCAGAAAGTGGTATAACACTTACAAACAGGACCTGCACGTTTTGTGTGTGTATGAGTGTGTCCATCACACGCTTTTCTGAGAATGGTTTCAGCATTCCTTAATTGTAAGAAATACTAAGAAATTGTCATAAAGAGTTATACACACACACTTGAAAAACCTGTCTTTAAAAACATACAGTTGAAAAACTTGACTTTAAAGCTAAATATAGACCCAGAGTAACAATGAACATAAACAAAGTCAATTTGCCTAGTAACAAAACATCTCAATTTGGCTTTGAAATCTATGTAGTATTTAGAGATGAAACCACCAATTATAACAGCATGAAAGAATTATATGAAACAGAAAATTTTGACCCAGGAGAATGCAGAGAAAGAAAATATTAATATAACTCAATTTGAAATTAAGGTGAAAACCATGACTATATGACAAGAGTACAGCTACATTTTCACTTAAAATCCAAAAATGAGCTGGGTATGGTGGCTCATACCTGTAATCCCAGCACTCAGGGAGGCAGAGCCAGAGGCAGGCAGATCTCTGTGAGTTTGAGGCCAGCCTTGTCTCCAAAGTGGGTCCAGAACAGTTAAGGCTATACAGAGAAGCCCAGTCTCTAAAAACCATCCCCTGCTATCCCCAAAAAGAAAAAAACAAACAAACAAACAAACAAAAAAAAAAAAACAAAACCATCCCTAAATGGCATAAAAAATTGAAACTATTTGCTTCACATATTACAGAGAAGAAAAAGGTCCAGCATGGTTAAATATCAGATTTTGTGATACAGCTCCACTAGTGGGTGCAGAGGTCAGGGTTGGGGCTTGAATGTGAAATATTCCCCATAGGCACTGATGTTTGAAGACTTGCTTCCAGGGCCTTTCTAGGGAAGGCAACATGGGGGAGTTCACCAGTGGTGATGACAGGAATGAGGAGCTTGAGTTGAGGTGGGGTGTTAATTCAATCAATCGTTCCTTCCTGAAGGAAGTGTTCATATACAAGTGAGAACAATATTAGCAACTAAACCAAACGAAAGCATGATAGATTAACAGTCTGTATGCCGAGTTCCATGTGCAGTGCACACAGCAAAACAGTTCTGACCTACGTGAAATCTTTGTGCATTAATAAAAAATGAAGGGAACAAACCAAGAAAAAGTAGGCAAAATAAATGCAAGAAGACTAAGAGGGAGTTTTATTCCTTTTATTTCAGGGAAGTATAGGCCAAACTTCCAGGAATCAGCTTGCACAAGATTGACTTTTCTGTTTATTCTCTCTGTTGTTTTTGTTTTCCTTCAGAGTATCTCCCCCAGTGGTCGCAGGACTAGTGAGTCAGAAAGGTTTACTGGGCCATGCAGGAGCTCAGCACAGAACTGACACAGCTCATGGCTCACAGAATGCCACATTTAAATCATTGTTAAATGCATAATAATATTTCACTACAGTAACTACATCAGAGTCCAAGGAGAAGACAATGAGTTATGCTAAACAGTTTTGTCAGACTGCAATAAGAAATCTGACAAGTCCATGTATTAGCAAAGGTCCAGTAAGGTCTGCATTTGCACACAGAGGCACTTGATTATCATGCTTTCATCCACTGTATCCCCAAATTGAAAACATCCATAGAGCCATCTCAAGGTAAATCAGTTAGTGCAGCAGGACCGGATGTTAATTCAATGCCTACAGCAAGCAGACGATGCTGTGTAATTATATTCACATCAAATTCTGGGAAATGAGGACAAATCTACAACAACACTCAAGCCTGAGGATGGCTGTTGGTGTGGAGCAGGTGGCCTCCTCGGATTATGTAAATGGTTCGGCTTTTCCATTGCTGTGAAGGTTTTGTGGACACCCACACTTTCAAAGCTTCCCTGACTTCAGCGAGTTCACCAGGCACAGCTTTTTACACTTGAAGATGATGGAAAGGTAACTTAAATATATGAATGTCAGGCCTGATGAGGTCACAGAGGCATGTCATGGTGACAGCATCAGGGACCTTCTCTGATATGAATGATGGATACCAAAATCAAAATGTGTCTAGAACCTCTATTTAAAAATTTGACTATTTGTATACAAATTTGTATCTAAAATATGCTAAGTTCAAAGAAAATGCTATTACCAGAAGGAATAAAAAAATTACTTACATAACACAAAGAAACCTAAATAATGACATAAAGCAGCACAAATCATATGGAAATCTTGAAATGTATTGAATACAGTTACTTCTAATTAAAGGAGAAAAACTTAATGAAAATAGCTTATTTTTAGAACTGAATGATAATGTAGACAAAAAGTATCAAGCAGGTAGAATTTGGTTAAACAGTTGAATAAAAGGAAATGAACAGAAAGAAACAAAAGAGATGTGGACTGTGTGGATATTAATGAAGTTAAGTGGCAAAAGGTCCAAAGGAAGTTGAAGAAAATGAAACGTCGACAACAGAAATTGAGCAGAGGGGAAATAGAGACATATTATCAAAAGATTATTATTCAAACATCAATAAACCAGGTAAATATAAATAAGCACCCAAACCCTTGAGGTGGGCAGGGCAGCCTAGACAGTTTTGATCAACACGTCAGAGGCACTCACTTTGCACACAGCAACCTCCACCTGCTCCATCATCACAAGGTGAAAAGAACAGAGGAGGGCGGCGAGATGACTCCATGATGAAAGGCACTTGCCACCAAGCCTCAGGACCTGAGTTTGAATCCCAGAACCGACTGAAGGAAGAAGGGAATGGACTCAAACAGGTTGCCCTCTGACCTCCTCATATGCACCTGTACCTGTTCACATAAGCACATAGAAACACCTTACACCCATCAGAATGGCCAAGATGAAAAACTCAAGGGACAACACATGCTGGAGAGGTTGTGGAGAAAGGGGAACCCTTCTCCACTGCTGGTGGGAATGTAAACTGGTACAACCACTCTGGAAATCAATCTGGCGCTTTCTCAGACAACTAGGAATAGGGCTTCCTCAAGAGCCAGCCATACCACTCCTAGGCATTTACCCAGAAGAGGCGCAAGTAAACAAAAAGGACATTTGCTCAACCATGTTTGTAGCAGCTTTATTTGTAATAGCCAGAAGCTGGAAACAACCCAGATGCCCCTCAACTGAAGAATGGATGCAGAAACTGTGGTACATCTATACAATGGAGTATTACTCAGCAATGAAAAATAAAGAAATCATGAAATTTGCAGGTAAATGGTGGGACCTGGAAAGGATCATCCTGAGTGAGTTGTCCCAGAAGCAAAAAGACACGCATGGTATATACTCACTCATATAAACATACAACCTAGAATAAACCCACTAAAATCTGTACATCTAAACAAACTAAGCAAAAGAGAGGACCCTAACTAAAATGTTCAATCCCCATCCTGAAAGGTAAAGAGGATGGACATCAGAAGAAAAAGAAAATAGGAAACAACCTCGGAACCTGCTACAGAGGGCCTCTGAAAGCCAGAAGAAAACAGGAAACAACCTTGGAACCTGCCACAGAGGGCCTCTGAAAGCTTCTGCAGTATAGACTGTCAAAGCAGATGCTGAGCCTGATGGCCAACTGATGGGCAGAGTTAATGGAATTCTATGTAAGAAGTGGGAAATAGTAAGAGCTGGAGGGGATGGGAACTCCACAAGGAGAGCAACAGAACAAGATAATTTGAACACAGGGAACTTCCCAGAAAATCATACTCCAACCAAGGACTATTCGTGAAAATGACCTGGAACCCCTGCACAGGTGTAGCCCATGGCAGTTCAGTGTCCAAGTGGTTTACATAGTAATGGGAAGAGGGACTGCCTCTGACATAATCTGATTGGCCTGCTCATTGATCACTTCCCCCTGAGTGGGGAGCAGCCTTACCAGGCCACAGTAGAGGACAATGCAGCCACTTTTGATGAGAACTGATAGACTAAGATCAGAAAGAAGAGGAGAACCTTCCCTATCAGTGGACTTGGGGAGTGGCATGCATGCAGAAAGGGGAGGGAGGGTGGGATCGGGAGGGGAGGAGGGAGGGGCTTATGGGGGGATACAAAATGAATAAAGTGTAATTAATAAAACATTAAAAAAAACCCTAAAAATAACAGAGATGTATTTCAAAGGCAGAGAGGAAGAAGCAAGCTGACTTCACCCATGAAACGGTGGTCAGAATTGCTGACTGTGACATTCTGCTTCAGTTTATCGCCAAGGCAAACGTAGATTTCCTTAACACCAAAGTCAAACAGGAAGATGAGTGTGATATTTTCCAGCATAAAACTGACTTCAACATCTGCCGTCCTACTTATGCTTGGATTTTAAGAAAACCTCACAGGAAATAAGCAACAATAGGGGAAAACAAAGGTCTGTCTGAGTACTATGGGATGTGCCTGCAGTCCCAGCACTCAGAGGTACAGACAGGAAAAATTCAAGGCTAGCCTCAGCTGCAAAGTGAGTTCAAAGACAGCTTGGGATACACGAGACCTTGATCAAAAAGCTTAAACCAAGAGCAGCAATAATCTGAAGATGAGGCAATCATCAGAACCATGTTTAACCATGACATAAATGTGAGAATACCACCAAGGACAACACATTTGAATAACATTTTAATAGTGTAACGGGAAACTTGTACTATGAGAGAGAGTGGGATCCTGCAATGCCTTTGTTGGGCTGATCATGAGACCTTATAACCTTTAGGTAGAATCAAATATTCAAAATCTCAGTGTGTTACCCAAACAGATATACAAACACCAACATATAAATTAGACCTACCAAATCAAACAGCCGCCAAGGGCTATGTACCAAGTGATTTAACATGCTAACATCCACAAGCGAAAGCAACACAGAGGAAACATTTTAGGAACTGAACACAAAATTTGGAAATTGTTTATTGCCATCCAAACACAGATCAAAGCCCCACAAGCATTAATGAGGTTAAAATAATACATCGCTATCAACAGGAGAAGCAAGAAACCCCCTCCCCCCAGGTACGGCATGGTCTGATGATGAACAGACACGGGGCTGTGAAGGATGTGGAGGAAACACTTACAGGTACACACACATACAGGACTAGGGCCACAGTTAAAGTTTACATTAAAAAAGATGCAAGCAAGAAGATTATTACAGGCAATCTATAAAAAACGCGGGAGAAAATCTATCACCCCTATCAACCTATCAAACACAGGGAAAATAATAACTTAACTGATTGGTGTGTGGTGTGTGTGTGTGTGTGTGTGTGTGTGTGTGTGTGTGTGTGGTATGGTGTGTGGTGTGTGTGTGTAATTGGTGGACTCAATGTTGTTATAATGTCAATGTCCATTAATATTCAGAGCACTGCAAAACTGATTAAAACCCCATTAGAAAAAGCATTAAGACACAAGCTGTTTCAAAAACCAGAAGAAATTGCAAAGGATCTGTTGACTCAAAACCAGATGCAAGAAGAATGTCCAATGCAGGCTTCTCAAACCACCTGATTTGATGATGTAACACAAAGCTACATTAAACGCAATAAGAGATTATATGAAAATAGATTTCTCTGAAATGTAGGGAAAGTTATACGTCCAGTTTATAGTGAAAAATGATGCCAAAGTTCTTGACTGAAGAAGGGACATTTATTTTTTTAATCAGTTGGTGCTGTTCAAGAATTGAATATTCTTGTAAAAATAACTCAATCCTTAACATCACAGATAAAAATATGCTCAAAATGTGTATGTGTACATGTGTAGACTTACACATAAAGTATATACACATGAACATGTATGCATTATTTACTGAGATTGTGTCCATTAACCAGATCTGTAAGCTTATAAAAATAAATAGAAAAACTCTTTGGTCTTAGTGAACACAGATTTCTGTCTTTATTCTCAATCATAGCCTTCCTACTTCAAAGAGATTTTTTTTTACACTGCCTTTTAATTACCCTGCCATTCTTTTTAGGAGACGTTTGAGTTATTTTCTTAGTGGTTGCCTGGGAGATTACAGTTCCCATCTCAACTTCAAACTATCTAGTTTTGAGTGATATAACTTAACACGAACAGTAAAAGGAACCTTGTTCTAGTATAGCTCCATGTGCATTACTCGGCTTCGTGGTATTGTCATAAAAATTACACGTGTGGGTGTTATTATTCCATAAATACGGTTTTACAATCACCGCTTTATGCAAATGATTCTAAAATAAGAGAACTCGGGCCTTGGGGCTTTTGTTAAAATGCCCGCCTGAGTTCCCCTTTGTGGTCGCTTATGTTGCGGGTTCTCAGGGCTTCGTGTGGGGTTCTGTTTATTTTGATTTACTTCTTTTCCTTGTGGTTTGGCAATATGGAAGGCTATCCATTAGTATTTGAGACAATGTTACACGTTCTGTGTTTATTTTTCTTTCTGCTTTGTTTAAAGACTTGGCAATTTCATTTATCCTGTTTCCCAGTCACTGTTTTTCCTGCTGGATCACGTTTGTGCTACTGAAGATTTCTCCTTGTTTTGAAACGACTTCTGTTTTTGTGTTGGTGGTTTCCATTTGGTGGGGTGGCGTTTGCACACTTCCCATCCATTCTGTTGAAGGTAATTTTTATAGGTTTTCAAACATGTTTAGAATGATTGCTTAAATTTTTTTGTCTAGAAAATCCAGTCTGGGCTTCCTTGGGGTAATTAATAATTACATGTTCCTTTCTATATGTATTTTCTTGTTTCTTCATAGGATGTATCTGTTGTGAATGTAAACATGTTTTTGTTTTGATCCCAGGTGTAGGATATGGAACTGATTCAGATTGTCCACAGCAGCAAAGTGTTTGCCTCCATGCAGGCTCTGAGAAGGGCTCTTTGCCAGCTGTAGACAAGGTCTGAGGAATCTAGAGAGGAAATAAATGCCAAAGCCCAGAGAGAGTGTTACGGGGCTCTGAGAAAGAAGGCTGCTGGTGCTTCCCCCTGCTGCTCCTGGCTGCTGTCAATACAGTTGAATGAGAAGATATCCTGAAATGAAGATTGGACTTTCCCCCAAGAACCCCCAGTGACCCTAACCAGCAGGAAGTAGCCAAAGAGAACTAATGCCCATCTCCCCACTAACCGGCTTTCTTTCCTACAGGGTATTGGAGTGTTGGAAGGTTTTGGGATGGAGAAGGGAGGAAGAGACATAAGAAACATAAATAAAATAGTTTTAAAAAGTGCTTGTACATGTATAATTCTTGGAATCTGTATAATTGATTGATTGATTTTGAGATAAGGTTTCCCTGTGTATCCTTGGCTTATCCAGAACTTTGTAAATAGACCAGGTTGGCCTCAAATTCACAAAGATCTGTCTGTCTCTGCCTCCTGAGTCCTGGGACTAAAGACTTTCACCATCCTTCCCAGCTGGAATCTGTATGCTTTAAATAGTGGGAAGAGGCAGGCCTAGAAATCACTTTTGCCTTCCAAATGTGTGTAACCAGTGGTTGTTTTGCTACCTTTTGGCCATTCTGTGTCCCATAGGGCATAATGAATGGAGTCCTCAGATAATGGCTAATGAGAAGCTTCCTTAAGCACTTAGAACCTGGGCGCCTCCTATTTCTTGCTGAGGGTCACTGCCTGTTGTTGACATCTTCTGTGTCTAGGCAGGTTCCAGCTTTGTCTAAGCCTTCAGTTTCTAGTGCATGGCCTCCATATCCACGTGAGATGGCAAAGTATATATGTCTAAGGCTCTTCGTATTCATTTTGGAAGATCTTTAACATGGGTTCTAACCGGTATGTGTGTCACCGATATTAAATGTTCCCATTGATTGTTTTTGGGAAATGCTTTGGGGCCTGAATTTTACTATGGTGTGAACACCCTGCCAGGTCAAGTCATGAATATGCTGTGTGGATTTTTTTCCCTAGTGTTATATGTTGAATTGTGTTCTGCAAAATCCACATGTAACAGGCCTGACTTCTAGTACCTAAGGGTATGGCATTATATAGTAATAGTTCCTTTGAATTTGTGTTAAAATGATATTACTTGGGTTGGTCATAATTTTGTCTGGTTGTGTTCTTATGAGGTAAGTAAATTTAGGCTTGGAGATAGAATTAAGAGTCTACACATGCTCAGAGGAGTGTCCTAGTGGGGACACAGGAGAAGGTGCCTCCTGCAAGTACAAAAAGAGACTTCTGGAAGAAGCAAAGCTGGTAACACGTTGACTTTTGACTTCCGGTCTTCAAAATTACTGAAGTGAGTTCATATTGCTCAAACAGTTTAGTCTACTGTATTTTTTTGTTTATTTGTCTCATATATTACATTCTGACTGTCGTTTCCCCTACCTCCCATCCTCCCTATCTCCCCCATTCCCAGGATCCATCCCCCACTTTACCACTCTCCTTAGAGAGCAGGTCTCCCAGGGACATCAACCAAATGTGGCAGAACAAGCTACAATAACACAGACACATATTCTCATATCAAGGCTGGACAAGACAACCCAGTAGGAGGAAAAGGGTTTCCAGAGCAGTCAAACAAGTTAGAGATAGCTCCTACTCCAACTGTTAGGAATCGCACGAGAACACCAAGCCGCACACAACCATAACATATATGCAGAGGACCTAGGTTAGACCCACACAGGCTCCCTGATATTTGGGATCTCTCTTAAGTCCTGGTCCATTGATTCTGTGGGCTGTGTTCTTGTGGTGTTCTTGCTCCCTCTAGCTCCTCCAATCCTTCCTTCCTCTCCCATGAGAGAAATAAGACAACTAAAGGAAATTAAGGGGATTCCAATTGGAAAGGACAAAATCAAAGTATCACTATCTCCAGGTGATATGATAGCATACAGAAGAAAAGCCAAAAATTCTACCAAGGAACTCCAACAGCTGATAAACACCTTCAGTGAAGTGTCTGGATACAAGGTTAACTAAACACAACACACACACACACACACACACACACACACACACACACACACACACACAAACCAGTAGCTTTCTCATATGCAAATGACAAAGGGGCTGAGAAAGAAATTAGGGAAACAACATAGTTGGTAAATAATAGCTGTAAATAATATATACTTAAAAAATAATTAAAAAATGCTATTGCACCAGTCTGATTTTGCCCCATGTCTCCTGAATTAGTCTTATATCCAAAGGGAGGTAGATGAAACTGAATCACATTTTTTTCTTTTCTCTACTGTTTATTGGATAAAATATTTCACAGTGTAACATGGCTTGATTTTGAACACACCACATATCTCAGGCTGGCCTTGAACTCACAATCTTTATTCCTTAGTTTCTTGGATTTTGGGAATACAGGTACCTCAGGCCTGGCTAGCTTTCTAGTGAGCAGGAATTTCCCTAATTTTTAAATAGCTCATTGAAAACTGCACTCAGCTGTCAGGCCTTGCTATTTTATTTTATTTTATTTTATTTTATTTTATTTTATTTTATTTTATTTTATTTTATTTTTTTTCTTATATTCTTGAAAAACTTCTACTTCTTCATTTATTTTTTTTTCAAATTTTTATTTTTTACATTAATTATAGTTTATTCACTTTGTATTCCAGCTGTAGTCCCCTCCTTCATTCCCTCCCAATCCCCACCCACTCTCCCTCATCTCCTCCCTGCCCCTCTCTAAGTCCACTGATAGGGGAGGTCCTCTTCCCCTTCCATCTGACCCTAGTTTATCAGGTCTCATCAGGACTGGCTGCATTGTCTTCCTCTGTGTCCTGGCAAGGCTGCTCCTCCCTCGAGGGGAAGGGGAGTCAAGGAGCCAGCAACTGAGTTCATGTCAGAAACAGTCCCTGTTTCCCTTTCTAGGGAACCCACTTGGATACCGAGTTGCCATGGGCTCCATCCGAGCAGGGGTTCTAGGTTACAACCATGCATGGTCCTTGGTTGGAGAATCAATCTCAGAAAAGACTCCTGTGACCAGATATATTTGGTCCTTGTGGAGCTCCTGTCCTCTCCAGGTCTTACTAAATTCCCCTTCTTTCATATGATTCCTGCACTCTGCCCAAGGATTGGTTATGAGTCTCAGCATCTGCTTTGATACACTGCTAGGTAGAATCTTTCAGAGGCCCTCTGCGGTAGGCTTCTGTCCTGTTCCGACCCGGGCTAAGATGATCAATCCTCACTTAGAAAGACCAATGGGATGGACATTGGAAGTAGGAGAAAACAGGCTTTGCTCTTACACTAATGCCAACTGCATGAGTTTCCAACACTCTGTGCCCTGGGGGCTTTGAGCACTTCCTCTATTCTCACTCTTAGTAGATGCTCAGTGAGTGTGAGTGCCAGAGTCAGGCAAAGCAGGCTTCAGATGCTCTTGTGCATCTCCAGGCTACCTTAGAGCGCTGACCAGAGAGGAGGTCAGCTGAAGCTGCACAGCAGCTGCCATTCAGCATACTCTGCTTTACAAAACCATCGACTTATGACTGGAGCATGATACAGTCCTCTCCTTTGTTTCACCTTCCAACCCTTTTCTACGCACCCCCAAGCTGTCGTTCTGTGTGGCCGAACCACTTTCTGCCTCCCACATTTGCTTCCTGAGCCTTTATTTAGATTTCTATCTTTAACATCTGCAACCTAAACACTGCAGTACTGAACTGGACCTCACAGTCCTCAGATTTCATGTTTCCTTTTGATTCTGACATCTGCTTTCCTGCTTGCTCAGCCACAGACCATAAAGCAGACCTAGTTTTCAGAAGTCACACACTGCCTGTCCCGAGGACATACTCAAACTTTGGGGGGTGGGGGGGAAGGAACTGAACAGCGGGAAAGATTACATCCAGACTTATCTGGCTTCTGTGAGATCTAAGCACCATAATATAGATGCAGCAGAAAGTTTTCCCAGAAGGCCAGTGCCCTCTGCTCCAACGTACACACCAGGCAAGACTATCACTTACCCACTTCAGTATCTTTTAGGTCTTGATAATATTTTATAGAGATAAATTAAAGCAGGAACCAGAGAATGATGGGTTAACCTTACTCTAGTCCTTGATTCTCTTTCAATCCACCACCTGAGCTAAGAGTGTTAGTGATGGAGTGTGGAGTAATTCTTGTTTTCTTTCTGTTTCATGTGTATATGGGTGTTGTCTACATTTACATATGTGCACCATGAGCATGCAGTACCCATGGGGGCCAGAAGAGGACACCAGAGCTCCTCAAACTTGAATTACAGACACTTGCAAGCTGCCTGACCTGGGAGTTGAAAATTGAACCTTTGTCCTCTTTATGAACATTAAGTGCTTTTAACCGCTGAGCCATTTCTCTATTTCTAATGTGTGGAGTAATTCCTCTTGATACACCTGTTTCTTCCTGGCATATTATGACCACTCATAGATATTGTGGCCTCGTCATACAACAAGAAAATAAACAGAGCACTGCAGTGATAGCCAGGTCTATGGTAGTGGCAGGGGGCATGTTAACAGCACTAGCCGAATGGACAGGGTCTCTAGATGATTCTGTTAAGCTCCATTGACCTTGTGATGCTGCTGACCCTTCCTTTCTGCCTCCTAGCTGCAGTTGGTCTCTGTGTGTTCTAGAGTACATAGAAAGTTGGGGCATGCAGCTTCTCTGCAATCATCACCCATAATGAGACAGGCCTTTCTGAGGCTGCAGTGGTCCTAAGTCACCCATGCTTCTATAAGAAACCAAGAAAGCCCAATAAGTTCATTGATTCTACTAACTGGACTCGGCCAAAACTTTTCCTTGTTCTGCTATAAGTGTCCTAGCTGGGGTGTTCCCAAAGCTCTTTATGTCTTCCCAGGAAAAGTAATGCAACTCTTACTCATTTTTCTGGGAGGAGTGAACACCTGCTTCTCCGAAATACAGAATTCTGTGCATTTTAGTGATGATGCAGTTTCTTCTGTGGGTAACTGATCCTAAATACATCAAAAGATGACAAATTCAGCCCAAATCTGTATCTTGCCTGAGCTCTAGTCTCCTCATCAGATATAAATACCTTTTCTATATGGAACTGAAGGTGACTGTGAAGGTCAAATAAAATAAAGCAGGTGTCATTTCTAAAATCACAGGCATAGTGTACTATTATGGCACAATTGTTGCCTTTATATTTGAAATGTATAATTTACTTATAAGTTGTAATCTTCTGTCCAGTTGTAGTTTTGAGCTAGAAAGTAGCAGATCAGGCCTCCTGAAAGTTACCATAATTGCATTCACTGGTGAAACTGCTTTCCCTTATATTCAATTTGTCCTACTGGGACCATTTACCCATCAGTCATGCTAAAGCCTCTTTTGGATTTTTAGAATCATTTTTTAAAAGCCATAAAAAGCTCCTGTACAAATCACGTAAAACTGTTGTTCTGACAACATAAATGTTCCGTGCATCAAAAACCACATTAAAATTATCCACGCGGCTATGAAAATGCATTCAAAAGAGGAGCCTTTATGTTTTGATAAGGACCCCCACCACTGTGAAAAGCGGCGCTCCGCCTCAGCTTTCTGGGCGTGAGTGCATCCAAGAACATTAATGCTAATGAGCTGCAGGGGTGTCCATCAGGAAAAAGCAGCGAGCCTTGGTCCAGGGCACAGGTAGGGAATTGCAGAAAGACGGATGCTTAGAGACAGCCTTTGTCCACTACGCACTCTTCAAGTGGAATCTACACCACTGCCTGTGGAAATGAAAGAAAAATAATTACCCTTTTGTATCATAATTTTATTATTTTGTGGTAGTTCTCTGTATTGTGTGTGTGATATAGAGACTAGAGCTTGATGTTGAGTGCCTTTCTCTTCTTTTATTTTTTTAAATTGCATTTTGTTTAGTTAGTGTATGTACGCCTGTATGCATGCATACGTGTGCCACTGCCCACATGTGGATGCCAGAAGACAACTTGTAGGTGTTGGTTCTGTCTTTCCACCACATAGATCCAGTCCGAGGGGTTAAACCAGGGTCGCTAGACTTGGTGTCAGGGGCCTGTTCTAGGAGACCCGTCTCACAGACCCTCCACCTCATTTCTTGAGGCAGTTGCTTTAACTGACCCTGAAGCTCTCAGGTCAAACTGAAACTGGCTGGCCGCAGAGGGCCTCCTGTCTCCTCCGCTCCCATTAGCACTGAGATTTCCGACGCATCTCCCTATGTGCAGCTTTCATGTGGGTGCTGAAAATGAACTCAGGTCCTCATGCTTGAACAGTAAACACTTGATCCACTGAGCCATCTTCCTAACCCAGTTCTCAGTGTTCCTGACTTTTTCAGATCAGAGCACCTTGATACAGTCACATTCTAATTCTATGTTCTCTTCTTCACCATTTTCATTCTGTCCGTGCTGGGCTGGATGAATAACGGAAAGTGTTGAGACTAGTGGTCACTATATAGAATCTGGTGTGCTCTGCAGTTCTGACTGAAGTCACAGCTGCTTTGTCACAGCCTTGCCAGCCTTTTCTGTGACGAAAGGAGTGTCTCCTTTCTCAAAACTCATGTCTAGGACAACCTGCCATGCGCCTCACTTGCAGATTTACTGGCCTTTGATCTTTTCCCCTAAAAACTTGCATCACTTGAAAATGGCAGGCCATAAATAAAAAATAATTTAAGAAAATTAATACATTTTCTTGTTGAATAATGTGTTTTCATTGATCAATGATGGGCAGGTTAAAACCAGTGCAAGTCAACATTGGAACCATTTTCATAAATCAGTGTTAATTTGCTACCTATGTTTCAGTTGGCTGGCACCAAATCCCACAACTTATATTCAAACAACCCAAGAACAATGACTTGAAAGGCATGAGGTTCAGCATATGATGGAAACTGTCTAGAACATGGAGCCTTACAGACATGTTCATCCTTTCACACTGGGTCTTGACGCTATACTCTAATGGTTAATGATTGAAAACCCTCAAACCATTTTTTTTTAATCAGAAAAGTCTCATAATATTCTAAGTAAGTTTACTAATTTGTGTTGGACCACATTCACAGATATCTCAGGTTTCCTGTGACCTGTCAATCTCAGGCAGGTTATACTTGTGAGGTTAATGAATTTAAATTAAATGTTAGTGATTTGTTAGAACTATTGAAAATCTATCTCTAGCGTGAATCTTTAACTTTCTGAGGCTCTTGTCTATTACCAAGTATGAGTTTCTAGATATATTCAAAATTTCTTCTCTTAAAACATTAGAGCTAGTGTGGTCATTGTAATGAGATAATCAGATTACACATAAAAATATTTCAATCATAAAAATATTTATGTCTTGTAAAAGTATCTTTCATTTGCCATAAGTAATTGTCATCTTGGAGGCTTAGTGCTGAGTAATCTCACCCTTTTGAGTTCTTTCTGAACTCTGGCTGACTGGTTCAACTCAGCTGTTCTGACTCAAACTCCTCTCCAAGCTGACTGATTCAAACTGGCTTCTCACATTTCTAACTGAATTGCTCTGCTTAGCCTCAAACTAACTCTAGCAATCTGTTCTAATCTTGTGGTTTCTTCTCATTCTCTGGATAGTTTTATCTTCTATCCATGTCTAGCTTGTTCTCTCTGCCACCTGTCACTGTAAAGCTGTCCCAGTAAAAACTGCCTCTGAAGTCTTTAAAACTGAACTGCACCAAATTGCATGAAGTCAACTGAACTCAAACGCACTCCATGGAAATGCCTCTAAATACCTGTACTATACTGAACTCAACTCTACTGTACTGTCTTCTCTACTGAACTCTCTACTGTGTTCTATTATATTGAATTGTCTTCTCTACTCTCTTTCTCTACTGTCCTGTATTCTACTGTTCTGCTCTTAAGTAGCTTCCCCTTCTGATCTGTTCTCATGAAAGTTGGGAGTGCCCTATCTCTGACTCATTCTACCAAATCTTTCTCTGATTCATCACTTTGTCTGACCTTCAATGAGACATTACTTTCAAACATGGGTGCTTCCTTCTATAAACTAACTTTACTTTCATTGTTTGGGATTAAAGGTGTGTACTAAGAGCATGCCTGTATCCAGCCAGAGGGATTAGAGGTCAGTATTCCAGCCAGAGTTTCCATGTTGCTGGATTAAAGTTCCTCTACATGATTACAAGTGATTTGTTCTTATGTCCTTCCTGTGAGAAGTGAGGTATGTGACATTTGTTATATCAGCACTCCATTCCTGATACCTGGAGTCTGGTACTTTTACATGTTTAGATCCCCGAGAGGAAGATGAGGCAGAGCTAAGTCCTCAAAAGTCTCAGACCTTCAGTTGTTGTAAACGCAATATTGGGAGGACTTTGCCCACCATTTTAAGGTGAAGCTTCAATCCTGTCATCCTGTACAGTATGGAATTTCCTCTTAGCTTGGAGACACATCAAGGACACATGAATATTCATTCTCTTTGGGTTTTTGTAGCATTTGAATGATCTCAGATCCCATTAATTTGACCATCGAGATCAACCGCCACATGTACATGACTACAAGTAGGCTTCAGCCTTCAGTGTGTATGAAATATTTTAAAATCCCAGTCCTAGGATTTTATGACTAGAATTAAATTTAAATATCTGGATGGGTTATTCTTGGAAGGGTTTTTATTTTTCTATGTTGTTTATTTTCCCTCTAAGTTAGTTTTTCAGTACTTAGTAAATGAACTTTGAGCCAGAAAGAGACTGAATTTCCACTTTTAAAGTTGTTTTATCTGGATTTTTACCGTCTTGGAGCCAGACGATTTAAATTTTTCATCTCTGTTTGGCTTCCTGATGATAATAAGTGCTTTCTTTGGCAGAGCACTCATCAATTTGCAAAGTACTCTATTTAAATGGTAGCATTTCGTCCTCACACCAACCCCTTTGCGTAAGGACCTTGGAGAAAATATTTAACATTCTGATTTTCAGGACAGGAAGGCTCTGTGAGTGGTTGTGACCTGGGCACAGTTTTTATTTACAATTCAAATGAAAACTGAAATGTGGCTTCCTTCTGAGCACAGAACTACTGCCCTGACACTCCCATGGTTTAGCAGTGTCCACACCCCTTACCAGGTGAAGACAGTTCTGCTGACAGGTGTCCTTTCCTTCAGGTCGATGAAGGCAGAGAGTAGCAGGGACTGTAGTCCTGGGTGTCTATACTGGCGTCTGCACAAAAAATACATACATACACATACACCCTACACACATGCACACACACACAGTCCAGGCAGACTTAGTCACACTCCCTACATACAAGTGCACACACAAACATACACACATATTCACACACACACACACACACACATGTGCACAGAAACTCATCATGTGTGCACACAAATATGCACACCCCTCACATGCACATGAACAAAGGCAGTTGCATACACACGTGTACACACACACACACACACACACACACACATATATATGCACAGATACACACATGCACATAAACACATACATGCATCCTTCATGATTGCACACATGGATGCACATGAATACACCATAGATGATGCATACATACAAAGGCACATAAACACGAATGCACACAAATAAATAAATAAGCAAACATATATATATATATATATATATATATATATATATATACACATATATGCACAAAAATAAACACACATGCATACACACAAGCACACACACTGAGCGGTGGAGTGTATAACAGTACCCAGAGATCCTCCTCCTTGTAGGATAAGAAACTTTTCTTAATTTTTTAACTTCCTTATCACTGGGAAAATCAACATAAATTTTAATCACTACATGTCAAGTCAATCTGATGTGGATATGGAGTCTATTTTTTACAATCTGTCATTGAATATTCCAAAATAATATCTGTAATTAATTGCCAGCACCTGTAGAACCCATCTGCAAACCTCTCTGGGTTATGAGTGGCAGGAGCTGACTGCAGCCTCTACCCCGGGTGGGGGGTGGGGCAGCAGCAGACGTCCTGCATATGCACGGCCACGAGAACTCATACATCAAAGTCACATGCCAGGTGGCTCTCTCAAATAAAACCTTTGTTAGTGGCTATTTCATCCATTATCCAGTTTTACTTTCCAGCAAATCAAAACACAGTTTGTAGTAACTAGCACAGAAGAGGGAAAAAAAGGCTTTCCCCCTCTTTCACTTACATTTGCAGATATAAGTAAAACACTAGGTATGCTTTTGGGAAGACGTGCCTTTAAATTCAGCATCTCCCTAAATGCATTTTAGATTGGTATCCAATCTGGCATCAACGCTGAAACAATACAGAGAGAGAACGGGATACAGGGATATTTGTCAACTCTTTTGTTGAGAAAGGACCACATGTCCTAGGAATCAGTGCCTGCTGAATGTACGCTAATTACACACAGGCTAATTCAGGGTACGTTGATTGTCTTTCGAGGGCATCCCAGGTGTCTTGGAACCAAATCCATGGTTCTATTAAGCCTGCATCCTTCAGGTTGATGGGGAGCCTGGGAAATTTGCAAGAGTGTGCTGTTTAGACCATTTTATTTTATTTTATTTTTCACTATGCTGTTTGGGGTTTCTGAAATGTTGAATGCCATCAGCAACATCAGAAGAGTAAAAAAAAAATCTATATTGGATTTTTATTTTGAATTTCATTGTATTTTAGTAAATACTCTTGAAATAACAGTATTACCACATGATTCATTTTTTCTTTTTTTTTTTTTAAGCAAGGTCTCTCTATGTTCCCCTGGCTGTTCTGGAATTCACGGAGATCTGCCTTCTTCTGCCTCTCCTGTGATAAGATTAAAGGCTCTACCTTTTTCTCAGCTCTATCCATCAACTGCTCTTCTGGGTTTCTCCTAATCTTAATTAAGTACATTCTGGTATATTCTTTTGCAGATGATTTTACGCTTTAGTGAATTCAGCCACAAACATGTATGCATACACTTTTATGCATCTACAGGTCATAACATATGTGTTACATAAACATGCAAAGTATCAGTATAGATTTATACAATATGTCCTAAGTTGATATTATGAAATTAATATATATGTTAATCTTATTTACATAAAGGAAAAATACTGTACTATTAACTTTGTTCTAGCTGCTTGTGAAATTTACTTTTGTAGGTAACACAAAAATTGCAGACACTAGTGGGGAACCAAACATTATTTTCATAGATACAGACTTGGGGTCATATTGAATCAGGGAAGGCATGTCCTAAGTACTTATAATTGCTTTGTGATATGAAACTTTCAAACTCACCTTTTCTATCTTTTTCCTTTTTGAAGTTCACCATGTCACATCACTCTACTAAGCACCAAAATGAGAAAAAATATACTATCCCTATGATTCAACCATTGCTCTCTCTCTCTCTCTTCCCCCACCCCCCAAATAGCTTTGCAGTCACTGTATCTTGGGCTTCAAGCCCTTACCTTTTCTGCATATAGCCTCTTTTTCTGTTCTGGAGTCAGTTAAACATTCCTCTACTTCCCATAAGATGCTCATTATTTGGGAAATCAATGTTTCTAAACTTAGACTGTACTTTTCTGTGAAAGCCAGGTGGTTAAAATGGAAAATATGAGAAAGAAATTTTAATTATAGATGTTTAATAAATCTGGTTTTTCTCACTGGATTGTAGATATTAAAAGATCTATTAAGTTTCGAATTTACTTTCTATTTTGCTCAGTCTTATTAGACTGAGGTTAATATTCATAAGAAGAGGTAGCTTGAAGAGAAACATTACATTGTAAGGGTGACTAACAGGAGTCAAATGTGTTCAGAACTTTATTGCTGATCATGACCTTGACCAAGAGTGAACCAAGTAGGGCTGAGGAAGTAGTCTAGCCGAAAGAGAGAGCACTTGGCCAGTAAACTCTGGCTTATGTCCATAAACCCTGTGCCACGCCCATAACCCAGCACTGGGAAGTGAAGGCAGGAGGGACAGAATTTCTGGGGCCCAGCTGGCTATGGGTCATCTTAAGGCCAGCTAGGCTTTGTGAGACTCTGCGGCAATAAAACAAAACAACCCCCAAGTGCAAACATTAGGAAGAAAGAAAATGGAAAGAAGTCCCTATAACCTATCTTAGAACACTTTAAAAAATAAGTAATTTACTTAAAAATTATTTAAAATATACAAAAATAAATAATTATATTTTTCTGTCCCATAGAGACATCTTTGTGCAACCACCTTTTTTCTAGAGAACCAAAGAGTTACAGAAGAGTAAGCAAGACTATCTCTGCCTGTTTTTTTGGGAGGATGAGAGATGAACTGTGAAGAGCGTTTTCAATTACCCCTTCTGTGAATCTATGAGAAGTTTGTCATTTAAATAAAGCCATTTAGCTGCCAATCAAGAGGAGATAATTACATCCAAACTCTGGTACTAGGATGGAGCTTCTCATATACATGGTCAAGCCCTTAAAGACTGAGAACACTCATGTCAGGTTTTTGACTCAGTGTCTTCACTGAAGAGTGAAGTTTCTTCTTTGTAATCTATTGAATGATGCATATTACATTTTGGTTTATTGCTTATTATTGTGAGTTTTTTCCTGTTTTCTATACTTAAAATAATTTCTGTGGGTTGGCAGAGCACCTTTCCTTTCTCCTTCTGTCTGTTCATCTCCTGTGAAGAAACTGTTTTATTAAAAAAAGAAAAAACTCACTGAGAGAAATTTTTTTTTAATTTTGAGTTAATGTTGAAAGTCATAAAATGAATTCAGTGTCTGATGTTCTCTTGATAGTGGGTGAACAGAAGCAGTTTCTGTTTGAATTCATAAAAACTGTATAGTTGTCTTCACAATAAATCACAAGCACTATATAATTTACACACGTGTATTTATCTATATGTTTATGTATGTGTATGCATTGATTCCAAAAACATTTATGATAACTGAAAATCTGATATTGTACCCTCTTATGATCCCATCATCCTTCAACACACAGATTTAAAATCCAGCGATCACACAGATGAATCTGGTTCAACTAAATAATTCACAAAACAAAGCCGAACATCATGAATCTGGGGAGGAGCTGGTGGAGAAGAATAGGATTCAGTAAGGACAGGAGGGAGGCATAGAGGATGGGGGAACGGGGTGGAGAGGGTAATCACACTACATTATACACATGTATGGAGCTGTCAAGGAACTAACTTAATTGAAAGATCTGACACATATCCAAGTTTCCATTTTTGTACCCAAAGTACACATTAATTTTTGAAAGCATCTCATTATTTTATTTATGCATTTTACTTCCTGAGTATGGGAGCTTCCTCTTGGAATAGAGCAGCAGTTTTCAACCTTCCAGGTGCCGAGACCCTTTAATAGAGTTCCTCATGTTGTGATCATCCCCAACCATGAAATTATCTTCATTGTTACTTCATAACTGTAATTTTGCTACTGCTGTGAATCACAATGTCAATACCCATGTTTTCTGGTGGTCTTAGGCGACCACTATGAAAGGGTCAGTTGACCTCTGAAGGGTTTGCAACCCACAGTTTGGGAATCACTGGACTTTCTTGTCTGTCTCCTGATACAGATTTTTCTCACACCCATGTGGTTTGCTGACAAATTGTTAGGTATTTTGCATCTGTGCTTGTGGGGAGATTAGTGTTTGTGTTTGAAAATATCTTCATGAATTCTGACATTAAAGTTTTTAGGTTTTCAGATTATAAATTGTCTCATGCTTTTTGGAAACACAGTAATGAAATTGGAATTATTTCCTCCCTAACTGCCTAAGTTTCTCCCTGTGATTAGATTCTGCCACTGGCACTTATTATATTTGTTTTTGGTATTTCTTCCTATCCAGTTTTATATACCTTCTGGCTATCCATCAATCATTTTCATTTAATCATTTCTATGTAAATGAAAATATCAGCCCACTTTGTTCTCAAGTTCTCAGCATGTACACCATTAATTATATTTTTCCCCCATGTAAACTGAGCATAGGTCAGATGCATACAATTTTGGTGTATAGTGGCTGAATTCACACACCCATGCACCTCCAGAATGCAGCATCCATGGGATATGAGACATACCCAACCACCACACAGATCTTCATGAATGTATTGGGTAAATGTTAACCCTCACTTGCCAAAAACAACTGCTCTCTTAACTGCTTTTCAGTCCCACATCACTTTTATTGTTCTTAAATTCTAACAGATGATGGGACATAAAAAGCCATCTTCTGGAGTGTTTGTTCATCATGGTCAGCAGGTTTGTCTATGATATTACAAGCACCCATATTTCATGGTGTCTAGCCACTATGATTTTGTTTTCTTTCTATAACCATATCAGTTTGTTCATGTATTCTTACATTGATTGAGAATCATGCTACCTCTAGTTTTGTTTCTGTTATGAACGAAGAAAACTGTTACTTTGAAAATTGTTGCCTAAATTTTTCCACCCAAGGCATTAAGTTTATCTTTTGCTATTATTATATTTAAATCTTCTCAAGTGTTTGTTCTGTGCCTTCTGTGAGGTGCTGGATCTCTCAGTATTATAGGAAAAAGCAGGGGAAGAAGTCCTTGAGAACAGCAGCACTTTCTTGCCTCAGATGAGCAATAACTTGATAAGCCAGGGTCCAAGGCTAATAACAGCTGACAGGATCAGTGTCTTCTGGGTCCTTTTTCCCCCAAACTCAAAGAATGAATTTCATGCAAAATGGGATTGTGAGTTGTAGGAAGGTCCATAATAGGTTCTCTGGTGAGACACTGATAGGGAGGAAACAGTAGATCATTTATAGCAGGATGTGCTGTCCCCCACCACAAGGACAACTGTCCAGTTGTTTGAAAGGCTCTACTCGACTGAGGTATAGGGGAAAGCTGCCCAGTCCTGTTGATCCTCCCAGAGGTGCTCCTGTTCCTCTCCATCCCTATTTGGAGTTGAGTTCCAGTCACATTCTCCTGCATAGCTTCCTGACAGCTGTGTTCATTCAGGAAGTGTGAAAGGACAAGAAAGACAGCTAGAGAGCAGAAAAAAAGCCTGTGTGAGGGAGGGAAATGGCTGGTCTGATCTCAAAGCACTTAGCCGACACCCCCACTCCGAAAAGGTCTCGGGAAAAATAACCCAGTTTAGGCAGCTGCCAAGGCTCCGAACGCCCAGAAAGGCGGAGCCACAAGCAGGCATCTGTGCCTGTGGGTTCTACTCGCCACCCCAGACAGAACAGTGGTCCCTAAAGCAAAGACTGGGTGTCTCTGGCAGGAGGAAACCCCCAGTGGAGGGGATCATCAGGTCTAACGCTCAGGACACCCAGCACCAAAAGACTTCCTGGACTCACGCAGAATCTAGGCTCTAATGCAGGCAGGAGCGCTGTGCTCAGCCACCTTTATTGAGTTCCCCTAGGGCACTGGGACACACAGCTGCATCCTCAGACCTACAAAAGCCAGAGAGCCATTACAGCAGCCCTCAGATACTGTGCCAAGGATCAACCCGTTACCCTAGCTAGACTGACAAAACTGTGGGAATCCCTGGTCCTTCAAGAGGGCTGCACCCACAGCGTCTGGACCAGAGCAGTGCCTGCAGCCGCCATCCCAGACAGGGACACACAGCTTCTGGTCCAGAGTGAGGCACCCAGCCTCCAGACCAGAGTAGCGCCCCCAGGCACCAACTCAACCTAGGTGCATATTCTTCAGGCCCAGAACAGAGCACTCAGCCTCTGGCCCAGAGACTTGCTGGGCGCACCTCTCACTTTCCCAGACAGAACTGTGTGCTCCAGGATAACAGACTGAGTTTCCCTGTTGGGAGAAAATCCCACAGCTAGGGAATCAGCAGGTTCTTCAAGAGGACTGTACCTGGAAATTTAGTGAGCAGCAGCACACTAAATTTATAACGAGAAACCCAGCAGTGGGGCAGCTGCCTTGAGAACTTCTATGGGTGAGATCCCCCCTGCCTAACAAAGACCACAGCTACTACTCAGGGCTATAAACCTGAGGTGAGCAGTGGCAATTCCTGAGAAACACTGGCCATACAGTGACCATAACCAAAAAGCAGAAGAGGACTCCTTCAGGAAAAATCATCTTCCAGCCAAGGGGATTCTCCCTACCTCAGGACTCCAGGAAGCACATAAACTAACAGCCAACACCTAAATCAGTCCAATGGGTAGAGTTCAGTGTAAAAGCTCAACCAACAAAAGACAGAGCAATATGACATCTCCAGAACCCAACCATCCAGGGGTGAACAGCCCTGGACAATGCAGCATAATAGAAAATCAAGAAGATGACCTTACATCTATGATGATGAAGACGATAATAGAGGAAACAAATAAAATGCGCAAAGAATTAGAGGAAGATAAAACCAAACAGATCATGGCTATCCGTAAAGAAATGGAGGAAGTTAAAGACAAGCAGATTATGGCCATCCGTGAAGAAATATGGGAAGATGGAGCCAAACAGCTTGCGGCCTTCAGAGAAGAAATAATTAAATCACTGAAAGAAATAAAAGAAACAGAGTTGAAGGAACTAAAATAAAAAGAGGAAAATACAATCAGACAGGTGAAGGAAGTAAACAAAACAACTCAAGACCTGAAGATAGAACTGGAAAAATTAAAGAAAACACAATTGGAGGAAATAATGGAGAGGAAGAATTTAGGGAAGAAAACAGGAACTACAGAGGTAAGCATAACCAACAGACTAAAAGAAATGGAAGAAAGAATCTCAGGTGTAGAAGATACAATGGAAGAAATCGATGTATCTGTCAAAGAAAATGTTAAATCCAAAAAATTACTGACAGACCGTCCAAGAAATCCAAGACAATATGAAAAGACAAAACCTAAGAATAATAGGAATAGAGGAAAAAGAAGACTCCCTTCTCCAAGGCCCAGAAAATATTTTCAACAAAATCATTGAAGAAAATTTCCCCAAGTTAAAGGAGAAGCCAATAAGGATACATGAGGCCTACAGAACACCCAACAAATTTGACCAGAAAAGAAAATCCTCCTGTCACATAATAATCAAAACAGTAAGTATACAGAACAAAGAAAAAATACTAAAAGCTGCAAGGGAAAAAGGCCAAGTAACATATAATGTCAAACCCATCAGAATCATACCTGACTTTTTAACAGAGACTATGAAAGCCAGAAGGGCCTGGACAGATATCATGCAGACCCTAAGAGAACACAGATGTCAGTCCAGGCTACTATACCCTGCACAACTCTCAGTCCTCATAGACGGAGAAAACAAGATATTCAATGACAAAAACAAATTCCAACAATACCTACACACAAATCCAGCATTACAGAAGACACTGGAAGGGAAAATACAACCCAAGAAAATTAGCTTCTGTCAAGAAAACACAGGAAATAATTAACCTTACTACAGTAAAACAAAAATCACCCAAGCACACAACCTTATGACCACAGCCAAAATCAAAATCAAAGGATCTAACAGCCACTGGTCATTAATCTCTCTAAACATCAATGGACTCAACTCTCCAATAAAAAGACACAGATTAACAGAATGGATATGTAAACAAAACCCAGCAATCTGTTGCATACAAGAAACACACCTAAAGCACAAAGATAGACATTACCTGGGGGTAAAAGGTTGGAAGATGACTTTCCAAGCAAATGGACCCAAGAAACAAGTAGGAGTAGCCATTCTAATATCTGATAAAATAGACTTTCAACCAAAATTAATAAAAAGAGATGGGGAAGGACACTTCATACTCATCAAGGGAAAATTCCACCAGGAAGACATCACAATCCTGAACATCTATGCCCCAAATACAAGGGCACCCACATTTAAAAAAGAAACATTGATAAAATTTAAACCACATATAGATCCCCACACATTAATAGTGGGAGACTTCAACACCCCAACAAAACAGAAATTAAACAAAGAAACAATATCTCTGACAGAGGTCATGAATCAAATGGACCTCACAGACATTTACAGAACTTTACACCCAAACACAAAAGAATTTACCTTCTTCTCAGCAACTCATGGAACCTTCTCCAAAATAGACCATATAGTTGGTCACAAAGCAAGCCTCAACAGATACAAGAAGACTGAAATAATCCCTTGTATCTTGTCTGATCACCATGGAATAAAGCTGGACTTCAACAGCAACAGAAATAGCAAAAAGCCTACACACACATGGAAACTGAACAACTTGTTACTAAATGACAGCTGGGTCAGGGAAGAAAGAAAGAAAGAAATTAAAGTCTTCCTAGAACTCAATGAACATGAAGGCACAACATACCCAAACTTGTGGGACACAATGAAAGCAGTGCTAAGAGGAAAGTTCATAGCACTAAGTGCCTTCAAGAAGAAATTTGAGACAGCTCATTCAAACAACTTAATGGCCCACTTAAAAACCCTAGAATAAGAAGAAGCAGACACACCAAAAAGGAATAGACGGCTGGAAATTATCAAACTCAGGGCTGAAATCAATCAATTAGAAACAAATAAAACAATTCAAAGAATCAATGAAACCAAGAGCTGGTTCTTTGAGAAAATCAACAAGATCGACAAACCCTTAGCCAAGCTAACTAAAAGGCAGAGAGACACCACCCAAATCAACAAAATCAGAAATGAAAAAGGGGACATAACTACAGACACTGAGGAAATCCAAACAATCATTAGGACTTACTTCAAAAGTCTTTATGCCACAAAATTTGAAAATCTAAATGAAATGGACAATTTTCTTGATCGATTTGACTTACCAAAGCTGAATCAGGACCAGGTAAATCAATTAAATAATCCTATATCCCCCGAAGAAATAGAAGCAGTCATAAAAGTCTCCCATCCAAAAAAAGCCCAGGACCAGATGGCTTCAGCGCAGAATTCTACCAGACCTTCAAAGAAGAGCTAACTCCAATTCTCTTCAAACTACTCCACAAAATAGAAACAGACGGAATATTACCAAACTCATTCTATGAAGCCACAGTCACCTTGGTACCTAAACCTCACAAAGACTCAACAAAGAAAGAGAATTTCAGGCCAATCTCCCTTATGAACATTAATGCAAAAATACTTAACAAAATACTTGCAAACCGAATCCAAGAACACATCAAAGATATTATCCACTATGACCAAGTAGGCTTCATCCCAGGTATGCAGGGGTGGTTCAATATACGGAAATCCATCAATGTGATCCACCATATTAAAAAACTGAAAGAAAAAAACCACATGATAATCTCCCTAGATGCTGAAAAAGCATTTGACAAAATCCAACATCCATTCGTGTTTAAAGTACTGGAGAGATCAGGGATACAAGGCACATATCTAAACATAGTAAAGGCGATATACAGCAAGCGTATAGCCAACATCAAACTAAATGGAGAGAAACTTAAAGCAATCCCACTGAAATCAGGGACAAGACAAGGCTGTCCACTCTCTCCATATCTCTTCAACATAGTGCTGGAAGTCTTTGCTAGAGCAATAAGACAGTTGAAGGAGATCAAGGGGATACAGATGGGAAAGGAAGAAGTCAAATTATCACTATTTGCAGATGATATGATAGTATACATGAGTGACCCCAAAAACTCTACCAGGGAATTCTCACAGCTGATAAACACCTTCAGCAAAGTGGCCGGATACAAAATTAACTCAAAAAATCAGTAGCACTCCTGTATACAAAAGACAAAAGAGCTGAGAAAGAAATTAGAGAAACAACACCATTCACAATAGCCACAAATGACATAAAGTACCTTGGTGTAACCCTAACCAAGCAAGTCAAAGACTTGTATGAAAAAAATTTCAAGTCTCTGAAGAAAGAATTAGAGGAAGATATGAGAAGATGGAAAGATCTCCCATGCTCATGGCTTGGCAGGATTAACATAGTAAAAATGGCCATTTTACCAAAAGCAATCTATAGATTTATTGCAATTCCCATAAATTGCCAACACAATTCTTTAGAGACCTGGAAAAAAAATTCTCAAATTCGTATGGAATAACAAGAAGCCGAGAATTGCTAAAACAATCCTCTACAATAAAAGATCTTCTGGAGGTATCTCCATCCCTGATCTCAAGCTGTACTATAGAGCAACAGTTATAAAAACTGTATGGTACTGACATAGAAACAGAATGGTGGATCAATGGAATCGCACAGAAGACCCAGAAATAAACCCACACATTTACAGACACCTGATTTTTGACAAAGATGCCAAAACCATACAATGGAAAAAAGATAGCATCTTCAACAAATGGTGCTGGTCCAACTGGATGTCTACATGTAGAAAAATGAAAAGAGATCCATACTTATCACCCTGCACAAAACTGAAGTCCAAGTGGTTCAAAGACCTCAACACAAAACCAGACACATTAAATTGGCTAGAAAAAAAGTGGGGAATACCCTAGAACTCATTGGTACAGGAGAAAACTTCCTGAACAGAACACCAACAGCACAGGCTCTAAGAGCAACAGTCAATAAATGGGACCTCATGAAATTGAAAAGCTTCTGTAAAGCAAAGGACACTGTCATTAAAACAAAGCGACTCCCTACAGATTGGGAAAGAATCATCACCAACCCTTTATCTGACAGAGGACTCATATCCAGTATATATAAAGAAGTACACAAGCTCAAAAACAGCAAACCAAGTAATCCACTTAAAAAATGGGGAACAGAGCTAAAGAGAGAATTCTCTGTAGAGGAATATCGAATGGCAGAGAAGCACTTAAAGAAATGCTCAACCTCATTAGCCATTAGGGAAATGCAAATCAAAACAACCCTGAAATTTCACCTTACACCCATCAGAATGGCCAAGATGAAAAACTCAAGGGATAACACATGCTGGAGAGGTTGTGGAGAAAGGGGAACCCTTCTCCACTGCTGGTGGGAATGTAAACTGGTACAACCACTCTGGAAATCAATCTGGTGCTTTCTTAGACAACTAGGAATAGGGCTTCCTCAAGAGCCAGCCATACCACTCCTAGGCATTTATCCAAAAGAGGCTCAAGTACACAAAAAGGACATTTGCTCAACCATGTTTGTAGCAGCTTTATTTGTAATAGCCAGAAGCTGGAAACAACCCAGATGCCCTTAACTGAAGATTGAATGCAGAAACTGTGGTACATCTATACAATGGAGTATTATTCAGCAATGAAAAATAAAGAAATCATGAAATTTGCAGGTAAATGGTGGGGCCTGGAAAGAATCATCCTGAGTGAGTTGTCCCAGAAGCAAAAAGACACACATGGTATATACTCACTCATATAAACATACAACCTAGAATAAACCCACTAAAATCTGTACATCTAAACAAACTAAGCAAAAGAGAGGACCCTAACTAAAATGTTCAATCCCCACCCTGTAAAGCAAAGAGGATGGACATCAGAAGAAAAAGCAAATAGGAAGCAACCTCGGAACCTGCTACAGAGGGCCTCTGAAAGCCAGAAGAAAACAGGAAACAACCTGGGAACCTGCCACAGAGGGCCTCTGAAAGCCAGAAGAAAACAGGAAACAACCTGGGAACCTGCCACAGAGGGCCTCTGAAAGCCTCTGCAGTATAAACTGTCAAAGCAGATGCTGAGCCTGATGGCCAAGTGATGGGTAGAGTGAATGGAATTTTATGTAAGAAGTGGGAAATAGTAAGAGCTTGAGGGGATGGGAACTCAACAAGGAGAGCAACAGAACAAGATTATTTGAACACATGGAACTTCCCAGAGACTCATACTCCAACCAAGGATTATTCATGGAGATAACCTAAAACCCCTGCACAGATGTAGCCCATGGCAGCTCAGTGTCCAAGTGGGTTACATAGTAATGGGAAGAGGGACTGCCTCTGACATAATCTGATTGGCCTGCTCGTTGATCACCTCCCCCTGAGGGTGGGAGATCCTTACCAGGCCACAGTAGAGGACTGATAGACTAAGATCAGAAAGGAGAGGAGAATCTCCCCTATCAGTGGACTTGGTGAGTGGCATGCATGCAGAAAGGGGAGGGAGGGTGGGATCAGGAGGGGAGGAGGGAAGGGCTTATGGGGGGATAAAAAATGAATAAAGTGTAATTAATAAAAAATTAAAAAAAATAAAAAATAAAATAAAATTATTCTATACTGAAAAAAAAAAAAGAAGCCTGTGTGTTCCCCTAAACATTCCTGGTCTTTGTCTAGGACAGAGCTGTCAAAAGAACCAAGAATATTTCTATGTTCTGGCCGAGGAAAAGACATATAACTGCTCATTTTTAAGATTCTCATCAGCTTCTATCTCCTATTCTTATCAACTCTACTTGACATGTAAGCGTAAAGGGAGATAGAGGGGAAGGGTGACAGCTCCTTAGGAGGCTTAACCTTACTGCCTTCCTACTGTTCGGATTTGGCGGCTAACTGCAATGCTTCCCGCTGGTCAGTGCTATCAGGATCAAACTACCGCTTTAAATTACCACAAATAGCCCCGTTACCCACTTCTAGCCTAAGCAAAGTTTGAGTAAGTCATACTTAGCTCATCTTCTCAGTACCAGCTATGCTCCATCTCTCCACGAGGCATCCACGGACCTGGCTTAACTTGCCATGCTCTGAAATCTCTCCCCTTTCATAATATTTCCGGTCCATCCTTCAAACCATGAGTGGCTCCCGGTAGTTTTGACTTGTATTTGCTGTTCTTAACTTTTGTTTTTGTCGTATGACTGTATCACTCTTTTAGGGCTGATCACAGTTACACTTCCTCTACTGTAAATATTTAGGCATATAGCTAAAAACTTACTTAATGTTATTATGGAACAATTCTTTTATAATAACCAACTGAGAACTCATTAATCAAAGCCGAGAAGCTGCTTAAAAACTGAAATTTCACAATCTATGAAGAATCAAAGATTTAGGAAAATATCACATCTAAAATAAAAAGTCACAACAAATCAAGAAAATATGCATAGGGTGTTATCCATAAAGGTCCTACCTGATCGTTGTATATTACAGCTTATTTTTTAGATATAAGAAATAAAAGAGGAAAACACAGATAAACAGGCAAAGGAATTGAACAACTATTTCATAGGAAAATATTTTAAATGTATGAAATTTCAATTGAATTCATTATAACAAATTTAAATTAAAACTCTAGTGAGTTCTTATTTTCTTTCAAATTAATAAACTTCAAAGTATAACAAAAGACATCATTAGCAAGGGAATAGGGAAATGATTGCCCTTCTGTATGTGAGATGATGGTGTAAATTTTCCCTTTTTTTAAGTTAAAAAATTCATCAATATTATTAATTTTTAAAAATGCCTTAGTACTTGGGCACAATGGTTACTCACTTTAGAATTTCCTTTACAAATAAACATTGCAGACACAAAGTGACAAATGAGCTCTACTGGTCCTTGAATCCTTTTGTTATCAAAAATAAAGATTGATTGAAAATTATATAGTTATAATATTTATAATTCACACAAAGAAATGAACACCATGAAATATAATGTAGTACAATACAAATTTGGGGCCAAACCTATTACATTTGTGTTTCTATAATTTTCCTGATTTGAGGCCAGCCTAATCTATTGATAATCCAGTAAGTGGTGATTGAGTCTCTTGATAATCAAAGCTCTCCACTTCCGGGGAATGGAAACACAATAGACTTTGCAATAATTTCATGACCTTAGTCAGCCATCATATTAAACTTACACCCACGGGCTTTTCCTGATTTCTCGCATGGCAAAATGTAAATACTCTAGTTTGCTTTTTTGTCACTTTTTCTAACACATAGGAACCTGGATTCCCCCCCCCCCCCCCACACACATCATATGAGGTGTAGGTGAGTCTTCAAGGTCAGGTCTTAACAGGGTCATGACAAGTTTTCCATTGAGAAGACTGAAGTCTGCCTCCATATTAAATGTAGAATCCCTAGTTAAGATCCCAGTGTTTGAGCTCAAAGCTTTCACAATGAGCTAATAAATGTCTGTCTGTCTGCCTGCTCCCCTCTTCCCATAGAGCCATTTGGATTGTTGACATGTTTGTGGTTTAAAATGTGAGTTTGAAGTACTCTAGCACTAAGAACTAAGTGGGGTTACATTCCTGGGTGGCTTTAAGGTTTGGGACTTAACACATTCCTCCCTCAACTCGGGTTTTCTTTCGGTATAAACAGTGCATGCTCTAGCTTGGGAAAGAGCCACAGGGTTGCTGGCACTGTGGCTCTCCATCTATAACCTACATAATCCCATGCTTTGTTTGCTCAGGTTGTTGATGTTACTGTTATTATTATTATTATTATATGTTTTTAAAATTTTGCATATGGTTAAGGTTTGCCTTGTGTAGAACAAAATGATTTCTAGACAACATTTGAGGGATTAAACTGAGTGATAGAGCCAAGATTTACTTCCAGCTAAACACAGAAAAAAAGGAAAACATTTATTTTCTGATTTCTGATACTGTTAAATTATACCAAGAAAAATTTATTATTTTTCATTGTGGTTTCTCTGTTTTAAGAAAATGTGAGAAAACTATAGAAATGACACTTAATGGCTTACTATTTGTGAAATACAAACATTTAATATTTCTTAAATTATAGATGCACATTGTATACATTAGATGTTATTTAATTTTAATTAAAATTTCAATAAATTACTTGTCCCTCGTAATGATAAGTGGTGTATAATTAAGGATGCGTATAAAAGTTTATAACATGATTTTTTAATCTTCGGTGTTTTTCACTTAGAGTGAACTTAGCAGATTCTTTAATTGCACTGATTCTAAGTAGTTTGACCCTATGACCCGACTATACTTTGTATTCTGCTGTAGTTATCTGAATGTCTATTTACTTATCTTGGAGAAAATGTCTTAAAAGATAATTTTTTACATAGTTCTAGGCTGATAAATTCTTTCTCCAATTTGAAGGTTGCTGTTTCAAATATATTTATAATTTACATGTTTTATTGCTGTTTCAAATATATTTATAATTTACATGCTTTATTGGCCCCTTTCACATTACCCTGACCAAATGCCCAACAAAAACAACTTAAAGGAGCAAGAGTTTAGTTTTGTTTGTTTGTTTTTCCTGGCTCAGAGTTTGAGTTTATAGTTCATCGCTGCAAGAAAGGCCGTGGGATCAGGAACCTGGAGGCGTAAGCGGGAAGCAGAGAGGGAGAAATGCTGCTGTTCAACTGGCTTACTCCTTTTTCCCTTAGTCTGAGACCACCCACATAAGCATGGTCTTCTCACCTCATTTTAACCACCTTTGAAGTATTCTCGAAAACACACCCAGAGATACATCTCCAAGTGATTCCAAATCCAGTCCACTTTACAGTTGAGACAGACCCTATGTGTCTTCTTTACAGAAGAGAGGAGCTTGGACAAGAAGCCATTGGCTGTAAGGTGGAAGAGCTGATGCAGGTGATAGTTTATAACTACCATGATGAAGACACCCAGGACAATCTGCTCCTCCTGAGAGTCCCCTTGCTTTGCTGTCATAGTCTTGAGTTCACTGTTCATTTCAGAAGTTTCTTTCCTGTGCTCTTTGACTAGCAGTGACTATCTATGTGTACTAGGCATCCCACAGTGAATATTCTTTATTTAGCTGATATTTATCTGAGATCAAACACAATCATTAACTGTCATCATGATGACAAATCATCACTATACATTATCTTTAGAAAATCTTTGCATTCCAAGAGCAGGTCCCTGTAACTTTCAAGATAATTATAGAAGTCACATTTTTTTCTCATTCCAGTTCCCCAAAGAAAGATATGATGCAGGCTACCAGGTAGTTTGTTCAGTGAAAGGACTGGTAAATAGTAAAGGAGAATGGATATCAGCATTACGATTCCATAGACAAAGCCCACATGTGTTTGGGTGCTTTCTTCACCTGCTCCATGAACATCCATGTGAAAGGATGTTTTAAAGGATGTTTTGCTTTAGCCAAACACCTACTAATGGCAGCAGGGAGTCTTTTGGTGTCTTTATCAGGAGCTTGAAAGGGATTGTGTGAAAACAGTCACAGATCGTAAAAGATGTTGAAATTGGAGAGATGGAATATGCATCTGGGAGGTCTGCTCTTCAAGAAAAAAAGTTAGGTTGGAAAGAATGCAAGATGCAAGCCTGGAAGACAAGCTAATGGGCTGTTGAGTGGAAGGATTGGTGCAAATTCCCAGCTCATTGAGGAGACACCCAGGACAAACCTGGCCCTGTTGTAGTACACTTCATCTATCTTCACAGTTGAAATCAATCTGAGTTTTGGCTATCTTCTTAATGTGCTCTTTGGTTAGAATGTATCATTTCATCTATATTAAATATTTCACATTAAAAATTCATAGGAATGATTCCTTGACAAGTGTTAAAAGCAAAGGCTAAGAAAGACTGCAATGACAACCACAGAGACAGGCTTTATGGACTTGTTTCTAAAACACGCAAGCAGAATAAGAAGGAAGGAGGTCGCAGACTTAGAAAACTGTATACAATGTGTCCATACAAGGGTGTCCAGAGATAGCTCCCAGAATTCCATCCTGCCCATGAAAGCTTAATGAGTTACCTCACCTTCTGACACATTTTTAAATTCTCACTATTGCTGAGTCCTTTCCACTAGTCTTCAAATAATGTCATCTTTTCTATTCTAAAATAAAAACAAACCCAGAAAGCTTTACCTGTCAATTAACCCTGATTCCCACCTCAACTCTGTACCAAATCACAGGAAAAACTTGGACCAAGTTCTTCACAGTTCATTTCCCATTGTTTTCTCCTAGTATCCATTTATGTCTGTGCCTGTTGTGACTGCAATTTCACCTGGCTTTAAAAGACTTTAAAAAAATTGACTAATCAATTTATATTTCTACAGTCATACTGGTGTCCCGTGTGATGAAAAACGTAGCAGAATTACACTTTGACTTAAGTTACTTTTCTCATTCATGTGCTCTCCTTCTGGGAGTATGTCCATGGTGTGTCAACCTCCACATTTCCACACATGCTACTTTCACAGACATTGGCACTTTCTCGGTACTACACACTCACTCCTCTTCATGGGCACTAATCACCCTCAGCCCCCACTCTGCTGGAGAACTCTCATGAGTAATATGAGGAATGTAGCTCAGAGTCCGAGCGTTGGAGTATAGTGTCTCAAAATAAACTCAAGAATGGAATTAGACTTCAGTATTTAAAAATCAAGTCAATATGTCATCTTTGTCAAGCAAGTGTTGCAATTATAATGAGTGCCCAGCCTGTGAATTTTTACATAAGTTTTGCAAAGTTATATGATCAATAATTGCAATTCTTTGATGAGGGAAAATTAAAGTAAATATAATTTTCTTACTTATGATGCAGTTATGGCAGACATATCATTTTTAAGACAAGCGGCTCAATGTCAAAGATATAAAAGCAATGTGAGAGGTTGGAGAGGTGTCTTCGTGGTTAAGTTCACTTGTTGCTCTTACAGAGGACCCGAGTTCAGTTCTGGTCACCCACATGGGGGCTCATGGCTAACCCTATCTCCAGTTCCAGAGAATATGATGCTTTCTTTAGAAATTCTTGGGCACCAGGTATGCAAACGAGACACTCATACACATAAAAGTAAATTCAATAGTTTAAGAAAAGCTATGTGATAATGGGTTCTTTTTCATGTCCACAAAAGACAAAAAGGCAGAAAAGGGACTTAGGAAGAAAATAGTATTTGGTGGGAGGGAGTGGAGATGAGAGGCGAGTGTATGTAGTGGGTCTTTGATTAAAGAATATTATGTATGTGTGGAATTGAAAAAGTAAGTAAACAAAATTCTGCCACTCACTTCAACTCTTTCAACATATAAATACAACAACTCCATAATTCCAAAGTGAGCTAGCTTCATAGTAGAAAATCATGTTGAGAAAATTATCAGCAGATTCTCATGTCAAGGCAAGGTCTTGTTCTGTTTTCTTTACATTCACAATGGCTGTTACTTTGTTAAACAGAATTAAAGTTATTGCCCTGCAAAATAAATATAGGTTGACCCTTGTTCCTAGTGCCTGGGATGGAGCCTTAAACCCTTATAATTCCCAGAAGACTAATTGCTAACTTTTGAAATCTTGGACCATATTGGGTGTTTTATCCTGAAGATGAAGCTTATGGTGCAGCTACTGGTTCGTGATAGCTATGACACTCAGGACAGGAGATGGCTCTATCCTCTTTTTCAGGGTAGGCTTAGCAACTAGACACAAAACCTTAGACAGCTGTTGCTTGTTTCATATGTCATGATATGATTCTAGACACTGCAAAGTGAAGATTCTGCAGCCTGAACTCCACACCACTGGTGGTGATTCAACTAATCATTGGTATGTAAGAAGGTTCTACAGAAAGTTTGGATAACGAGGCCCACTTGGGCTTCCATATTGATGATTTTGGGGGTGCATGTTTATCTCACCATATGTCAATATCTGGAAGGTAACAACTTCCAAAAACAGAGACCCTCCATGTTTAGGAGCCCCGAGAAGGTTCTACTCTACAAGTAGAGTAGATTGCCTCTGACACAAATCCTGTACTTATAAAAATGGATTCATGGGTGAAATACTTTCCAGAGTACTTAATGTTTTTCTGGTAAACTGTCAAAATGAGGATGCCAAAGCCCACCACTGCTTTTGTAGACAGCCTGCAGCCAGTGAGAATGTCATTGTGAACCAGTGATCATAAAAATGCATGATGTCAAGTATCAGGTAGAATGACAGTTTGGGGGTCCATGCCTTTAATCACCAGAGAGCCTAAGTCTCAGCAAGGTGCCCATCCAATGTTGAGCTGATAAATCTCAATGCTCCTTGCTAAGGCAAATGATAGAGTTGATAAAAAACAAAAACAAAAACAAAAGAAAAACAAACAAAAAAAAAACCCTTGCATTCCACAAATTTAATCTGACTACAACTTTCAAGTCTTACAGAGAAACGAGAAAAATCTGGTTGGCTAACTCATAGAAGACTCAGAGCCAACCTGCATAATCTTGTTTTGTCATAAAAATATCAAAGTTCAAAATGGTCTTTGGTCTCGATAATGGTAAAAATGCATTTGCTAAAATTCAGAAGGCAACTGGGATTAAAACAAAAATTTTCAATAAACCGGGAAATGAAAAAATATTTCCCTCAAGCAAATGCATTTAACATAGAAAAATCAGAATTCTATTGAAATATGGATCAGTCTTCCCCCAGAGTTAGGACTTTGCAGGGTTATTGATGGTGGTAACTTTCATTAAACATTGAGCTGACAGTTATTGCCAGCAGAATAAGGAAGGCAAAATTGAGAAAGCACTGCAATGCACCTATCAAACACACTCAATACCATCCATTTATGAAGGGAACAAAAGTAAAACCAAAATAGTTATGGACTAAGGAATGAAAATGAGTAAGCCTGAGCCTGCCTAGCATTGGCAAGAATAGAAAGCATATTAAGACTATGGTCAGAGGCTGGCCCAACGCTAACTCATGTAAGACTTCAGAAACTTCAAATTCTGCTATAGTGTTATAATTCTACTTGAAGGTGCTTACCCAATAGTAACAAGAACAGAGTTGACCAAAGTTGGCACATAGATGTCCCTAAGGTCTTTGGCCCTTGTATTTTAAAGGATAAAACAGTTGGACTTGAAATACCATGCTACAGAGTAGTGAAAAACACAAAAACAGTGTCCCACAGTCACAGGAATTCCTAAGGACAAGGAACTTCTTACTTAGTGTCAGCAATGCATGGAAACAAATAATCTTCACAGAAGACATTCAGACACCAATGACTCCTCTGCATTCACAGAACTCCAAACCCATGTCATTTAAATTGGAGAGAAATCTGGGACTATATGAAAGCCATACAGCTGCCCTGTACTAGTCACATGAGTCAAATGTCAAATCCTTGAAATGTCGGTCTTAATTAGAAATTCTGCTGAAATACAAATATGTTTTTTTTTTATATATATTTTAAAATCTTTTACCACATCCATTTAGTGTGTGAGGGCTGTGCATCTGTACGTATGTGCACACGCATGCCATGGTGTATGTGAAGGTCAGAGGGCACCATGCTGGACTGGGGATTGTACTCATCTCCTCAAGTTTGGCAGCAAGTTTCTTTATCCACCGAGCCGATCTTTTGGCTCTTAAATATTTTAAAGATAGATATGTCAAAACCAAATTCATGAATTGTTTGCATATCTGAATAACCATATGTGTTAATGAGAATGTAAAATGTGCTTAAGTTGAAATATACCTGCCGTATTTATGTATTCCAATTTTCATCTTAGAATCTTCAGTCTGAAAAATTTGGGGGTTGATGTTTTTAATCAGTCAATGTTTTTAATGCAAAGTATTGGTGTGTAAATATACACAGCAAGAAGACAAAAATAGATATGTATTCTTATTAAAAACCTCAGCACATAGCTTCATACCACTTCATACACAGCGAGGACTTGACTTTGTGTCTCCTTCTGGCCCCTCCCAAGCACCTACTCATGTGTCAAACGAGTGCACTGTCTAATGAGTGAGCTCCCTTCCTGCTCACTGACAAAGCTACTCTTCTCAATAGCTACAAAGGGTGGCTACTAATGACAGTTTGCCAATTATGCTGAATTCTTGTAGAGCAACAGGACACAGCTCGGCCTGTGTAGAATCCACACATTGGTACCTGCTCATTAAAAGTGAAGTCACTCATCCATTCATGTGCATTTTTCTGTCTTGAAAAAGTAGGGAAAATTAAGTTGACTGGCATAGAACTCTCTCCTGGATTTGGGTGAGGGAGACAAATCCAGCGGAATAAAGTTTAGCCCTGGGATGATGCCTAATGACTTGTTCTGCTCCCTCAGTCTGCCTCAGGGAAGCATACAATCCACACTATTGACTTGTTGGCACTGTTGGCTAGAGATGCATTCTGAGTCCATGAACTGAGAAACAAACAAGGGGGCACTAAATTTTGAACTGAATAGAATCAGAATATTGGAAGAGGGGCTGGCTGGTAGGTCAGTCAGGAGTCTGCTTGCCTTGTAATCCTAAGGACTTGAATTCCATCCCTTGGAGCATGCTTTGATTCTATCAGTTGGGAGAAAGAGATAAGCTGATAACAGTAGGTGTAGTTAACTTCTTTCTTCTTTGGGCCTATTATTAACCATGGGAATGCCACATGTACACACACACACACACACACACACACACACACACACACACACACACAGTGTTGGAACAGCAGAGAGAGCAACCATCAGGACCTGGAGAAGAAGTGATTCCTAAGTCTTCCACACAACAACACCTCATTGCTGACTCTGTGCTGTCCCCAAGCCCTATGGAGATCACCAATAGTCCCACACCCTGTTCACATTACCTCAGCAAAGGCTGGAGAGGTGGCCTGTGGCCTTCACTAGATCCTCAAGTTTGCCACATGCCCCTGTTGTTCCAGGGTTTGCAAAGGGCCTGGACACAGCTCTCCACCTTCCATGGGGGATTCCCAAAGAAGACTGGTTTGCAGTGTTTTTCTTCACAATGTCCTTTTGGTGAACAAGGATAAAAAGGCAGTGGTTGTTTGCTATCTCTTCTCGAGGTCCCTTCCTTCTCCTGCATGTAGACTCTCCTAGTCTCAGCCTTAATCGCCACCTCTCTAAGAATCATTTCCACTCCTAACTAACCACTTTCTCTTCTTGTTCCCCTGCCCCAACCCCCATTTCCTATCTTTTTCTTGACACAGCAGAGAAAGTTAAGCTGATACATGTAGAACCTCCTCTTGTAGATTTGGGTGAGGCAGAGCACTGCAGGAGCAAAAGTGTTGATCAGGAAGTGGACAGATGCCTCCCTTCCCCGAATCTTTCATTAGGTGTCCCTCAGGCAGCTTCCTTCCGCTCTTATCCTACCTATGTAACAGGGAGACTCTGAGCTTTCCTGATGTAACTTGGTGTTATGTTTAGATGCCCCTATTTTTGGTCCAGGGTAAACTTCAGCTGCATTAATCTTCTACCCGGAGGCTGTAATGTGCTCTGCGCCATCTATTATTACAGGCAGGGTGGCAGACAGAGCGAATGCATTGATTAATGGCTTCAGTGGAACCCATGTCCTGGGGTTTGATACTCACTCCTTGTCATAGGCTCACATCATTCATCAGCAGTGACCAGGCAGACCACACAGTCTGAGTATTTTATTTCTTAATTACATTTCAGCTTTGGCAGGCTGGGATTTTAAGTCAGGAGAAATTTGAAATTTAGAACTTTATACACACACACACACACACACACACACACACACACACACACATATATATATATATATATATATATGTATATATATATAATAGCCTTTGGTTTGTATGTGGATCATATGTGAGAGCCCCTGGAAGCAACAGAGCACATGCAAACTTCAGGGGTTTGGGTGCATATCTTTGATTTTTCTATGCACTGAAAATATTAACACTTAGAATGTGAATTGTTCTTCCTTATAATGAGGTCGCTGGTTTTTCTATGCTTGGATACTGGAGTCAATTAATTTGAGTAACAGCCTTAACAAAAAGCAGCTTTAAGCTTGTCACTGTATCATGAGACATCATTATTAACCTTTGAACTAATTTTCCTTGCAATCCTATTGAATATGTGACTACTTCAAATGTTAATGTTAGTTAACTGTTTGAGCATGCACTGCCTTTGGGATTACCTCTAACTTTAGATGGATGAATTTCAGTTCCTCCAATTAAAATTATTCAATTAACTCAAGCCTAGTTGACTATGAGACGAGACAATATTAAACTCCTGCTTAATAATACTAAGTAAATAAATATTAAATGGAGAATGACTGATTTCCTCTTGGACACTGGGTGGGTCATGGATGTTGAATAGGATAAATCTTTACACTTTCTTTTTAAGTCATTCTTCATTTTAGAAAATGTAAAATTTATAGATGGAGACTCATTTTAGAGTTAAAGAAAATGCTGGAAATATCAGGAGATATGCAGATTTTACCTCCAAAGTGTTAAACTCAAATGGCATATTTTCATCTTAAAATGTATTTGTGTTTTATTTTTAAAAGATTAAAATATTAACAACTAGTATGCACATCAAAGGAATAATTACCAAGGAAAACAAAGCATGTACATGGACATGAGAAAATCCTGATTTTCATGCATTTCTGCTACTTTAAAAATGTGTGATCACAGAGAATTTCCAAGGATATCTATTAGGAAGCATGAGGAAGATCACGGCGTTCAAATAAAGTCATTGAGAAACAAGAAGGTTTTTGATGACTTTCAAACACTGGAGAATTGCACAACTCTTCCACTTCTTCAAAATGACTTTCAACTTTTAAATTATAGCAAAATTCCCCATGATCAAGGGACCGACATTACACATCAAATTCACTTCAAACTCTGTGTCAAGTGCTGAATCTTTATATCACTGAGATTTGAGATCTGAAACAAAGAGTGCATTGTAATTTGTGTATGGCTTCCCCACCCTTGAGGCATTATTATGTTTTTGGAAAGTATGTCCTTCACATTTTAAATTAATTAAAATTACAATCAGCTTAGTGACATGGATCTTTTTTCCAGTTCTTCGTAGAAACAGTATGTGATCTTTACAGAGGGCAGGGATGGCATGTCTTGAGAAAATATCATTTTCAATTTATTTTTATTAGATGATTTGTAATAAGAAAAGGAAGTTCTAAAACATTAGAATGAAAGAGCCAGGATGATAGTTGAATTTCTGGTTACTTCCATCCTCCATTCATTCACGTTTGTCACTAGTGGTTGGAAACTACTTCCACATCTGAGAAAACCAGACATATCCAGATGTGTCATCTCTCTCTCTCTCTCTCTCTCTCTCTCTCTCTGTGTGTGTGTGTGTGTGTGTGTGTGTGTAAACTAACACTCTCCCATAGTCAAGAACCACAGATCTGGGTTTCTGTTCACATCTCTAGAATAAAATCTAGTTTCTGTGATGACTGCTTTCAAGCATAGCCTTTTACTTTAGTAATTCTTGTTAAATTTTTATGCTTGTTATGAGTATTTTGGATAACTCTTCAGACACTAAAAATGAAACTATTTCTTTTAAACCATGTTTTTAAAATATATTAAATGAAGGAATTTAAATTTGAGGTGTTTTAATGTATTAAGAGATAAAAATGAGAGTAGTTAGTGTGTTTGTGACATTTCTAGCTCAGATTTAAGATTTCTTATAAAGTATAGCACCATTATCCAGTTTCTTTTAAGTAGGTGATAGATCTTTAGAGCACAAAAGTCTATTGTGCAGATGGCTGTAAAACGAACCTTTATTCACCTGATTCAATTGTTGTCTAGGAAGCTTACTGACTCCTTCTGCTAACCTAGGCTTTGTCCTGAAAGCTTCTAGCCTCCATAGGGTCTAACCTAGGCCTAGAGTATTTCCAGCCTCTAAGACTTACAGCTTTATAAGTTCATCCTTACTGTTTTTTTTTTTTTTTGTTTGTTTGTTTGTTTGTTTTTAACTGAGCTCATATCTACCTAGTTCAATGCAGCTGTTTTGGCTCAAACTTCTCTCCAAGCTGACTGATTCATTCTGGCTTCTCTCTCCATCCCTGAATTGTTCTGCTTGGCCAACTCCAGTCATTTGTTCTAATCTCCTGACTCTCATTTTCTGGCTCATTCAGTCTTCACCTGAGATCTCTCTCTCTGCAACCTGTGTCTCTATTAAAGTTCCAGTAAAAACTGCCTCCTCCCTCTCTCTCTGCATTGCCCCTTAAGTAGCTTTCTTTTCCTCTCTCTTCTCCTGAGGGTTGGGCATATCCTGTTCTGTCAAACCTTTCTTTGATTCCTCACTGTTTTTTGCCATTCAGTTAAGCATCACTATCAAACATGGGCTCTTTCTTCTGCAAACTAACTATCTTCATTGTTTGTTATTAAAGGTGCATAGCACCATGCCTGGGTCTAAGCTTTTCTTTACCTGAAACTTGTTCTATACCAGGCTTGCTTTGAACTCATCAGATCCTCTTGCCTCTGTCTCCTTAATTAAAGGCATATTTGTAAACTAGCCAGATCACAGGGACCTAGAAGATCTTTGCATATTATCTGTTGCCAGAACAGCCCCATGTTCTGAATTAGTGTTCATCTACAGATGGCTCATCTTTACATACCTAGTAATGAGAAAACAGCTACACTTTGAAGCTGGTTACCAATGTCTCCCGCATCACCAGTGACATGAAAGCCACTGTTGTATTGCCTGGTCTCGCTGATAAAGCGACTCTATCTGAAGCCAAGGTAATGTTTTATACCAGGTTCATCATCTTCGACACCGCTCTAAGTGATCACAATAAACGCCAATCTGGGGCAATCATATTTTCTTAGGATTCACAGAAGTATGAAGTTTTTCTTTTTGTGAGGAATCAGGGGCTTTCAATGTCCTAGCTGATTTTTTCTTGAAATGAGGGTGCTCTGAGAAGAAGGATCTTTACTGTCTCAGACCAGGAAGCATACGTATTGGTGACCCTTTATAGTCCTGGACTCTACTAGAGACATTCTGACTGATTGGACCTTATCCCTTATTTTCCATCTTGACGCCACACTGTTGAGCTTCTCTTTGGTAAGAATGTGGGGCCATTTGTCTTTGTCATCTAGGCACCTAGGATAATTTTGGATGAATATAACCATGAGGAAAGAATCAAATGAATTAATAATACACAAACAAAAGAACAGTTGTTAAGGGACTAGTGCAAACATATCAGATTCCTTCCTGGAAGACTTTATTGGAATCTGTCTAGAGAAAGATCAGTCATTCATCAAGCTCACGCATACTAAGCCTCATGCGCCCCACCTTTAACAAGAGTTTTCATTAGCAAGGATAATTCAGTAATCATGTATGAATGATCTTAATAACACTTTGTTCATCTGCTGTAAGAGAAAAGCATATTCTTGCAGCTGTGGATTAACCAAAGTGTAGGATTCAAATAGCTCCATGGTACACTAGATCTCAGTGCTCATGTGGAATGTGCGCCTCTGAGATTTGCCGTACTGGATTGCATATTTCCATGAGCCAGAAGACCATGAAAGTGATTGTTAGCTTTCCTTGCATCTCTCACCAGGCACCTGGAATCCTTATTTGAAGTGAAACACAAGAAAGATGCCTATGACTGAACACAGACATGCACTCAGCTGCTAGTTCATCAAAACGCAGCCAACACTGGGTACACATTGAGGACTTTGAATGAACCTTTTCTTACAGTGGGTAAGAAAAGCAGTTATTAACTATTTGGCTCCAAAGCAATAAAAGAATGTTATTAACCACTACAACAAAAACTCAAGGATGCAATGAGGACATTTTATGGAACAGATTTATGGTGAAAATCCACAGTTGCAGTTGTGCACATTAAAGCTCTAACAAGTTGTAAAGCTACATGGGCCAGCCTAGGTAAAATTAAGAGCTGGAGAGGACAGGAACTCCACAAGGAGAGCAACAGAACAAGATAATTTGAACACAGGGAACTTCCCAGAGACTCATACTCCAACCAAGGACTATTCATGGAGATAACCTAGAACCCTGACAATGCAGCCACTTCTGATGAGAACTGATAGACTAAGATCAGAAAGAAGGAGAGGAGAACCTCCCCAGTCAGTGGACTTGGGGAGGGGCATGCATGCAGAAAGGAGGGTGGGACTGGGAGGGGAGGAGGGAGGGGCTTATGGGGGGATACAAAAAGAATAAAGTGTAATTAATAAAAGCTAAATAAAAAAAAATTTACCCATATCTTTTAACAGTTACTTGATGACAGAACTAACTTTTTCTCTTTCAGGCATTTGAAAATTTCTTGGACATTGTTTTTGTCTTAAAGACTTGCTAATGTTATGCAATAGTTTTAAAAAAAACCCTGAATTAATAACAGAATGATACATGTCCTTCCATTAAGAGTAACAAGAATGGATGAAGGTGGTGGTATGTGGAGGTCACGGTCATGCAGAAGTTAAACGTAACTTACTTTATCTGTAAATGAGGTGGAATGCTTTCATGAGAAGGATCAATATTTTTGCAAAAGCCCTAACACGGTAAGCATATGTATTGTATATTGCATCAGAACCAAGCAAATTTCTACCCCTTTTTCTCATGAGTGGTTCTCTTATTGGCATCACACAGTGGATTTATTTCTGAATTCTAATGGGTTTGTTGTTGGATTAGTGGGGAGGCATCAGTCATATGTGGCACACGGAGAGAGTGATGAATGTTTAGCTCTGAGCGACAGCCTGATTTACATTCTCTTTCTGAATATTATTAAAAAGTAAACTACTAGTTTTTTTTTATAAGTATATGCTTTCTATATCTTGTATCTTTTTCAGTTCATTTGAGGGAGGGCCAATTACTTGAATATCATAAATCTACATTTTCAAATGCAGAGTTTATGAGACATACAGGCTATGCTAGCTTATATAACTAAACATTGACTTCCATTATGACACTTTCTTTTCAGTTGCTTATACATTCCTCAAAAATTCCCTAGTTAGGAAAACTGTCTTTCACATCAACATAGTCTTTAAAAAAATTAAGGGACATAAGGCTTGTGTAAATCAAAGCCAATGTAAAGTTTCAGCCTCCACTTTTAGGAAGACACTGCCTTGTTCTCTTCTGTATTGTGGAAAATGTATTTTATTCACAATGATCAGTGCTTCACGCAAACTTCCAGAGAGATATCTTCATCTAATGCCCTAGTGCAGAGAAATCAATTCTTATGTTTTCTGTGTGAAATTCTTTCTCCCCAGACTAGTTAGAGTTGAACAAAATTTTAGTTCAGGGACTAACACAGGACCATTTCGTGTTTTTTTCTTTTTTTTTTCTCATTGTTTTATATTTTACAAAAAAATGATATTTTAAAGTTATGTAACACCTGAATTTTCTTGCAAAATTCAGAAGTTTTTTTTTCTGTTTTTGTACTCGAATAAAAATAAATAGAATTCAATCAGAAAAATAAAGAAGATAACAGTATTTATTTATTTATTTTGACACATTAATGGCTGCATTTATAAGCATGAGTTCAGAGGTACAAGTATATATTTCAAATTGACGAATTATATACATTAAATATGGGCAGCTTTGGTACATTAATTTTACCCCTTAGAAACCACAAAATGTCCTTGTTCTTCAGTCAAGGGAAAGCAAGTGCAGAATTGTATCTGAGGGTGTTGGCTATAACCAAGTTTGAAGGTACAAGGAGAAGAGAAGCCTGAAGCCACAGGCCAACAACTGAAGTAGAGACCAGCAGGATGTTGAAGGTATATGGCTTTCAAGAGGTCAGGATGGTCAATTATTGCCCTTAATTTATGAGAAATCAGAGTCCTATGTACAAAGATATTACAGGTCCCTACACATTGCAGGGCCTCCTTAACTTCTCTTCTAGCAGTTTTGGAGATGCATGTTTTACATTGATGTCTTTGATCCACTAAAGTTGATTTTTGGGCAGAGGGAGAACTATGGCTCTAGTTTCATTCTTCCTGAAGCAACTGACTAGTTTTCCCAGAAAAGTATTTATTTTTAAAGTTCATGTATACCCCTGGATAGAAATGACCACCACTATCATTTTGTGTATTTCATGGGCTCTTTTGCTTGTACTAAGTATTTGTTTAACTGTGTTATCTGTGCTTGGAGGAACTGTACCTCAGTCTGAAGCTGAACTATGACAACGTTTGGATGTGTCAGCTTTGAAAGATAATGAGATCACAGGTGGCCTTGGGTCTGTTACCCCGAGGGAGGTTTGCTATAAACCCAGCTGCACTTCACGAGTTGCAGCCTTGCTCTTCCACATTCCACCACAACCTGAACCCGAAGTCTCCCTAGCCTGACACTGAGCTGATGTTACCGGAGTGCTGCGGCCTCCTCAACTTCCAGAAACATGGGACATAAAAACTACACAGTCTGGAGTATTTTGTTACAGTAACAGAAGCAGTGCAATGCAGGTACTGCCCAAAGAAATTTAAAAAGGCAATAATATCGACCATAGTGTTGAATCTTAACGTATCCACACAGCTATTTTGTACAATGCTAGCTTCTTCCTTAGTGGGAAGCGCTACCCCGCAGGCCTTTGATGTCTGCTTATCTCTGAGTTACCCTACTTCTCTTCCTCTCTTCTTTCGGTATTCTTACCTGCCTTGTCTTAGTCATTTTCGATGGTAAATGAGAAGAGCTCCGCAGTAGAAAGAAATCATCTGATGTTTGGGAGAAACTCAGTTTTACCTTCACAAGCTTGGGTGAGGGTGTGGTGAGGACTGTAATGATTACACGACTGACCTACGTGTTCTTTTTCTGTTTGTTTGTTTGTTTGTTTTGTTTTATATTGTGTGTTTAGCTGTATGTATGTCTGTGCGCCACATGTGTGCAGTGCCCATAGGGCCCATAGAGGAAATCAGATTCCAGGGAACTAGAGTTACAAAAGATTGCTAACCACCATTTGGGTGCTGGGAACTGAACCTGAATGCTCTAGAAGAGGAACCTGTGCTCTTAACCTCTGAGACATCTCTCTAGCCCATGAATTTTTGTCTTTTTGAAGTTATATCTTCATTATTTATTCAAGCAATTAATCTCCTAGGTAGAAAAGTAACTCAATGAATAAGGAAGGCATGCTTTCAACTGACCCCACTGGCCAGGTAATCCTTCTATGTGTGTCTCAATTTCTTGTCTCCATTTCTCTGAACCACAGATAAACACCAAGCAACATGGAAGTCCTCCAAAGCAAATAAACAGCCTTTAAACTAAAGAGATATTTCATTTCAACCTTCAGAGGCATAAATAAAATGTCTTGGAATCTAAAGTAGTGATTTGTTGTTTCTTTGATTTACCTGCAATTATAACCTACCCCAACTTTACAAAGTTATTGCACTTTGCTGGGTCAGGCTCTCATGTTTCTTTCAGATTCCCATCAAATACTCTGCAGAAAAAATGGTGACCAGACCACTGAAGAGAGAAAACTATAGAATGTCCTTTCAGGTGAAAAAGCAAAATGAAAGTAAACATGGTGAAATCCTGGGATAATTTTTTATTTATTCCTATGAATTGTTAATCTGGGTCCCTTACATGAATTCTTGTCTCACTAAGCCAATAGCCCCTGGGTTTCTACTGAAAAGGTGACTGTGAGTTGTATTGGTTCACAAGTGTGCATTCCTCTGTGCTCCTCAAGACTACGTAAAGGAGAATTGTGTAATCTATTTTTACAGGATGTTTTTAAATTCACTACTTGCTCTCAAAGCTGTTCCTATGTAGCTTTTTGATCTTTCTTCTTTTGAATTGAAAATTTTCTTTCCTTAAATTCTAGCTAATTCCTGAAACTGCTTTGTTTTTCTTACATGTTTTGGCAAATTTTCTTTAAATATCTTCATGGAAGCCATTAACATAATCTTTTATTTGAACACTGTGACTCAACTTCCTGGCTTCCTGGAGTGTATAAAGTTTCTCCATTCACTTCTTTGATTCTATTATCATCATGGACATCAAGTGTATTCGATAGAAATGCAAGTCTGGCTGAGGTATTTAGGGATTTTTGCTTGGACACTCAGTGATTCCCCAGGACAGTTTCTCATACCTCTCTTGGGCAATTCGAATGTCTCCTTCCTTACACTTGGTTTGCTACTGTTTGCTCTTATCTCAGCCCTCCTGGCTGCCAATATGTACTCAGTTAGGAAATGAAGTCAGCGAGATATTCCCATTGCATCCACTAAGAATAAATAGATATAAGGAAAAGAATATGAGCCCTGCTGAAAACAAAATGCATGGAATATATTTCAGAGTGTAATATTGAGAAAACTGCCTGGCAGAAGCCTAGTGTAATTTTGGCGCTAAGATTTTTAAGTTTTGCTTTCAGATATCATAATGCCACTGGTTAATATATTTTTGGAGAACTCTGGCTTACTTTTTAAAAGCTGGACATTTATTAAAAACTTTAAAAACTATATAGGATACTTAAGTAAAGAAAAACTTTCTCCACAAAAACTGAAGATGCTGTAAATCTGAAGGAAAGCAAATGTTTTGAAAACACTTTCAAATTTACCTATTGAGTTTTAAGTTTTACTGTTCACCCAACAAACAACTATATGTATATGCAAAATATAAGCATATTAACATAATTTCTTTCCAGTCTTAATTGCCTAATTCAAAGGCAATCTTTTCAGCCTCATGATTTAATAATTCTATGCCATATATAATCTGAACTTATATTTCTATGGTCTCACAGCAGAGTATGAATCATCTAAGTATGCAAGTTGACTTTCCACATGAAGAGAGGCAGGTTTTGTTCCCTGAAAACATCTTGCTGTCAGTACATCTTCATGACTCACACATTGAACTTCATCCTGATCTTTTAGTATTTACCCTTATTTTATATCACAAGAATTTCAGGATTATTGTATTGTAATGAGAGGCATCTCTTACCTTTGCTTCCCAAATACATTATAACTTGTTTCATTAAGTCAACATACTGGCTTGACTGGTATTGTTAGGTTCGGGAATCGCTGAAGGAGGACCTCAGACTCAGCTAGTGTGCAGAAGCAAAGAGGAAGCATTTATTCTTCAGAAATTTCCAGCATGCAGGGGCCACCATTCCTTAAAATGGTGACCCTGAAATGAGTGCACAGCCTCAATTTAAAAACAGTTAATGGATTTCCCAGTGTGGTTAGGTAAAGTTTACATTGACTCGTTGGTGCTGATCTAGGGGATTCAGGGGAACTCATGTTTGGTTTTGCAGTTGGGGGACTTTATAGAGTATCCAGGTAACAAAGTGTGTCCAGGTAATGAAGAGTACCCAGGTAACCAAGTATTACTTTGACCACCTAGACAAAGCATTTTTAACTGACTTTTAATTTGATTGGTTAAGTGCTTGGGAACTTTACTAAGTTATTGTTGCTGGATTTCAGGAAGGTTATTGAGTTATTGTATCTGATTTCCACAGACTGTATTTTCGTGTTACGAGAAAAAGAAACTCATGCCTATTCAGTCTGAAGCCAATTTTGAAGCCTGTCATGAAGTCAGACGGGCTTAATAAAAATCTTTCCCCTCAGTATGTAGTTCCCCCTCCCCATCTGAATACATGAATCATTCAGGTTGCTTTCCCTGAGATGTCTATTTGAAAAGGAACAAACACTCTTTAATTTTTTTAAAAAAATTATTATTATCATTTATTACAATTTCTTCAATTTGTATCCTAGTTGTGTCCCCCTCCTCATCTCCTCCTAATCTTACCTTCCCTCCCTCTTCTTCCTCTATGTCCTTTACCTAGTCCACTGATAGGGGAGGTCCTTCTCCCCTTCTATTTGACCATAGTCTATCAGGTCTCATCAAGACTGGTTGCATTGTCTTCCTCTGTGACCTGGCAAGGCTGCACCCCATCCTCAAGGGGAGGTGATCAGAGAGCCTGTCACTGAGTTTATGCCAGAGAAAGTCCCTGCTCCCCTTATTAGGAAACCCACTTGAAGACTGAGTCTATGGGCTACATCGGAGCTGGTGTTTTAGGTCCTCTCCATGCCTTGTCCTTGGTTGGGTTATCAGTCTCTGCAAAGGCCCAGGGCTCAGCTTTTTTTTCTTTTGGCTCTGTTGGTCTCCTTTAGGAACTCTTGTCCCCTCTAGGTATTTCTATCTCCCCCATCTTTCATAAGATTACCTGAACTCTGAACTCTGCCCAAAGTTTGGCTATGAGTCTCAGCTTCTGCTTCAATACCTCAACCAGTAGAGTCAAAGGAGATCAAGGGAATACACATTCAAAAGGAAGAAGTCAAAGCATCACTATTCGCAGATGATATGATAGTATACTTTAGTGACCCAAAAAATTCTAGCAGAGAACTCCTTCAGCTGATAAATGGCTTCAGCAAAGTGGCTGGAATCAAAATTAACAAGAACAACAACAAAAATCAGTAGCCCCCCTGTATACAAAAGACAAAAAGGGCTGAGAAAGAAATTAGGGAGACAAACCCTTTACAATAGCCACCATAACATAGAGTACCTTGGCGTGACTCTAACCAAGCATGTGAAAGACCTGTATGAAAACAAAAACAAAACAAAAACCCTTCTAGTCTCTGAAGAAAGAAATTGAAGAAGATATCAGAAGATGAAAAGATCTCCCATGCTTATAGATCGGTAGGATTAACATACTGAAAACGGTCATCCTTTCAAAAGCAATCTGCAGAGTCAATGCAATTCCCATCAAAATATCAACAAAATTCTTAATGGAACTTGAAAGAACAGTTCTCACTTTCATATGGAAAAACAAAAAATCCAGAATTGCTAAAACAATCCTGTATAATAACAGATCTTCTGGAGGTATCTCTATCAATGATCTCAAGCTGTACTCCGGAGCAACAGTAATAAAAACTTCATGGTACTGACATAGAAACAGAATGGTGGATCAATGGAATCGAATAGAAGACCCAGAAATAAACCCACACACCTATGATACCTGATTTTTTACAAAGAAGCCAAAACAATACAATGGAAAAAAAGATAGCATCTTCAACAAATGGTGCTGGTCTAATTGGATGTCAACATGTAGAAAAATACAAAAAGATCCATATTTATCTCCCTGCACTAAACCAAAGTCCAAGTGGATCAAAGAGCTCAACATAAAATCAGACACACTAAACCTTTTTTAAATTATTATTCTCGAGTTTTCTTGCAGTTTAGTTTCACAAGGCATATAATGTTTCTGATCTCTTGGAGAACTCTATTCCAAATTCATGTTGACCAGTTACCCATTGTGTCTACTGAACTGTGACCCTCAAAGACCTTTTCCATGACACCTGTAGATTCTTTATGCCACTGACTTAAGGCCTCTGATACCATAAATTACTCTGTTTGTTGTCTTGAAACTTTTAGAGAACATCTTCTCAAACAATTTCTTCAGAAGAGATATATAATCAATGTATTTTATGCATTCAATACATCTTTATCCTCCTCATATATTATTGTTAGTTTATTTTAACAGAAAACTGTGTATTACACTCAGTTTTCTTTAGGTTATTTCATGTTTCTTCTTTTTAAACATGTGACTTCTTTAAATATGATGCCATATTCTGTCTAGAAACAATGTCATTGTTAAATTATGTGGGTATGTCCATTAATGCATATCTATCCAATGTTGTAAAGTTTGACTAACATAAAATTGGGTAAACACAATATAATTAGATAGTTATTCTGAAAAAAAGTCCAGAACTCAAAACAAACTTCTTTAAAAAACAAACAAACAAAAAAAAATAAAACAAAACAAAAAACAAAACCCAAACAGGCAGAGCTTATCTTTCTGCTATGGTCCTGAGGAGCCACCAGGTTAAAATCAGGAAGCCTTTGTATTGCCTTCTTCCTGTGGTGCTGAGCTTGCTCTAAATCATAGCAGTCATGTGAAGAGAGTAGTGACTCTCTATGATTCCATTGTTTAGACTGTAGAGGCAGGAGATTCCTGAATTCATGGTCAGTCTTGGGTACATGATACCCTTTCTCAACGTAACATTAAAATGACTGTATAGTTTGTATTTATATACTTATATGACATTTTTTTTTTTAAAAAGGAGGCCATGAATTTGAGTAGAGCAAAAGCGTGTATGAGAGGTTTTGAAGGAGTGGAAGAAAATGGGAGAAATTATATTATAATTTGGAAAAATGTAAAATTACTAATAAGACAAATTGTGGTGTTTAACAAAAATTTTCTCTGCCAGGCAACTTTTCAGATTAAGACATTTAATTTGTGCAAAATTTGGGAATAGTGTCTATCATTTCAAAGCTTAAATCACTAGTTATTGTTGTGAATTAGAAAGAGTAAATCAAGAGTCTTGGTATTTAAGTGTGCCAAATTCCAAGTGTACATTCTTTGGGTAAACATCCCATGCTATGCTGCTACCTTGTTGAAGACATGGTGTAGTTGATTGTACCCTCATCAAAGCACCCACAGTCAACTTGTGACATTTTGCCCTTAAAACAAAGTGCTGCTCCCTTCAGCTCAGCTTCCCTGTGCAGGCTCTCAGCTGTATTTCAGAAGGTTTGCATTTTTTTCTGGTGGTCATTTTAACACGTGCCCTTCTCTGACTGGCTTTTACCCTGGTATACAGCTTTCAAGGTGCAGCCATACTGTAAGTAACATCAGAGATTACTCCACTTCTTCGAAATAGGATTCTACTGTGAAAGTATAACTAAATTGTGATTATCCATCCATCCATCACTTAGGGGACACCTTTGTAGTTTGTGCTCCTTGGCTATCCAGTGAACATTCACCTACATGGCTTTGTGCAGATTCAGGCCTTCATTTGTTTTGAATGTGGCATCCAAGTACTGCTGTTGGGCCATAGGGTAACTCTGTGCTTAATCATTTAGTGAGACACTGGGATACTGTGACCTCACCCTTTTATATCCTAAGAGCCATGTGAAGACTTCTGAAGACTACATATCTTCGTCCGCACTTGGTGTTAGCATGCATCAATGGAAGTCATGCTGTACTTATGGAGGACAATTTCATGGATTTTTTTCATTTCCCTGATAAAAATTACAAGGGCTTCTTTTCAAATGCTTGTGGGACATTTACATATCTATTTGAAGAATTGTGTATTTATATTCTTTCATAAATGTTTGGTTATTTGTATTATTGAGCTATAAATCTTATTATATATTATAGCTAAAATGACTCAGATTTATAATAAGTTGCAAATATTTTCTCCCATTCATTCATATATATATGAATGAATATATATAGAAATGAATATATATAGAAATGAATATATTTAATATATATATATCCTTGATAAGCCTTTTGAAGGTCAAATTTTCAGTTGTGAGAACCCATTTTCTTTTTTCTTTAGTTGCTAGTACTTTTCAGTGTTATACTAAGCATCTGTAGAATTTAATTGTAAACTCTACAGTGGCTACTGTGAAACCATAAAAATAAATTAGTGCTTACCAGCCTTTAAAAATTCAATTATTGGAGATGTGGAGAAGACTCAGCAGTTAAGAGTGTTTATAGCTTTTACAGAGGGTGTGAGGTCTGTTCATCTCTGGCAGCTCCCAACTGCCTGTCTTTCAGGCTCTAGGAAACCCTGCAGTTCTTCTGGCTTTCCCAAACACACACACACATGGAATCCATACATAGATACACACATACACATAAATAAAAATTTATTTTTTTTATTTAGTAGCTTATATGATCTATAACACCTGGGTTCACATTTCTACATGAAATAGTATTACTGCTTGCATATAATATTATTTACATGAAAAAGTTGTTTTCTATAGCATTAATTATGAAAAACTCAGAAACATTAGGTTATAGTGTAACTATGTGTAAAACATATTTAACATGGCCATTTTGCACCTGCATATGCATTCTTTAGGAGTCATTACTCAAAAGGTAATAATGGAAATAATTTCTTATTTTATTCTTCATCTGTAACAACAGGTGTTCTTTGAACGTATATTTTCCTTGTTTTATGAAACTTAATCTTCTTCTTATGCTTAAAAAATATTTAAAAAAAAATCAATCCCAGCAGCTTAGATTCTGTTTCAGGGTATTTCCAATTTCACTCCGTGTCTTGAAGCTGCATCATCCCCACCTGTCCTTATTTATTACCTATCAAGAGATCCTGGTCCTGCCCGCCTCTGACATTCTCTCTGAACTTAGCCTGAGAGACACTATTCAATCATGCTGCCACAAATGAAGTTGTACTTGTCATCTAAGGACAGGTGCCATAATAAGAAAGACAAAACAGAGATAGGAAGGATTGGGAAAGGCAAGGAACACAGAAGCGTGGAAGCCACAGCTTGGCGGCTTTTGAAGGAGACCGAAAAAAAAACTGAAAGTTGATGGAGAGTCAGTACTCAGACACAAGCAGAGCATGAATATCACTGCATCAGTGTGAGAAGGGAGGGGCTTCCAGATCAGAGACAGCCATGGCAAGAAGAGCAAAGCCCCAGTGTATAAATGTCACTTAATACAGAGCGTGCTCCCAGCTGTAAAGCATCATGGCACAACTCTGTCTAATGGGAACACTGGAAAAACACGAGGCACATGTAAAAATGTATCCTGAGGAAAGATACGACTTGTAATCTCAAAAACGAACAACACAGTGACCTACGCAAATGTTTTCCTTAAAACAGAGTTGGAAGAATGAGTTGCTCGTGTGGGACGGTGAGCTAGGGACTGGATTCACAGCCACGATTGGAATCCCATCTTTCCATCGCCTGCAGCCACATGACGTGATGACTGAGTCACTCTCTGTGTTTACACAGCTGTAAAATCATGAAGGAGGATTAAGAAGATTGCTCAACCTCTGCAGTGCTTGGCTTAGGAGAAGGTTCTGAGTTTAACTCGCAGGACCCATGTGTGACAGCCAGGAATGATTGTTCACACTGATTATACCTGTTCTGGGGAGAAATTGCTGTGCAGATCCTTGAGTCTCGCCGGCCATCACCCTAACATAACTGTTGAGTTTCAAGCTAGTTAGAGGTCCTGTGTCAAAAACATGATGAAGAGCATCTGGCAGATGTTCCCAAGGTTGACCGCTGGCCTCAACATACATGTGCACACATATGCCCGGCACACATGTATTCAGCAGCAGACAGATAAATGTCCAGAGCTACATGCACATAAACATCATGTATATGTCTACAAACCTATATATATATATATATATATATATATATATATATATATATATATATATACATCACATACATGTTCCTCGGATGCAGGGGATAACTTTTCTTCAGAGGTAAAAATATGAATGTAATAACTTTCTTGTACCATTTTCCAAGTGTGAATAAGAAAATAAAGTGTGGCCCTCCATGCCATGTAGGTAAAGGCTTAGTACACAAGCGTCATTGTGGTTCACTGGCCCAGTGTCAAAGCTCAATCACACAGTAGCTGCTGTGACAGTCCAAGTGGCGGCTGGCTTATACACTAGCTAACATTGTTAGCACTGAAGCAACAGTGCTCTCAGAGAGTAACTTCAAAACAGGACATGATTTCTAAAAATTAATTACTTCATTTATTTATTTTACATTCTGCTCCTCCATCCTTTCCTCCCAGTCCCTCCCTCTCACCTCCCCTCTCCCCACCCTCTGCCTTTCTTTTCAGAAAAGGTAGGCCTCCCATAGATATCGACCTGCTTTGGCATATCAAGTTGCAATAGGACTAGGTACGTCTTCTCCTACTGAGGCTAGGCAAGGAATCCCAGTTAGGGGACAGGGATCCAAAGGCAGGCAAGAGAGTCAGAGACAGCCCTTGTTTGTGCTGTTAGGAGCATATGAGGACTGAGCTGCACAACTTTTACTGTGTGCAGAGGGCCTAGGTCTGTCCCATGCATACTCTCTGGTCGGTGGTTCAGTCTCTTGTGAGCTCCTATGGGCCCAGGTTAGCTGACTGTGAATTTTCTTGTGTTGTTCTTGAACACTTTGGCCCCTACAATCCTTCCTCCTTCTCTCTGCAGGATTTCCCAAGCTCTGACTAATGTTTGGCTGTGAGTCTCTGCATCTATTTCCATCAGTTAATGGGTGAAACCTCTTAGATGACATTTATGCTAGGCTCCTGTTTGCAAGTATAGCAGAATATCAGTAACAGTGTCAGGGTAGACTCTCATGGCATGGGTCTCAAGCTGGACCAGTCATTGGTTGAAAATTTCCTTAATTTCTGCTCCACTTTTACCTGTGCACATCTTCTAGCAGGACAAATTGTAAGTCTAAGGTTTTATGACTGGAACGTTGTCCTATTCCCTTCATTGGAAGTCTTGCCTGGTTACAGATGATGGTCAGTTCAGGCTGCATATCTCCAGTTGCTAGTGGTCTTAACTAGGAGTGAATTCATAAATTCCTGTGTTTCTAGATCTGTGATATCCTCAGATGATGAGTAGCCAGAGATGTTCCCTGCTGAATTCTGGTTCTCTCTCCCAGTACGCTATCCTTTCTTCCTCCCCTACTTGATTCCTCCTGTTTCCTTCCCCAACCTTCCCCCACCGAGCCCCCTCCATCCATCCACCCCAGATGTTTAATCTATTTACCCTTTTCAGTGTGATTTAAGGGCCAATCTTGGGGGAGGGGCTAACAATCCACAGACCCAAAGAAGCTAAGTGACAGGATATGATTTTAAATTTGAAAAAAGTTATAATTCAAGCATGGAAGGTGTTAGTTTTAAAGAAAGAGAGTTTGGAAAAATACCACATCAGTGTTAGGCCCTGGGCATGTAGGCCCATGACCCAGGTACAGGGATCCACCAATTGTGGGTGCATCAGAACAAGATATGAGTACATAGCTGTCTGGTCACATATGCAAAATACTTTCGAATTATCTATTGATCCAATGGAAGAGTCATCTGTCTTCTATTTTTATATTAAATATTGGTGTCTACTCTTCCAGTCAAATGCAATTTTTATTGAGTCGATGAGCCAGAAACTATAACCACTGAAATAATCATACATATTTTTAATAACTAATAAAGTATTTTCACCTGTTCCCTAGGTGTCCTATGCATGCCTTTAGTCAAGGATTCCTTTTATTAAGCGGATGTTTACAAATGTTAGAGGTCAGGAAAGTCTGCTGTCACAGGTCTGCAATCTTAGCTGCCTGGGAGGCTGAGGCCGGGGCATGACCTCAAGTTCAAGTCCTGTATGGTAGGACACAGTGAATCCAGTGTCAATCTAGGCACCATGTTGAGACCCTGAGTCAAAAAATAATCACTGTGCTGGTGGCTGTAGCCCTGTGTTTGGGTGCCCGCTTCTCCTGCTCAGGAGCATGCATTCCACCGTGACTTCCATCCCCAAAAGTAAATGGAGAAAATGCTCGAGCAAACAAAGAAGGTGAAATGAGCAGCTGTAACAGGACAACGCACATTAGATGTTGAAGCAAGCAGGACATTTGTGAAAATGTTGGTAAGTTAAGCCCAGATCCCCAGCTGTCAGGAATATGTTAGTGCTCATTGTCTAGGGCAGACACATGCACTATAGCTGTAGAGTATGCTAACAAGAGAAGAGATGGGGGGGGGTAACTTTTAATTAATATATTTACCTACTAGATAACACAGCTGTGAGGTTTAGTCAGGCGGGATGCTGATTCGTTGGCCATGATACAGTTTTAGTAAGGGGAATTAGGACTGTCTCTAAAAGTGTCCTCTGTCTCGTGGTTGTGGTTAGTTATTCTCCACAATGGTTGCTCCCATTGCCTCCTAAGCATCCTTTTTCCTGTCGGGGTGCATGCCTTAGAGAGTCTCTCTCTGGGTTCATAGACCCCCCCCAGGGGTCACTTGTGTTTTATTTTCTCCAGTGCATTCTCAGACTGCTGGCTCTAAATCTCTTTTATTGAAGTACAAGGCACATTTCATGGAATATATTATTTATGAAAACAATGTGTCCTCAGATTTCTTTTCTTATATTTCCAGAGAGTAAAACAGTTTGTTAATTATTAATAAGCACATTCGTGAATGATTAATAAATTTATTAATGATTAACAAAAGAAAAACTCTACCTCCAAAAATTTAAAAATGAAATAAAATTTATACAGTAATTTTTGGAACACTTGTAGACCTGCTGACATCTCCGAATCCCCGCATCAGCCTCTCACAGACAGGTACATTGCAGTTTCTCAAAGCCAGCATTTTGGGGATACTGATAATACACGGGAGCTGTAAACCGAATTTGATGCCTGGCTTCTTTCACTTTTAACAGTGTGTTTCCTCTATATTCTGTCCTCTGTCAGTTTTTCTTCTGTTGTTGTCGTTGTTCATTTTATTCCCAGATAGCACTTTATTCCCTACCATGAATCTATTTATAGAGTCATGAATAGCATGAAATCTATTTACACTTCCTCAAGTAGATGAACTTTGGAAAATCAACACCACAACATTTGTTGGCTAGTTTTGATGTGTATATGAGTTATTTTTTAATAACATCAACAAATTTTCATAATTCTTTGAATATATTAAAATAGATAACATATTTTTGAGAATTCATTTCAAATTATTAGTTTAAATATTGTGACTATTTTTATTTTAAAATGTGGAAATGACTCTAAAACGAAAGATGGAATGGAAATCCAGTGTTAGGATAATGAATTAAACTCACAGGCTAATATTTGAAAATTTTTTTCTCCAGTTGCTTCCTATGATATATTATTAATTAAGATAATTCTGATAATCAAGGAGTATTTGTGAAAACATGGCACTAAAACAAATTTATATAAAATTTAAAATCTCCTTACTTGATGCTATGTTTAAATGAGATTGCTTCTGAAATATCTGAACTTTGTCTGCATTATGTTTATAAATATGGAAAGTCAACTGTGAAAGATGAACACGACTCTTTAAAAGTAGAGTCGTTTAAAAGGAGGAGTTAGCATGTGCATTTTCCTTCTGGGTCATTGGCTGCCACGCTTTTTTTGTATAATAATTTCCCTGTTTCATTTGTCAGTTAAGTGCCATTTTTTCTACATATATTATCTCTATTCACAATTGCTTGCAAGAACTTAGTCACTGCTAAAAGTCTTGATCTAAGTAAGAGGCTGAGAAGAAATAAATTCTAGTCTTTGCAATTGCATTTGCTTCAATCATATACGGCCATTCTGCTAATAAATTATTAAAATTATTCTGATGCACCAAACCACAAAAGGGATGATTCTTTAATGGACATGTAACAAGTAATACTTTCCATATTCTTGATTACATTGTCTTTCTATTTGTCTACTTAAGTGCTGCCATGAGAGCTAACTGTGTCCTGATCTTCACACATCAAAGAAGAAACTTCTACCCAGTGAGCCCGTGCTCTGAAATTTCATGTTGTTTGTCAGAGTTTTGTACTTTAGTCTTTCATTACAAAAGGAAGAGCTCTATTTTACTGAGCAACTTTCATACCTCAAGATTATCACTTGATAAGCTCTTGATCAGCACTCAATGGGATATGTATTTTTAAGCTCTAAATACATTTTTTTTGTTTAAAATTTTTATAAATACATTTTGGTCATATTTTCCCCTCTTTCCCAGCTCTTCCTCCAAGTTCCTCTCAACCTCTCTACCGATGCAATTTCATGTTCTGTCTCTTTGTCTCTTATCTCTTTCTCTCTTTCTACCTCTGCCTCCTTTTTCTCTCTCTTCCCCCCTACACCCTCTCCATGTGACAGGATGGGGGATTATAACAAAATACCATGGATTGTGTGACATAGAAACTGTAGATGCTTACTTTTCCCAGTTCCAGAGGGTGTGAAGTCCATAGACCAGATGTTAGCAGAGTTGATGCCAGGAAAAAAATATACATAGATATATAAATAATACATATTTAACCCTACAGTTTTTATCTCTCTACAGAGTAACACTTCAGGTACTCCAGTGTCAAAGAGCATCTCAGGACATGCATGGCAGAGGATCTGTTCCCCACACTATTAGGGACCTATGTAAGCTACTGGATAAAACTTTTTTCCCTCTGTAGGAAATTCTCAGGGAATGGAGTTTCACTATATTAAATTTTAATTATTAAACTTATTATTATTATTATTATTATTCACTTATACCATGGTGCTCCATTGGGAATTATTGTTGAGAACTCATACCATGTGTCCTGTTGAGTGGACAATTTATGTAAGTATGGGGTATGTTTCCTCTTTCTTCCGTGTGGTTCCCAGGGATTGAACTGTGTTCACCAGGCTTGCCAGCAACCATCATCTTTTATTGAGCCATCATACTTCCTTGAAATTTTAAAGGGAACTGAACCAGCTATCATGAAACAGTTCCAATCTCTGTAGTAAATCATGGTTGTTTCCTTTGCACCTTCTCCCCTAGCTGTGAAGTGCCAATCTCATTGTTATTGCAAATACCAGATGATATTTGTAGACATAATTTTTTTACATTCCTAAGAGTTATTCCATCTCCCATGCAGACCTAACTTAAATGACAACCAGCTATTAAAACTACATTACTCTGCCATTAAACTGAAATATGGGACCTCTCTGGTTGTAAAACATTTGATAGGGCTTTGTCTGCTGCGAACAGGCAGTGGCAGAGAGAGGTCATAGATCTCACGCTCACGTATGCTGTCACCACAGTCTCTTCTTCATAGCTGTCGTCAGCTTGACTTTTGATAGATAACTCCACGCGATTCCATGGTTGCCTTTCAAAGTCATTTATTTTATTTTCAAAATGCTTTGTGATTGGGAAAGACAGCTATTATTGTTCTAAATCCTCAGGATAATTGGACAAAAAGCACTGACTATCAAATACCACGTTACGTACCACTAATGGAAGTGTAGTATGCTTAAAGTCTATCTGCTTGAAATATGATACTTGGTTTCGATGAAAAGCAGCTTTTGGGGACAAGACAGAGCAATGCTGTCCAGGGTTACAAACAATAAATGGGTACAAACTATGTCATATAATATTTTTCAAATGCTGACTATCAAGCCACACAGGAAAACAATCATCAAAAATCACAATAGTCCTAACTGTGATGGGAGTCCCAACAGAATCGTCGCTTTATCAGACAACCATGCAAGTAGGAAGACTGAGCTGAACATGCTGAATCTGAAATGAGCAGAATGTCTGAGAGGCCAGGAAGGCCAGGACAATGACACTTGGGACAGAGCAAAGAGAAGAGACATGCACAGGAAAATTACCCCTGATTATAGTCAAAATATGAATAGTGTTTCCAGAACTGAAATTATCCAGATTGGGGGCAAGTGACACCAAGAAGTCAGGGGGAAAGAGTGCCATTCATCCAGGCCATGTACCACTACAAATTGTAAAAATGTCTTAGGATAAAACAAAAACAAAAAAACCCCAAAACAAACAAACAAGCAAAAAAAAAAAAAAAAAAAAAAA
>NW_026590699.1:1167480-1232022 GCF_907164565.1 Psammomys obesus
AAAAAAAAAAAAAAAAAAAAAAAAAACTGTAATAAGAGAAACAAAGGCTATGGGGTAACAGGGTAACTTTTTCAGATTTCAAGAATTTTAAGCTGAAACGTTACAAAAATGTGCTGTGGACATACATCTGAGCGGAATGATGATGAGAACAAGGTGGGAAATCAAGAAATGGATGAGACGTGTTGACAAGCAAGTTGGAGAAGAGAGCTGCTGCTTTCAGCCAGTGCGGCAGTGTCCTACACATATCTGCCACGGCCAGGGGCCAAAGTATCCAGCTTTGTTGGTCTGTCCACAGCCAACAATAAAGAATTTGAAATGGATTACCACACTAATTAAAAAACAAAACAAAACAAAACATAAAGCACATTACTTTTAGAACCAGATATTGGAAATTTCATGAACCTAAATCTGACAATTATTATTTTCCAATGCAATGCCCAAAGCACTTTGTTAAGTTGGACTTCAGGAGAAATAAATGCTTTCAATATCAGAGGATATTGCTAAAATTAAAAAAAAAATCAGGGGTTTGGAGAGTTGTCTCAATGGTTTCCTGGAGGACATGGATTTGGCTCACAGCACAATGTAATTCTACCTATGGCTTCTGGCCTTCCCAACACAAAAACCACATGTATGCAAACAGACTCACATTCAGACATGCATACATACACATATTAAAAAATAATTAACAAAAATTAAGTCAAAGATGGGAAAATGATATTTTAATGTTACATAATTGATAAAGAATATGTCCTGCGTCAATTTCAGAAATTTGAAGATGCATCCGGCAAAGGAATGACTTATAAATCACTTCCATCAAACACACATATGGCTGGTAATAGACACATTGATAATTTCCATGCATGGGAACGCTGCTGGAAGCACCTGTATTCAGGATGTCCAGGGAAAATATCAGCTTGATTAGGGCCGGCACAACAAGACCTGAAACTTTGTGGGATGGTCTAGCTAAGCATGGAAGACCAGGCAAGATTGACAGAATGCTGTCAGAAGGGAGGGGGTACTAGATTGAGCAGTGAGACAGTAGAAATCGGTCCTCAGCATTTTCTTCAAACTTGGAGTCAACAGGACTATGGCTGCTTATCACCTCTCCCAAAACTAAACTGGAGGCTTCAATCAAACTCATTAGGCAAGAAAAAAATTTTTAAAAAGATATTCATAAAGGAAAAAGAAATACAATTTTCTCTACTCATATAACCCTATACACAAAAAATTCTCAATACTCTATCTAAAATAGTGTGTTAAAACTGATGAACAAAAGCCAACCAGGTTGTAAGCTGTAAATCAATGTTCAAAATGAGTATTGTGTCTATAACACTAGACAAAACTCTTCAAAAGCCCAAAAGGCACCTAAGAATTTAAAATTTCTATTTTAAAATACCATAGATAATAAAATGAAGTGTTGAAGAGCATTTTTAACTTAAGTGATGAACTGCACATACTCTGATCACTAAAACTTCTCTGAAATGAGTTAAAAAGGAATGGGCAAATGGAACAATTACCTCATGTGCAAAGATTGGAATTAATGCTGTCAATGTTTGTATGCTACCCAAAGCAATCTCCAGATTCAATAAAATTCTTATGAAACTTCAGGTTACACTGAACAACTAGGCAGGTACAAAGATTACTTCTACAGTTTCTGCTTCTTCAGTTCTTTCTGTGGTGTCCATCAATGATGGAGTGTGACCTGAAGCCAAATAAACCCTTTCCTCCCAAAGTTGTTTTGGCCGTGGTATTTCTCTCAGTAACTAAAAACAAACTAGAACAATAATCACATTGTAGGTTTTGCTGTGATTGACATGGCCATATGGTTTTTGTGCCTTGGAATGTTTTGTGGGAGGATTTTGGAGCGTTAGGTTGGAGAAGGCATTATTTCTCATAGTTTAATGGGCTGTTGTAGGATACTGGAAGGCAAGAATAATGAAATCCATGTAGACAATGAAGACTGGCTTGTAAAGTTTCAGAAGGAAGTTTGAGAGTTCCTCAAAGACTCCATTTAGGGCCATTCCTGTGATATTTTAACTCAACAGTCTATGCTTTCTGATCGGCTGTGTCTAAAGACTCAACTGTAATTAACAAGAGACCAGCACCACTGAAGAGAAGAACATCTAGTTCAACGGGACAACTGAGGCTGATGAGCTGGGGCTAAATACTAAGCTGTGACTAATAAGAGACCAACATCCTCAGTGTAAGCACACAGACACTACCTGTGGTTACCACAGCTGCACACCGAACTGACAATAGAATACTTGGTAAGTAATGTATGGGACCTCTTTTGGCAACGTGAAAGCCACAGGATTGAAGAGGTCATGGAAAGCAGCTGAGGCTCGGCACTATGAGAGGCCAAGAGAAGCTATTGGTGATGGCACAGCTTCAGTTCTTGTAGAGTCCAGAATATTGGAGACATCAGCTTCATGGGAAGAGTACAAAGGACAGCAGCACGTATGGAATGGAACCAGCCTGATCAGGCTCATGAGATAAGTTGTGTGTTCTGTGGATGGATGGCAGAGCTGAAGGGATGAAGCAAACTAGGTCTCACTGCACCCAGAAAAGCATGAATGAGTCCAAGATGTCAGACACTGAGCTATTTATACTGTTGAGTTTATTTTTGCTTTGATGTGATTGTAACTGTGATCTGTTTCTTCCTTCTTGGAATAAGAAAGTATGTAACTTGCTTTTTTAATTTTACAGGAGACCACAGTTGAGAGCCTTTGGTGTTTTCATGAGAACTTAAACTTTTAAATAATTAGAATTTTCTAAAGATGGTAGGGCTGTTAAAGTTGTACGATAATTTATATTGTGATTGTTACGTGAGAACAAGAAAAGAGAAGGTAACAGCTTAATAGTGATGTGTTTGTATATCAGGTTAGCAAGGGGTGCGTTATGATTTGTTGGTCAAATCTAGACATATCCACAAAGATGCAGGCTAAATTAAGCTCACCGGTCTAATTCTGTGTGTTCTCAATCTCCATCAGAGACTTCTTACGTATCCCGTGTTGGTAAAGAAACAAGATATGAATACCATTATATGATGACCCAAGACTGTAGTCCTAGATTTTGTTACATACAGCCTCAAACTTAAGGAAGTATTTTGAGAACATTTCAGAAAAAAATGATTAGGTAAGGGTATGGAAAATGTTTTAAGTTTTTGTATGTGACTACGTTCTTAGCTTTGACCCTGTAGCCACTATCAGCAGTGTGACAGATATGAAGCACAATGTCGTACATATCCTTTGGCTCTCGTAAAATTTATTTTGGGTCTTTTTAAGAAGTTTTTCCACCCCCCCCTATTTTAGTCATCTTACTAATCCCGCAATAATGTTAAGAGGCCTTAGTTTAGACACAGCCGTGATTCCACAAAGCTTAATACACTAAAGGACTCAAACGGTTAATCCTGATATGGGCATTTCAATAGCTCCACCATTCCAACTTTCATGCTGCATGAAAACCAGAGAAAATGAGTCACAGAGAATAAAAGTGGGATTGCTGAAGATTTTCATGGCATTGTTTAGAACTTGGCTTCTGCGTAGCCTAGTTACCTCTACGGAGGCACCGTACACACTTTCACAGGGAATTGACCCTTGTGTACAGGACATGGACACACAGGACATCATTTTGAGAACATACTGTTTGCTCCTTTGTTCCATGATGTAGCCTGAGCTACATACATGATTAAAACACCAAGCAGCCCTCATTGGGTCTGCAGAAATACTGAGAAAATGGCATTCTTTGTGATTACCTTAACTTTTTACTTTAATAGCTATTGGTATAAAGCACTGACTGCTAACACAGAGGCCACGTGTGGCTTGCCAGAAACAGTGGTGTAATGTATAACAAATATTGCACACTGATTGCCAGTAACTTGACATTCAGAGACACAATTTATATTATAAAATCCAGCTCTTCGTACCAAGGCCACAAAGGGCAAGGAGACAGAAAATGCCAGGAGGGGTCTGTGTCTAAGAAGCAGAGAAGACTGGAATATGAGGGGCTTCCAGCCTGTCAGAATCAATATGCTCTTCATGGCTTGAAACAGCAGATCATTGGTTTTCTAGCATTTTCCTTCATTTTCAACTTCCAGTTATTTAATTATTAATTTTCTAAAAGCCAGAGAATGCACACCCATCACATCAAAACTATATTCCCACAAATATTAATTCAATAGTTTTTTCATATGTATGTGAAATCCATAGATTAATCTTTCAAGGAGCTCAGAATTCTGTTTCTAAATTTTTAATGGAACTGCATGATTAAGGGTGCAATAGAAGCCGTGCATGTCACAGACCTTCTGATGGGCTGCTCAGATCGCTTTCAGCTTCTAAGAGGAATTGTCTCCTGCTGTACAGAGGCGCCCTCAGCCGAGCACTCTACGCTGAAGAGAATGTCCCTCAGGACACTCTTGCATACCAACCTCTTCCTAGCCTCACTTCGCTCGGGAAATGGACCTGTCGCAAGCCCCTCATCACATTCATCTCTACACCACCTACTACTATTTAAATTCCTCTGGCCTTCTTTTTGTTTCTAATGACACTGGTAAGCTTTTATGGTTCAGGAAACCTGAATTCTATATGATGTTGCAGCTGTAAATTTTATCTCATAAATGAGCTAAAGGTGAAAACTCCAGGGCAGTGTGCTGCAAAGTTGTTCTTGCCCTATCAGTGCTTACCTAATGTCACCATATCCTGAGTGGTGATGCTAAGTCAATGAGCAGACTCAAGTGGGCAGGGTGGTGGCTCTCAGATAATTCTAATTAAAACACGTGTTCTGGATGGGATGTTTCTGTACTCCAAAGACTGTAGATTGATGCTCTAATCTCCAAGTGTTGGTGTTTGGAAACGAGGTCACTAAGTAAAAGGGGGAAGCTGAACTGGCTCAAGTGGAAAGGTGCAGTAACCTGAAATCACCCTCTTCCAGTTTAACAGTACTTCCTCAGTGGCTGTGAATTTTAATTTCAGAAACAAGCCCTGGATGCTTTGGTCTAAGTCAGATTCAGTGAATGCCATTAGGATTTAGAATTCCGCTTAAGCTGAAACCCCCTCAAGAAGCCTGAGATACTGTGTAGGAGAGGCACATTCCTAGGTTTGGACAGTGCTCTGGAGGAGATAAGTAAACATGATAGTCATTGTGTAGGGGAGTGTGCCACATACGATTAGTCTATTTACCACTTGCTGGCTACTGTGTGTTTCTGTTCTTCTTGAACATGACTTTAGAAGTCATGTATTTCTTCTAATAAAGAATGCACTCATCTTAAACAATAGCATGCTTTAGTTCCAATAAATAGTACCTTTTAACACTGTAAAACATGATGTCCCCTAGTGTTTCTCTTCCTCCTTGTAGTATTTCAGGTTGATTTGGGTTTCATTAATTAATTAAGCATGTTATTTCATGTTGTCTTTCATATATAAAACACATTCTGATTATTCTGACCTCCTATCCCCAGTTAAGTCCCTCCTCCTCCTCCAAGTCCCTTTCCGCACTCATTTATTTATGTTTTGCTTTATGAGCCATTGACTTTAACCAAAGTCAATGTGAACGTGGAAGTGGAACTGTCCATGCATGTTTTGGGAATTTACCAAAGAGGACAAATCCTTATCTTTTTGGAAGTTTTAGTTTGTGATATGTAAACATGTTTTTGTTTTAATCCTAGGGGTAGGATATGGAGCTGATTCAGATTGTTCACAGCAGCAAACTATTTTCCTAGTGTAGGCTCTGAGACAGGCTCTTTGCCAGCTGCTGATAGTTTAATTCTGAGTACTCTGAGAGGGAATAAAGGCCAGAGCCCAGAGGGGGAGGGGTGCTCCAAAAAAAGGGGAGGAGGCTGCTGGTGCTCCCCCTGCTGCTCCTGGTTGCTGTTGATGCAGTTGGATGAGAAGACATTGGAGATATCCTGAAATAAGGATTGGACTTACCTCAAAGTACCTGACGACCCTAACCAGTTGGAAGTAGCTAAGGAAAACTATGCCCCCTCTCCCCACTAACTTTCTTTCTCACCTATATAGTGTTGAGGGTGTTGGAGGGAATTGGTGTGTAGAAAGGAGGTAGAGGCATAATAAATGTAAATAAAGTAGTTTTTATGAGAAAACCTTCACTTACTCTACCCTACACTATTTCAGTAGGGAGATATATGAGGTCTTACCTCCATGACTGCTGGCTGACAGGGCCATCTTGTGCGAACCCACTGTAGGTCATCCTGGCTGCTCTAAGTTCATGATTGCAATGACTGCCATGGTCAGGAGGCAGAATTTCGCAGCATTTCTCCCTATCTACCAGTTATTACACTCTTTCTATCCCCCTTTTATGAGTCTTAGAAGTGATGGTTTAAATATCTTGTTTACGGCTGAACATTCATTCATCACTTATTCTTATACCTTCAACATTTACTGCTGTTGACAGCAAAGAGAAGCACCTCTCATTTGGTCTGCAAGTAGCACTTGTTTATGAGCATAAACATAGATTTTAGAAGTCAGTTTGACACTATTTCAGTTTAACTGAACAGTTATAGCAAGTTCATGTTTTCTTAGTATAGTCAATTAGCTGTTTTTTTCTCCATTCCTCAGGCTCGTCCTTGGATTGCATTTTTTAAAAAATTTCTTTAATTCTCCTCTCTGTTCCCCCCCCCCCACACACACACACATACACATACATATGCTCCATTTTCTTTGGTTTAATTTTCTATTCTGTCCTGAAGGTCTCAAATTAAAGTCTTGTCTTTTGGATAATTTTTGAGATAGTGTCTCCCTATGTAGCCTGAGCTGACTTTGAACTTGTGAACTTGTGATCCTCTTGCATTGACCGCCTAGGGTGTGATACAGATATGCTCTATAGCACTTACCTACATCTATTTCTATACACTGTTTTCATTTGTTTGTCTCTTCATATCACAGTTGTGTGTGTCATTAATCTTGGTGCAGCCACAGCTATCTGTGGATACGATTTGATAGTTGGCCTGATTACCTACTAGTCTTGAAGGGCAGAGCTTCCCCTAAGTTTGCTGTGGCAATACCACAGTTCTCACATAGATTTATTGCAATCTTCCTTATCATTCTTTTCTCCTCCCAGAAAGAGTTTGTAATTTGTTTCCTAGTTACTTCATCATTTTTGTTTATTTCCATAAACTACTTGAGTTAATACTGTTAGGCTTTTTTTTATTTGCAAATATGTTAAAAGGCATAAAATTTACCTGCTGTTTTGTTAAAGAAATTAAACAATTTCTTACATTTATTACAATGTCTTCATTCCTCCTTATGCCTCATTCTGTTAACTAGGAGCATTTCAGTGCTTTGCTGTTTCCTCTACAGCTGGTTCTGCTCATGATAAATTCAGTCTATGTTTCCTTTGGCTTTGTTTTCCCTGAAGCCATCTTTATTCAGACTTCATCTTCAAATGATATTTTCGTAGTTCATGGAACTGCAAGATATCAATTCTCCCTCCAGCACTTGAAGCTTTCCATTCATTATGGGTTGGTTCCCATTGATCGTTTGAAAGTGCAGTTATCCTTGATGGCCAAAATACCCTCTTCTTTTTCCATCTGGCTTATTACAGAAAAAAAATATGTTACAGAATCCTCAAATATAATTGCAGCCAATTCGAAACAGAAGACACAATCTGGGGAGAAATTTTATCCAGGATTATTCCCAAGCGGGAAGATGGATTCCAAAAGCTTGTCAGAAACATGTAGGTCAAGAGAGGAAATCTGTGAACTATAAAGTGAGGTAGGATTTTCAGAGTGTACAGACAGCATGGCTGTCATTGATGGCATAACTATATGGCGGATTCTGCTAACCCTCCCTGTTCGCAGCAGGACCACAGCACGACTGACACCATGCAGCAAGTCAGGCCTGGTGTCCTTTTAAAATCAAGCACCAAGCTCTTTAAGCTACACCTCATACAAGATCCCAACCTTACTGCTTTTACTTTCCAGAATCAAAATCCACCAGCTTCTCAAGACTCCAGCCCCAAACTCTATCCCTGATCCTCATCCGATCTCACACCCTCGCACATTGCACTTTGAGCCTGTCGTTCTGCACCCAAGGCAATGCCATCAAATATGAATAAGATTATTTAGTTCAGCATTAAATATGTTCATTTTATTCTAATGACAACAAGAAGCCAGTGAAATGCTTTAATTATCCACGATGCCTTTGTCAATGGGTCTCTCAGACCTCCTAACTAAAACATAAGGCAGAAAGCATCTGTGGCCTGTTGCAGCTGCATCCCTGATCAACACGTCATCCTGAAACATAAGATGTGCAATGCATATCCTATGGGTAGATAAGTGAATAGAATGTAGTTAGACACCACTGTCCTAACAGTAGTCACTTGAAAGAAGTTTGTAAAAATCTGGGGATCTTTCCTTCATTGGTTCTCAGTTTGCATGGTAAAACTTCCTCACCGAAGACCTGGGCTGTGTACTGTCGTCAGCATTGTATTAACGTCTGCTGTGATCACCATAATATGCCTCTCGTTGTAGCCACAGGACTACCTGGGGCAAAATATACCTCATCTGCCAGCTCACCCCAAGGTGCGTGTTACTCATGCTCGCTGTACTTTATTCATTTCACTTTATTTTGACAAAGGCTTTATGACTTCAAACACTTGTTTAGAGTGGGAATGATGCTGCCACAATGGGACCAATTACACCTTTGCAAATATTCGCCAGCAAAGCAGCTATTTCAGTCCCTCCTTTAATTTGAAATATATTCTATGGTAAAGTTATTGCTGCCTCAAAACTTGCAGGTGCTTCTGACCAAGGTGATCTGGGCAGCTTTGTGGACCCACTTCTCTTTTTCTGAGACTGGTCAATCGTAACAGTACCATGGAATTCAGAACGTTAAGTCTTTATGTACAAACTAGATTCATTTATCTAGAAAGAGGTGTTTAAAATAAATTCTGATGTCCTCTTCTCTCCTCCCTGGGCACCAGTCACAGACATTGATGCATAGACATATAGGTGTGTAACACACCCATATAGATAAAATAAAAGTAAATAAATAAATAAAAATTAAAATGCCAGAATCAGAGTTAGATAGGAGAAAGAAGTTTGTGAGGCCTTCTCTTATAGCAGATCTATATATACTTCATGACAGTACTATAGATTACTGAAATATGAGTAGTCAGGATACTAAGAATTTTCACACTACTGATGATAAATATGTGAATGGACCCACATGAAACTAGTTAGATGTAGCCTTCCATGTTATGTGAATGCTCACCTCTCTCTCTTTCTCTCTCATCTCTCTCTTTCTCTATCATCTCTCCTATATGTATATGACATTGAAGGATAATATTGCGCATATATATCTTATCTGAGGAGGCTAACATGTCAGTGCCGGATTGACAGACTTAGAGGGATACTAATGACTATCCCCATCATGTCTGGAGGTGTACAAGCAAAAATCAGTGGTGGAGGCTGCAGATGGACCAGTGCATACCTGGCCCCAGGCATTCCTGATTATAGCTTCTTTCCAAACGTGAGATCTTTGGTGTAGCAGGACAACGTGGTCCTGAATAAACCTTGGGGCCAGTGTCTTGGTCAAGAGTTTTTTATCATCACTGTTAGGGAAACTCTCAGAAACCATTAACTCCCACGGGCCATGGGCAATGCCATCTCCTTGGTGCTTCTGGTGGTTAGCTCCTATGTGTAGCCTAGTTTGGTTTCTCTTGCTGTGACAAAATACTCACCAAAAGTACATTGGGAGAAAAGGGTTTGTTTGGCTTTCAGACTATAGTTTCTCACCAAAGGATGCCAAGGCAGGAACTTAGAATCAGGGATTGAAGCAGAAACCACAGAGGAATGCTGCTTGCTGGCTTTTTACTCTGGCTTTCTCAGCTTCCTTCCATATACAGCCCAGGCCCACCTGCCTAGGGATGGAACCACCCATGGTGGGCTGGGTCACCAAACATTAATTAAGAGTTAGGAAAACATTTCCATGACATGCCCACAAGCCAGTTCAATAAAAGCAAGTCTACAACTGAGGTTTCTTCTTCCCAAATGTGTTGACTTGACAACCAAGATAAACCATTACTCCTGCGTGGAAGGATGTCAGCATATGCAACTTAAACTCCTCTGGGAGGTCATAACCAGTGACTGGCTGTCACTGGCCCAGCCTCCTGCCCCTGATGCTGCTGAAGGAAAGGCCAGCAACTGAGATCATCAAGTATCAGAGCCTTGTGAAACTGCCTCCTCAATAATAAGGTCTTTCGTGGCCCAAATGGACTTTAGTTGCTTCCCTTTCACTCCTTGAATAAGCCTTCTACACCTCACACAGACACTAGCTGGCTAGGCCTCCTGGTAAAGCCAGCCTGTAGCAGAAGCCTGCTGGGATGCTAAAGACTGATTTGTGTTCAAATATTTGTTTTTACTTTCCTCAACTCAGGTAAAATACTGTAAATTATTTAACAGCAATTCTTTCTCTAGGGAAAAAAAATTAAAGTGAGAACATTTATAGTCCCCTGTCCACAGTGACACACTTGGTCTGTGTTTGTGTACCTGTTACTTGACAGTTTGTTGAGTACTGCGAGGATGAAATGAGAGAAGAGATGTGCAGTTCCTCATGTTGTATTTAACAGAGGTGGGATGGGATAGGTCTCTTAAGAAGAGAGTTGTAAGATTTTATCAGTCACATCTGTAGTCAATAGCAGTGCAGAAAACCATTCCTGACAAATTCATACTCTCACAGGCAGTGTCTCCATCACGTGCTATTACATATGCTATGATAAACTATAAATTAACTCGGGTTTCAAGCAAGATGAACTTGTGCACTGTGACATGAGCTATAATATAAATGACCAATCTGCTGTAGTTGTGGTTTTGTTTCAAATGTTCAAACTTTACATATTTATCACCAGAGAGTAAAGTCACTTATGAGACTTTTTTTTCTAAAACAAAAGCCAGGAAAAGTGATATGGGATAAAATACATGAATTTCATATAATATCATATTCCCTGTTGCTGAAAATTTCTATTGTGTCATATCTTACTGGAATCAGGAGTGTAAACACGCACACAGAGAAGCAATGCTTATTATTTTAGTTTACATGTACTTTAATTAAGGCTTGTCATTTTGCCTACCTTACATGACAAACAGTTCACATTTTGTAGTTAAAGAAAGTCTCGCAGGCTAAGTGGTGGCTCAGTGCATAAGAACGTTTTCTGCGTAAGCAAGAGGACCTGAGTCTAAATCCCAGCACTGGGGTACGGCTTCCTGAGCCCGTGGCCCAGCACTGTGGTGGACTGATGCTGAGACAGGAAGATCACTACAGCAGGCTGCCAACAGCCTTGCTGAATGCTGGGGAGCTTCAGGCCAGCGAGAGACCTTGTTTCAAGGCAATATGATGGGACATAATAGGACACTGAAATTCTCTGCCTCGGAATGCAACGCACATGCACATGCATCCACCTCCCCCCCAACACACAGAGACGGTTTTATGGTAGAGCACTGAAGTCTTCAAAGAGGCAAAAACTCTTCAAACTGCATCACTGCTTGTTCTCAAGGCTCTGTGTTAATCAAGCATGCTTTCTTTCCTGCTTTGATTAAGTTATAACTTTCCCCCACAAACCTTGGCTCTCAAGACACATGCTTATTGTTTAAGAAGTCAACAGCTTTTAAAATGAGTGTCTCTTTAGACTGGGGGCTAGGCAGTCAGGCTGAATCCCTTCCCTGAAACCCTTCCCTGAATCCCATTGCCCTGTTAGGCAATGTTTGTCTCTAAATGTGCTTGGTTCCTCACTTGGCTTGTCTAGAAAAAAAAAAAACACAGTTCCAACCAGTGCTTTCATTCACTTGCTTGGGAAATCTAACAGAGTAGAGTCATTGTTGCAGCTTAGTGTTTTAAGCTATTTCTAACACCTTTGTGTTGAGGCCATGATACCTGCCTTGTGAATCTATCATGGCTGTGTTATAAAAAACAAAACAAAACAATAGCTAAACTGCTGAGCCATTCATGATCTTTACTTAGTGTAGTACAAAAAAAAAATACTTATAACAACTTTTTAAAAAAATATTAGTTACAGTTTATTAACTTTGTATCCCTCTCCCTCATTTCTTCCCAATCCAACCCTCCCTCCCTCATCTTCTCCTTGCCCCTTTCCAAGTCCACTGATAGGGGAGGACCTCCTCCCCTTTCATCTGACCCTGGTTTATCAGGTATCTTCAAGACTGGCTGCAAATCCTCCTCTGTGGCCTAGCAGGGCAAATAGGATGGACATTGTATGTAGAAGAAAACAAGTAATAGGACAGGAGCCTGCCACAGAAGGCCTCTGAAAGACTCTACCTAGCAGTGTACCAAAGCAGATACTGACACTCATAACCAAACCTTCGGCAGGATGCAGGGAATCATATGAAAGAAGGGGGAGTTAGTATGACCTGGAAAGAACAGGAGCTCCACAAGGACCAAATATATCTGGGCACAGGAGTCTTTTATGATACTGTTTCTCCAATCATAACAACTGTTATTTATTTATTTTTCTATTGAGCTAGAACACAGCATAATTTCCATGACTCTGTTTGACCAATGGTCATCTACAGTAGGTTCTCAGTCTATCCCTTGAAATGGTTACAAATAAATAATTAATTAAGTGACTGCACTAAACTCATTAAAGAGTTATCACAGGGTGAGATGAGTTTCACCCAAGTTTGCTTTTCTGAAGTCCAGATAGGTATGCACATTTCAGTAGGGGTTTGCTTATGGGTAATCTGGGTTAAAGATGTTTGCGTACCATCTGTGTACAGATATAGTTACTGCAGTCATGAACCTGAGAATGTAAATTCAGAATATTCTTTTTGAAATGTCTGAGCTAAGAACAAGGGAAAGAAAAATGCCGACAAATAAGACATATGGTGACTAGCAGTGAAAGACCTTGAGGGAAGCAGAAATTATATCAGAGGTGCCAAAACAGGCAGAATTTCTGGCTGGGGGTGGGGTGGATAACGAGAAGTGAACTAAGAGGTCAGACACACTGTGGCCCAGTAACTGTCACTGGTTGTTGGGAAGAAAGTGAATGAAGACTCTGAGCATCCCTTCCAATGGGAGATATAAGTGAAGGGTCACTCAAACCAGTGAAAAAGTTGATGGCTCAGAGCTCCCCATGTCTGTGCTATCTCACTAAGGGTGTGGAGAAAATTGGGGTAGGGTCTTGGGCTTAAGAGAGATCTAAATGAGCAAGAGGAGAGAATGCCGAGCAGTTAATAAACAGACAGGGGAATCCCCAGGATGAAGTGTTGAAGGGACAATGGGAACAGGAGTCTGTTCTCAAGATGACAATATGAGCCTCAGAGAGGTACCATTTTTACCACAACGGAAAACTGGACTTCTACACCAGGAATGACGTGTGGAGTGATGTCAGAAATGGTCCTCAAGGCTGAAGTCATGTGAAACAGGTCCTTTAATACCTATTTTATGAGTAGGGAGGTGGCCAGGGAAGCAGGAAAGAGTTTGCACACTGAATCTATTCTCTTCACACTGTACATCCTTCTCCCTGGGAAACCAAAGCAGGCTGCCAAGATGAAAAGGAATAATTGCCATCTCTCAGACTTCTGTTTGTCACTTGAAGGTACAGAAGGCCATCAGGAGATGGGTACAGCATGTGACTGTGTGGCACAGACCACGGAGTCGGAATGGGACTCTGAAATGAAGAGCAGATGCAGAGTTCAGCAGTTGGCCCTACAGGGAAACTCAGGCAAGTGATAAAGGAGACACACAGGCAGAGGCACAGATGCCATTGGATAGGGATACTCTGGTAGACAGTAGAAGGATCTGAGATAAAGTCTCAAGCCACCGCTGCAGCTGTCCACAGTTCACTGGGGTCTGGCCCCTCTCAGCTTCCCCTACCCATAAAGAACTTAAGCCTCCTAAGCATTGCAGCATTTATCTCTCCCGAAGAAAAACGTGAGTCTAGAAGTCTTGTTGCTGAAAACTCCTTATTAATCACACAGCCCCCATTCTCTTCAGTGTAGCTTCACTAATCCATTATGAAGATCAGCCAATGATCATTATTTCTATGCTGTACTTCTGACATCTGCCATCATCTTCAAGGGCTTGTGCATAGGGCATCCTGTCTTCTCTATCAATTAATCCCAGGCAGTTAGAGGTCACATTGTATGTACTAAGCCTAATTTTTTCTATTGATTTGAAAATTTTCATTTAAATAATTATTGTACCCAAGATGTATATTAAGATAAAAAGCTGTTTTCTTGATTGTTGAGTTTAAATTTGATACCTTATTTAATAAACATTATTGCCAACATAGCCACACACACATACAACCTAGCACACATACACACAAACGCATGCACTTACACACATACAAACACAAACGTGCATATACAGACACACAAGGCCCACACACATACATGCATACGCAGACACACAACACCCCCCCCATACTGAGACCCCATTTGTGCACCGTAAGATCATTATTTAGGACACACTTTCCAGTGCACATACCAATTCCCTTGGCTAGCCACATGCACTTTCTAATAGACAAAGAGGTCTCTGGTGGCAGCTGCACCAGCTCCTTCAGGGAGTGTGGCTCGATTTGACAGAATGCACATGGGCTTGGCAGCTGCCAGATCCGCAAGCGATTTCCTCCGTGGTGTGGACAGAAATAGCTCAACATGCTGTGACCAGATCCCTTCTTTTGAGGAGATCCTGTCTGGGGCTATAGGGAAACTGTAGACCTTTCTGGGTACTATAATATCGCTGCAATAATATAAATATGGGGAAATTGCTCAAAGCAGGGAAATGCGTGCATAGCTGTTCCGTGTGCGTGGTAGTAGAAGGGATTTGGTCCTGCAAAGCAAAAGGGCATTTTTGAGCAGGTCATAAAAAAACAACCAGACATGTCTTGTTGCCTTCTTTTCCAGTTTAGTTTTGAAGAAACTGGGAAGGACAATAAGTAAACTCTAACTGAAGTAAATGTTAGGGGAAAGTGAAGCTTCTGTCTGGCTGAGAGGGGAGACTGACCCCTGCTCTCTCTTTCTTCTGAAGCTCTGCAGATCTGTGGTCACTAGGGAAGTCCTCCAGTCTGGAAGTGGTGCATTGCCACACTGACAGAGTCCTTGGTGGAAGACAATTACATCCTCTCTCAGGAGTCCATCACCGAGTGATAATGAGGTGTGAACACATTCCTCAGAAACCACAGACATGCCAAAAGGGCAATTTAACACCTCTTCAAAAGATAGATGAGACATGAATTATTCATAATGAGCTCAGACCACGCTCTGCAGGCAACGGCCTAGCTTGGAAGGTGGACTGGGACAGTGCGGACATTCACCTGAAGCCTGCCTCTTCTCCCTAGGCTGAGGTCACAGGCTGTACCGAATGCTTGAGAGAAGGAGCTCATGCTCATGTTCCCTCAGTTCACCTTTGATTTTCCTTCCTTTGTGGAATTTTTATCTACTGTACACTAAATATGAGTTTTGTATGAATATGCATATCTCTATACAGATTTTTCCTATGTTTATCATTCAGTCGCCCCAGTCTCTATATTGGACCCCAAAGTTTAGAGACCACACTGTGTCATGTCTCAGTCCTCAGGCTGGTGTGTTGCATGCTTTTTGGGGTCATAATTTCTCCATAAGAGTAGCACGCCACTGAGCAGAAATCACAGCTCTGTCACTGCTGTCTTGCATTGACATGTTAAGCTCACTCTGGGGTCCTTGGCGGGGAAGGCAGCCTATGGGAGACAGCTGGTTATTGCGACTTTGCGGAGGGCCAGTAATACTGCCATTGTTTTGAGCCAGTTTGTGTGTAAAGATTCATGACCCAGATCCAATGGTCCCAAACTTGTTTGTCAAGCAGCGATTTAAGCTCCAGCTATGCTGGGCAGTCTAAGCCCCTGGGGCAGTCTTGCCAACAAGATAAATTTTAGGTAATGAAGTGAGATTTGGCCGCATTGGTAGGTTAGAAAGGATCATTATTTAGGAGCAAGGTTTGAATCCTTTCTCCTTCAAATCAAAACCTCCTGTTCCCCAAAACCTCTGCTGTGGTGTTGACACACAGGCTAAGATGCTTTAAAGGCACCAAGCGCTCTAGGGAGTGAATTCATGACCCTTCTCTCACCAGGCCTGAGCTGTGCGCACCAATCCTGACAGCCTGGGCTTTTCTTCAAAAATCCCTGAAACCAAAACTGTACTTTCTTCTCCTAAAACCCTATTGTTACTTTAATGCTATTGTACCAAATTTGTATTTGAAAATGCTCAAAATTTAAATTATTTGATAACTTGGTTAGAAATGAGCACCAAGACTGGGTGAAAGGGTGGATCTGTGGCAAAATTCCTGGGCTTCAGTCAGGAGGGTAGAAGCAGATGGTGCCACGGTCAAGGACTTTCCCTTTACTATCTCGTCTTCCCTATGACAGCAAAGTCCTTTCAGTGTCCTGACTCCACAGGCACTCTGGGTGAAGTTCTTCCCTGAGATCCACATACTGGGTAAAACTGTTCATTTTTTTTCTCAAGCTTAATATTGTGTGTATGTATTTTTCTTAATTTTATTGACCTCTTCGCTTGAAGGCACCATTAATTTAAGGCCCAGTATCATTCAAGTGCTCAATTGATGAAGTAAAATATGATACCACATATTAAATATTCACATAATTGTACAAAACACCAAGCTTTGCAAAAAAGTATTCTTAGTGGGAAAACATGCATCGTCCAAATCAGAATACAGAGATGCCACACTGGAGGTCTGGTCCCTTTGTCATGTCTCATCTTAAAAGGTATAGATTACCTTAAAAGCTAATACATTTTGAAGCTGTTAGCTTACTTTCATAGCTCACTTGGCCCTGTCCTTTATATCTTTATAGACATTAAACAGCATGTATATAGTGCCCACAGAAGACAGTAGAGACTGTTGGGTTCCCTGGAACTGAATTCTAAGCTGCCATGTAGTTGCTGGAAACCCAACCCAGGTGCTTTGCAAGATCCGTAGGAGCTCTTAGCCACTGAGCCTTCTCTACAGTCCCAGGTCAGGCCCAATGCCAACTTCAGTGCCATCTCTGAGGAAGCTGTGATGCTTTGAAGGCTCTTGTTAGTCACCTCTGCCCTTGTTTCCTGTTGGATTTCAATATCAACATTTCCACCTATTGACACTGTGGATGAAGATCTCGCATTCCTCATGGGTCTCCAGGTGGGTCATATCATCCCCTAAGGTGGGTGTCTGTCTGCAAGCTCTATTCGACCTGCAGGGTGACTTTGTTTTCTTCTTACACACTGTCCCTCTGAGGAACCTCATTCTACTCTTTCCTCAAAAGCTTCTGCTGACCACTCTTGAGATGGCAAGACTGATGGGACACTGGGTGGAAAGAGGAGTCTCTTGTCCTCTCAGACCTCCTCCTTATTACTATGGAAATGACCCCATCAGTGTGCAAACGTGTGTGTGTGTGTGTGTGTGTGTGTGTGTGTGTGTGTGTGTGTGTGAAAACTATGCATCAAGACTTATGTCTGCAAAGACCTAACATTGAACTGTCCTACACTATTTGGTCATCAATCTTCGTTAAGGTCATTTCAACAACATTTCTCATTTACATGCCATTTTACTGTGGACTTTTATGTGATATGGGTAAATCTATTCTTATTGTTTAATACATAAATATGAAAATATATTTAGTATGCAATGCATTTAAATCCCCTACAATGATGTACTTTTTGGTAAAGATGATATAGAAATAGTAGATGAATGCAGATTGAGATAAAATAGGCATTTTTGTTGCTGTTGCACTTCTCTTTTCATATAAATCCTATCCCAGCTAACTGGCATTTTAATGCTAAATTTCCCTTCTGTAAATAAAAATCTTCTATTCTACAGATCTGTGGCTATTACTTTGCCCTAAGTGGCTGTTCTGAAATAGAGCCATCATTAAGTGCTTCAATGAGATCACATGTGCAGCAGACCTGCAAGGCTCTTGCTGATGCCCGAGACTGCATCCCCATTTCTGATATCTTTTGCTGCACATAATTAGTCATTTCTGAGTAGGTCCGACCTTCCTTCTCTTGAAGCTCGTAGGTTTGCTATATTGTACTGACCAGGCCTGCTGTTTACCTTGAAAAAGAAGGTAGACAGTTCATACGCTTAGATCCTGCTCTCAAGAGCCACGCGTGACTTCCCCAGTCCATATGAGGGTTTCATTTATAACTTTGGGTGTATAGCTTTTGTCAAGTAAGCCTTCCTACTATTCATATTTTATGAGCTTTAATAATAAAAACTGTTGAACTCATCAGGTGCTTTCCTATGTCAATTGAGATAGTCATGTAATTTATTAAATCATTAATATTTTAAATATCATTGACAGGTTTTCTGATATTAAACTACTCTTGCATTTTTTAATAAACTTAGCCATCTACTTCATCACCTATTCTCAGGTAAAAATACTCTCTATAAAATATTTGCAATTTAATTTAAAATTAAGTCATGAAATGGTCCCATGATTTTCTTCATTGTTCTTTTAAACTCATCATGAAATTAAGTACGGAGAAACAGAACAAGTTCACAGTTGACTGTTCCTTTTAAAAGTATTTTTTGAGATAATATAATTCATTATTTTTGTAATAAGTTGTATATGACAGGGGTTAATTGTTCTTTGTATACTTGATGACAATGACCTTTAGAAAACAGTGTGGGTGCAAATCTTCATGAAATGAAGATCTTCAGCATATTCATTGCATTGGAATTTTTCTATTAAGAGGATTTGAAACACTTATTTGTATTATTTTGTGTCTGTCCACTTTCTCCCCTCTTATTTTTTTACAGTTTAATGTTCTTTTTATGGGTTTCTTGAGTTTTTTTTCTTGCCAAGTTGCTTCTTTCCTCCTATTATTATTATAAAAGTATTCTTTTTATTTTTTAAATTTCATCTGTTGGATCAGTATGCAATGCCTTTCATTGTTCTCTTTCTTTTTCCTGTAGGTTTGCTTCATAGTCTTTGGAATGGTGATGATGTTTCTATTCTTGTTTTGTGGTATCAGTTACCCATTTTGTATGCTTTCAAATTATTTCTATTACATTTAGTGCATGCATGTGTGTGTGTGTGTGTGTGTGTGTGTGTGTGTGTGTGTGTGTGTTTGCTTACATACGCATGCTGGAAAAATCCTATTAAAGGCTTGCAGGAGTTGGTCCTCTCTTTCTGGCGTGTGAATCTGGGGACTGAATTCAGGTTGACACATAAACAGGAACTTGGTGACACGTGTCTTCACACACAGCTATCTTTCCAGCCCGTGTTTTCCTTTAAGTGCCATGTGGAAGCTGCATCTTTTGTGTACATTTAGTATGTTTTCAGTTTTCCCAGGTTCTAAGGCCCACCTCCTTTAGCCCAAGGGTTATATACAGTATTTCACTTATTTTATGGATATGTGGCTCCTCACAGCTTGCCCTTATCACTGACTTCAACCAAAAGAGTGTCGTCTGCCTGACAGTGACCATCTAGAATTGCAGAAGTCTTCTAATGGCCAGTGTATTATGCTTCATGTCAATATTTTATAAACAGTTAAAACAACCATCTCTGTTGAACTTAAAATCATCTCTGGGTGTGTATAGAATGCACATTAGTGCGTACATACACATAGTATACGTACATTTTATATTAAAATTTTACTCAAGTATCCGTATTTGTGTTTAGTATTTTAAATGTTTAGTTATCAGTTATTAAAGAATATTTTAGTAATATTTACTGATTACTCCCACCCAACTTCTTTGTCATCACATATCTTGAAAGTGCAGGGACTGTCCTGCTGCAAAGCTGTCTGGTTTGTGCATTGCTCTGGCGGGGCCGTCACAATCCCCCTGAGACTCTGTCACCCAGGAGTGCAGACTTTTCCGTACGTGTTTGTTCTTCACCCTCCTGGGAACCAGCTCCTGTTTTACCAAGTCTTCAGTGACATTTCACAAACCTTCCCGACATCTTATGCTCTCCTGACTTTAATGTCACTTCCCATTCTTTAGAGCCTTAATATTCTGTTCTTAGTGCTAGTTTTATAAAATTAAAGATCATTTAAAGTCATTTTATTCTTTATGTAAATAATAGTAACACAGTTCTAACAATTTTCCCATGAAAGAATATGTGGACATTGTTGTGTAGCCAACCAGCGTTTACACAACCACACACATGCAGGAAATTAGTGCCTTTCCCCATATCCCACAACTGATTTCTAAAATGCTTTCCATAAGAACTCTTCCTTGCTGATATTCATAGCAAAAGCTAAACCTTTTGATTTTCATGTCAATGTTGGTAGCATTTGACTAGTGACTTCATACTTTGAAAAATATATATATATATGTTTGCTTCAAGTGTTATTCTAGTATCTAATATCTTTGCTTATTAGCCTGTGTCTTACATTTGTAACAGTTTGAATCATCCCAGGAGTGGAAGCTTCTCTGTGGAGCTTCCCTGGTCTTAATGACCATCTAGCCTATTGTTTTAAGCTCCTTAGATTTGGCATGTGTCTGTCAACTCCCAAGGCAAGCCTTCCTTCAGGTGCTAGCTCTTAGTACTAGTTTTACTTCCACCTCCATGCTTTGCTGGTTTTTCATGCAAATTTTTGTTTTTCACTGTAGATGCCATTGGCTTCACTGTTGTCCACTGAATCTGAAGACTTTCAGACCTGCAGGAAATTTGTGACCAGGAGAAAGAGTGGTGAGTGTTTTGCACAGTCAACACCCCAGATAGAAAGGAGGTGTGATGCATGACTTTATGTTTGGTACAGAGCCTAGGTCTCCCTGGTGGGACACACGTGACTGCACTGAGGGGTTCCTTGGAGTGTGTTTTCCTCAGGTTTCACTGCTTTTCTGTAGTCTGTAATTCTAAGACAATAGTTTCTTTGTGTGTTCTTGGGTTTTTTGCATGTATGTGCATCCTAGTCTTGTCCAGTATTCTGTGGGTTCCATGAGCATCTCAATGGTCAACGCTATGAGTTGGACTCATCATTTGAAGGGGAACACCTCATACAGCATTTTATGTCCACGAAGACAAATTAACCAGAACAGAGTTTTCTAAAATGATTGACACCTTTAAAGACTGGTCGCTACATGGAATTTCCATGTTAATGCTGGATTTTGCCAGTGCTAGGTGCTACATGAGATTGTCCTGAATGGTGGAATTGCCAGGATATTCAAAAGGGGAATAAATCTAACTCCAGATCCTGAGGCCATTGTGCTGTTGAAGTTTCCGTCCTGACAATGTCTGTGAGGAATTCATAACAACCACATATGTCCTTCTCATGTCCTCTTAGGAGGTGAGAGTCAGTTTCATGTTTTGAGCTTTCTACCTAACCTTCTCATCCTGACTTGTTTTTTTCTCAGCTTCACAGTCCCATGCTCACAAATAACACTATACATCAATGTGACATAAAGAAAATCTCAGAGACCGATTAAACCTCAGTAGAAGCAAAGCTAAGTAAAAGGCTCAGTTTTACTTTGCATGAAATAATCAATTATAATCAGCTATGACCTAATCAATGATCCTTGTTGAGTATTTAATCAGAAAGAGCAGGGCTCATCATCACTTTGCTCTCCCAGTTATTCTCTGCTCATTTAATGGTTTGTAATGCACTGTCTTCATAACATGAAGTTTATAGGGAAGCAGACCTGTATTTCAGTATTCTGAGCACCAGTGATGCCACCTGAGAACAAGGGCAGGAGGGTGAACAAGAGACGGAAGAGGAGAAAAAATAAGCAAGGGGAGACCAGAAGAGGTAGAAAAGGAAGAGAAGAAAGACAGAGAAGGAAGAAGAGAAGAAAGAAGAAGAGAAAACAGTGAACTCCAGTGGAAAATTCGTGGGGCCAATTTCCTGCTGTGTCAGGAGTCGTTGTGAGTTATTTTTATTTTTATTTTAGTCGGAACAAAAGTACATGGAAATGCTAGTGAAGAAACATCCGGAGTGTGGCTGGTGCTTTGCCGTCTGCAGAGTCACATGCCTGTGACTTTAATCAACGTTTAAGGTTCCATTCAGAGCTATTAAAAAAAAAAAAAACAATTTTTAACTAAGGGTAAAACTTCACAAAGGATTTATTTTATATCCAGTCTCTGCTGAGCTTATATTTGGACAGACATATGATGTTTTGAAATACTGAACAAAGTTAGTTTTCATTGCAGACTCAGCACACTGGGAACTGGTTATTCCAAATAAATGCAGTGTGGTTTATAGATACAGAATGAATGAGACTGTGAACGCAAAGAGAAAACAGTCATTGCAGGAAAATATCTGGAAGAATGTTAGAATTTCCCTTTTATTTTCCTTCGTTTAAATTTTTGATGGTATATGTTACCGTTTATTTATTATTTAGGGATTTCCTCCTCCTGCTGCCCTCCTCTTTTTTAAATGGTACCTGAAAAGGTGCAGTTTGGTTGGAAGTGATCCCATGGGTACTGCAAGGCACAGGAGTTAAGACTAACCATATGCATGTGGGTGAGGAACCCTTCTCCGGGAGTTGCGCCGGAAGACAAAACTCCTTTAAACAATTCTCACTGCCACTCCACTGTGTTGTTTACTTTTCTTCAGAATGTTCTACAGAAGCATCTGTTTTCTTCATTCTCTGGTGCTTGTGGCTAACCATAGATGAGATTAAGGGGACCTGGAAGCTGGTATGTGGTGATGATGCTTCTAACTTCAAGATTTTATGTCTGCTATTATTTTCCACTTCCAAAAGAAAGGTCATGTGATCTTGTGTTGATTTCCTCATAGGTTTTCTTAGAATTTGATACAGGTTGCGTTATAATTTACTACATACCATCCTAATGAAGCATGGGTAAAGGAGCTCGCTCATTGCAGAGCGCCCCATTCACTCATCACTGAATGCCCTGCTGTATGCTTTGTCCCTTTTCACAGGCAAGGCTGTGCAGATGAAAGGCTGAACTCAAATTGCTAAAAGACTCCTGGAGATGGCAATGAACATGGAAGTCAAGGGCAGAGGGCACCCAGGAGTTGTCGGGAGAACTGACTCTCCTGGCAAAGACAACTTTATGTGGTGAGGTCATCATTCTGAGACCTTGCTGTCTCCCTGTATAACAACAGAGTTCAATTAGGTAGATTCAAGGTTTTTTCCATCATCCCCTGGTTCTGAGCCTCTATTTAATATTCACTCAACTCCAAGTTAACTGTAGAGCTCATAGCTTCATTTCAGAACCTCCCATTTTCTTCCTAGGAATTAAGTGCCTCAGAAATTTAAATTAATCTCCATATGAAGATGAGAGAGCAGATGAACAGAGATGCCGGTCTCTGACAAAGTACAGCTAGCGCAAACTACAGACCTGGATTTTTACCAATTAGACGGACCAGTAAGACTTTCCTTACCACATCTGGACTGAAGCTGTGTGGTGTTAAGAGGAGGAAATGAACTAAAAATGGTGTTGGCATTAGTTTAGGTACTGGACTTATTTTTTTTTGTCAGAGTGAATTTAATTAACCAAAGTAAAGAAATGTGAAAAGCAGCTCAGATCATCTACATGCAAGAAGAGACAGGTTCCCTAAGTGTGCATTTGAGTTCAGAGATGGTCACTGAAAACTCACCCTAGAGTTCTTCATGTAAATGGACAACATAGTTTATTATGTGAAATTTGGGGAAGGGGTCAGTGTCTCCAGCTATTGAAAGCTCCTGACACTCCCCTGAGGTCTTGCTGCAGAGGTGACTTGAACTTGGAATGGTGAGCTCTATTGATCTTCTGTGTTTGTCTATGGAAAAAATACAGTAGATCTGTCTCCATCAATCCATTAGACCTCAATAAGCTTGTTTCAAATGTCCCAGCATACGGTTTAATGGGGGAAGCAATCTGAAAAATTAAATAAAGAAATGCAATGAATGCATTGTGATTGCTTTATGGACAAGATAGGACAGTTGGAGTCCCTCATGAAAGGTAAGTATGCTTTTAGCACTTAAAAGCTGTGGATCAGCTAAATAATTTAAGCTGTTTGTTTTTAATTTAGCATTTCTCCTATTCTGTATCAGTCAGGTATCTCCTCGGGTCCTTAATAATTAGTTAGAAACACAAATCAAATCCTGACTCCACCAAGTACTTTGATTTTTCTTAATAAAAACCCTGTCCTGAGTCTCATGGAACCTCAGCTGAGTTCACTGGGTGGGAGATGAAGAGCAAGCCTTCAGGTCATTGCTGAGTGCTGGGCTCACAGTGCGGTCTGTGGGGGAGGGAGATCCTGTTAGCTTACCTGGGAAGGCAGGATAAGCATCAGTAGAGGCTGGATATGGTAGGTTTCAAAATAGTCACGATTTAGGAGAAAGTTCAGACTGTTTAGTTTGATAAAATCAATATACAATTCACGCTGTTTCTCTCGGGCAAATGAAGGTTTCTATTGAGGTTACTCACACATTTTGCAGTGTTCATTTTTAATCTTTTTATGAAACAAAATCAGTATTCTGGGTTCTTAGCCTCCCTCACCCAAGAGACACTGCGCAAGGTGGGGTGAGGTGGTAAGACAAGGAGATGAAGATGAACCACAGAGGTGAACTGAATTTTACAGGAACTCTTCTTCAGATTTTCTGATGTATGTTGCGACCCTGTTTATTGCAGAATAAACAGTCACCAAGAAAGATGAATGAATGTTTGGTGCCGGCCTCCAGTGTTCACACTGTTTCTGAACTGATGTGTTTTTAAGAAATTCCAGTTAGACTGTTTGGCTGTGGGCTGGCTTTGGCTGAATACACGAACCCTTCTTCCTGCCTCAGGATGAGAGGTTCTCCAATGGTCCCACTGCCCATCAGCTCTGTGTGTGTGTGTCTTTGCCTCACAAGTGCACTTGGCATGAGCTTTTCTCTGCCCTTGGCACTATCCACCATCACAGCCAGTTCTCATATGCTAAGTTTTGCTGGAACATGGTCATACACGCTTTGCAATCTACTGTACTGTTACCTAAAGGACAGTGATCCCTCCAGGTACATAAATGGCAGCTTCTGGTCCTGTGAGTGGCCTGGGAATTCTGTAGGTGAGTTCAAGGTGGAAGTTATTCTAACCTCCTTAATTCTTTCAGTTACCTTGTGGATAAAGGTGACAATAAGTCCAGGAAAGTGTTCTTTTCTGTTCACTTCAACATGTAAAGGGTTCTAAAGAGTTTCAGGGTAGACCAATGGAGAGTGGTGGGATGGGAGGGGAGGCAGCTTTTATGGCTAAATTAAACATTTGTTAAGGCAGATGTGGTGCTGTGTGCTGTTTTACCGATGGAGATGACCCGATAAGAGGCAGAAATGATGGCAGAAGAGATGAAAGGATAAAATTGCTGGGGCAAATTACTTGAGAAAGGATTTTATCCAGAACATAAGTGGAAGCATTGACATTAGATACAATTTACAGAGTAATGTACCGGACACTGGGGAATTGTGGCACTTAACATAAGCAAGTTCTGTCAAGAACTGCAGGCCATTGCTCTCACTCACAGTAACTGTAAGGCTTCGTCATTACATCCTTCTGAAAGTGGATTTGGAACCTACAGTTCATCTAATTTTGCTCTTTAGTGATTCAGGATCCCTAATATGAGCATAGTACTGAATGCTTTATGAATAGACCAACGAGTGAGTTCCTTCCTCTGTGTTACCTAAGTGATAATATTAGTCACATTCTTTTCTCCTCACAGAGAGAAAAAAACGTCCACCTTGCCCTGATCAGGATAGCAAGAATAAAATCGACACAGTAGTTTTTGGCAGTGGAGGCATGATGCAAAGAATCATTTACCATTTCCAGGGGAGCACGACCTGAGAAGGGGTGTGACAGGTCCCCAAGTGATGCTCCACGCCTGGGAGAAGGAACCACGTTTGAAACAAATGCGGGAAAAACAATGGTCACCAGCAGGGTTTAAGACTAAGAAGAGAAGAGAGACCCCTCTTTACGGATGGTAGGTCGCTCATTAGTGTCATCCCAGTGGCTCCACACATTCCCAACTGGGATCAACACATACTGTTCTGAGACGGCAGCAGGAACAGAGGGCTGGAGCTTTCTCCTAAGGCATCGGAGAGCCTTGTCTAGTTTCATTAAACCATTGGGATGACATCAGCAGCTGGCACACCTGTTATGATTTAAGCAGGAATTGTCAAATTGTCAAGAAGATAGCCAAGAACCAGGGAAATTGCCTGGATGGGAAGAGCATGGGCCAGGAATGAAGGACAGCTGCCCCTGGGCCATCAACAGCTGAGGCATTGTAAAGGTGTCCGGGGGGGGGGGGTTCCACAGAAGTCTCATCCTATCAGCAGTGTCCCCTCCCGCCCAATGACCACCAGGACTGAGGAGAACACTGTGAGCCATAGTGCCAGAATGAACACGCAGGGCCGAGAACTTGTCACTCACCTATAGTGGCTAGCTCACACCTGTGTCCACTTTTAAAACTTTCCTTAATACACAATGCTCCAGCTGTAGAGCAGAATGTCCATCTTAAATTCTTCTGTTCAGATAACTATTTGTAAGTTTTAAAAATAGTATCCTAGGCAAAGAGGATTGAGGATATGATGTCGGCCACATCAATGCAGATCACAGCTGGCTGTATAAGCCTCCTCACGTTATTTCTTAGAGTTTTGCACAACCAGAGTGCTGAAACAGACTTCTCCAGTGAAGGGATTTCTTTAATGATCTTAATCCTCACCAGGTTGAAAGGGCCTCTGTAGTCAGTTTCAGCTTCAAGAAACCTTTGACACTAAATGGAAGGCCTTAGAGGCAATGCATATTACTGTGTAGATAAAAGAAATGAGTTTCAGGCTTGATATCTGTTCTTTTCACGCCCCCCCCCAACCTCCCTTAGGTGAACTTCAGTGAAGAAAAAATAAACATATTCAATCAACTGCCAAGCAAACTAATGACAGAGAGAACATCAACTACAATAACGTCATTTACCAGTGGGAATGTCCATATTGATGGGGTGCTTGCAGCAGAATGAGAGTGGAATAGCCAGGATTGTTCATGGGAAGCAAAGCTGAAGTTGGTTGATTCATTAGACATTGGTCCAAAAAAGGGTTCCATATAGTCTCCAGAATATAACAGGCAGATAGTTTGGAGGGATAAAATAATTTCCCTCTGTTTGATGGCGACATTCTTTGCTCACCTGGGATGTAAGGTTTAACTGTGGCCAGTGTCATGTCTTGTCCTGAATACCTAACTCACGATAAGCAATTCCCTGACTAAGAACAGGCTCTGATGACCACTCTGCCATAGCTTTACTCAACGCCATTAAGATGGCTCTGAAAGAGCTAGGAGAACTTACATTCCTCGTGCAAGCCTTGCTAACCCCCCAAAAGCACAGCATAGCTCTTTCAGCATTGTACATTGCTATCTGTTCACAGAGCTACAAAGTAATGAAACAGAAACACACAAGTTACGAAATAAGTTATGTGAAATGGGAAAAAAAATAAGTCAATGCTGGATGTACGAGGTGGGAACAGAAATGGCTCTCAATGGGGGTTGTCATGCTCCAGGCTGTGATGTTCTACCTGCCATTTGGGTTTGCTCCTTAGTGTTTTCTTGATGCTCTGAAAAGACACAAAGTTCTCAAGAGTCCTCTGGTTAGTGAGGTATGGTGGTGCAAGCCTTTAATCCCAGCACTGGGCAGGCAGAGGCAGGTAGATCTCTCTGAGTTTAAGGCCAGTGTGATCTACAGAGTGTGTCCAGGACACACTCAAAAACAAAACAAACAAGCCAACCAACAAACAAAAAGAACCCTGTGTTCTTCTAAAAGACACTCGCTAGGAGAGATGGTACACAGCCCTTTGGAAATATTCTCCAGTCAGCTTTCCATCAACCCGCAAGCCAATACTCACTCTGCTCTTAGAAAACCATGATGCATCATACATCACAGCAGTCTGTGGCCAGATTCAAAGACACCAAAGACACCATGTCCAGAGTTAGTACGGCTTTAATTCTTCATCAGAATGAAGCATTTCTTACGAAGGAATAATGCTTGTCATTTGATATCTACTTTTCAGCGTCTTTTCTATCTAATTTCTTGAGCAAATCCTCATGTTAAAAATCCAAGGTAGCACAAGGTGATGCTCTGGAAACAGAAGCATCAGCAGCCCTGTCCATCACAATTTGAGATCCACAATGGTGATGCTGGAAATTTAACTAATTCAATAGCATTTCTTAACCAGTACATTTTAGCATCAATTATGTTTTGATTAAGAATCAAGTATTTTTTAAAGCACTTACCCTTTTAAATGTGGCTGGAATGAAAAAAATATTAAAGGTTTATTCATTAATTTTGTTCACTAACTTGTACAAGATAGACATTGAACCCATAGTTTAGTGAGGACTATGTTTGTTGGAAGGGTCTTGAACACCCCAAAAGCTGCTAGGATGCATTCGGAGGAAAATTGCATACTACTGGGACATGAATGGGACAACCTGCTAGATCTGTCCCAGAAATACCCTGATGTGAGAGTTTGTGATACAAATTTGCATCTTTTAAAACTATTTTCCCCAAACTACAAAGTACACAGTATTTTCAGGTGTTTCTAGAAAGTTCCATTTCATTCTTGTTTGCCTCAACGAAGGCAGCATGCTAACACACAACACACACACACACACACACACACACACACACACACACTGGTCTTCTCTGTGACTGTGTTTGCTCTGTTTCATTTTAGCTACAGCATTTGGTTTGTATATATCCATGATCTTTGCATGTCAAGACAGCAATTGGATCTTATCTTCAGCAAGCTGGATCAAAGGACATCAAAGGCTCTTTTAAATGCTGTATCTTATTGCAATAGACTGGTCGTAAGAATATGTATTCATGGGAAACATTGGGAGGTTTTGATGTGTGTATTCACATAGGACTCTAAGAATGAGTATATCAGGCTAATTACCATGATAATGATTTACCATATAATGAATTGCCAAATACTCTTAAGTATACATTATATATACTTATCATTTTGTTCATGGTATGAATGTTCAAAACTCATGTTTTCATCCATTTTGAGATGGATGTTGTTCATAATGTTATTTGTAATAAAACAAAAATAATAAAAGCATGTTATTCATAATGTGATTACAGTACTCATGTTGAAAATTCTGAGAAAAAAAGATTATTTTAAAAATCACAATCATGGTCATTGGAATGTGTCATTTTGATCAAACTGGAAATTTGGCAAAGATCTTCCTTATTCTTGACCACACCAGCCAGTGTCATTTTCCTGCTGAAATGAGCTCAGTTTTCAGGCTCCCCTTCTGTGCTCAGCTTATTTTATTCAACACAGGCATCCTCCAGTCTCATCAGTCTTTCAGATGTTAAAGTTCTCTGCTTTGGATGCTGGAGTGTGTCCTGCTGTGGGGCTCCTACAGGAGCTTTCAGCTTTTATGTTCTGAGAATACTTTGGGGTGTGTCGAGTGGAATTAAATGTTTAGAACTCTAACTCACAGAAACTAGAACATTAGTTCACATGTATTTCCAAGCATCGGCTGTCCCCTTAATCAACCCTTATGGACTGTGTGTGAGGTTAACATGTAGATATGATGGTGAATAAAGATGTTATTTCTGACATTGCAAAACTGAGATGGCAAAGATGAAATAGAAATTTATGTTATAAACATGATGTCTAACAAGGAGTAAAAATATGACTCTGCTAAATAGCATGAGAAGATTATATATTAAGTAAATATGAAATAAATGAGTAGGTAAGGAAATCTGATTGACTCCTGGAAATCTGACTGAGACTACTTTAAACATATTATGATTGTTAGGATTGTTGTTGAGGGATGACAGTACTCATTAAGAATTATCTGAGACCTGGCAAAATGTAAGCGTGGCTCAGTGAGGGCAGAGGAAAGAAAGGTTGCAAAGAGGAGCTAGGAGGGGAAGAAGAAAGGAGAGAAAAAGAAGGCAGAGATGAACAACTCAACTTGGACCAGAGGGAAAGGGCGATGCAGACTGTGGCTGCAATGTATTCAGAATGCAAGTATACAACGAACAAGAAATCATTGTGATGTCTAGCACATTCCTAAAATGTAGTTGATGATGAATGTTTGAGGCCTTCAAGATGTCTTAGTGGAGATATAAAAGTGGCAGCAGGTTTTCTTAACTTTGTTTCAGGTTTTCTTAACTTTGTTTCTGTTGCTGTAATAAAATACCCAGGCAAAAGCAACCTAAAGCAAAGGATGTACTTTAGATCACAGTTCTAGGTACCTGTCTGTCACTGTGGAAGAGTCACAGCCGCAAGAGCCTGGCAAAGCTTGTCCGACTGTATCCATAGCCAAGAGGCAGAGAGGATGGAGGAGTTCTTGTGTTCAGTTCTTTCTTTCTTTCTCTCTTTCTTTCTTCTTCTTCTTCTTCTTCTTCTTCTTCTTCTTCTTCTTCTTCTTTCTTCCATTCTGGGGCCTGGTGCACTGGCATAGGTTTTCCTACCTCAGTCAACCCAATAAGAAAAACCCTCAGAAGCACATAGACTAACCTAATCAATTCCTCATTAGGACACCTTTTGCCAATGACTCTATATTGTGCTAAAGTGACAGTTAAAGCTAACCATTACAGTGTGTTTATTACCAGTAGTTAAAAGTAGATGAGGAATGGGGTCTCATTTCCCTTCTCCTTCCAACATCTAGAACACTTAGCATCGATTAAGCACTCAATGAAGATACATGAATTAGACAGACACTTTGTAAATTGATTCTAAGTGGTGATTCTAGCCACTGCACTAATGCATCTACCAGGAAGAAGATGGTAGCTGATACTTGGGCGTGGAATTTGGAATGAGCCTTGAAGAATCTATTAGTTAATAACTTTTGAAGGAGGATGAACTTCAAAAGAGCAATAAGGCATGGCACAAGTGGGAGAGGGTGGTAGACTGGCTGAGCTGTAAGTCGGGGGAATAAAATCTGGGCCTCAGGCACAAACCTTCCTCATTGGATCAAAAACACACTCTTAAAGCAATGGACACGGAAATCAGATAAGGAGAGTTGAGCACTGAATATGAGTGTGGAAACAGAGATGGTACGGAGGGGAACCACGGCGAGAGGGCAGAAGGATGTTGGCTGAGCAACGGGAGAAAAGAGAGGCGGAGAAACAGACAAACTCTTACAGAATATAAGTAGAGACTACAGATTGAAAAGATCACAAGTAGGGTTGGGGATTTAGCTCAGCGGTAGAGCGCTTGCCTAGCAAGCACAAGGCCCTGGGTTCAGTCCTCAGCTCTGGGAAAAAAAGAAAAAAGAAAAGATCACAGTGCGGAGTTTATGATAAACAAAGATGCGTTGGTAATGCAAGAACCTGTGTAGGAGAAGACAGAAGTGACTCCTGTAGAGTGGGTTCTGGCCTCCATGTGTGCACTGCCCCATGTGTGCTCGCCCATTTCCCCACACAAAACACTAATGAATAGTTTCTAAGGATTTGCAAGGTGAAAACAACCCCCCTTTATTTTCAATGAAGCTAAGAGCACATCGTAAGCCCCTCCCTCTGTGGCAGGAACATTTTCCGTGAAAAAGCTGAAGAGCTTGATTTAGAACATGCAACTCTGTGATTGATCCTTTTTAGCTTAGTCTGAAAGGAAGCTTAGAATCAGAAAATACCCTACAGACAGTTTAGAATCCACGCTTACCTTTTGCTGATGGTCAGTCCACCCCGTGATTATTTCACCATATACTTGTTTTATCACCAAATCCAACTTACCGTCCCACACGTCACAGCTCTTCTGTCTTCACGGTGATGTCAGCTTCTTGTTTAATTTCTACCTCCTTTCCAGCCTTTTCATCTGGTTTGTTGGGTTTCAGGCTGGAGACCCCTCTATGGGGTTTTAAAAATATTTGAAGAGCATCTTTCATTCATTCCCTGGAATGACCTTGGATGTAGTTTTGTCTGCTGTTTGGTAATGGCTCTAGTGCTTAGCACCTTTGACAGATTGACAGCCTGAGATGTGACCATTTTTTCGAACTTGACCTTGCGTTCTATAACATGAAGTCTTATCAGCAGTAATAAGATGGTTCAAGGCCTATTGTTAGTCATACTGTAGAATTATAATTTTCTTTGAATTATGAATTAGAATGTAGCCTATGCATACCTGTCCTTATAGTCTATCTCATCTCCAGGTGATTTTTAACACCTAGTACAGTGTACTTAAGATGTAAATAGTCCATGTATCGCCTAGGTAATGATTAGGAATAGTTTATATTCCTGTTAGTATAACGACCATTTCTTTCACATACTTTCTAACCACAGTTGTTTGAACATGTCTATGGGTTATATCACATAGAGCTGGTGAATAGCAGTAACCACCTTGTTAGACTTCAAAATATGCCAGCTCCAAACTCCATCTCCTAAGAGAATGCTTCTCTTTTGAGAGTTTGGGTGGTTAGCCACGTCTATCCAGATAATCCCAATACCTCTCTACAGATTAGGGAACATAATAACAACAGACCTAACAAACAGCATGTCTAGCGCAATGTGAAGTGCAAAGCTGCTTTATTACATGTCGTGAAGAGGGATGCCGCCTTGGAAATGTAAATGTCAGTGGATGCTAACAGCTGACGTGTTATCCGGTGACAGGGCTGTATGAGCTTGGGTTCACTTTTCAATGCTTGAGTTGATTGCAAAAGTCATCTATAGTATCTGCAACTGAGAGCTCAGGTAAAATGACCCTAAGTTTGCCCTAAAGTTAGAGTAGATGATGTCTCCATTGGGCTTGCTTGGGCTGTCTGAGATCTGTTCTGTAGAGACATGCTCCAGAGTTTAGAGAGAGTTTGTAGAAGAAAAACAATAGAGAATGTTCCCGAACATGAAGATAAATGGCATGTAGAGAAATCCTCCTAGGGCATTGCAGTAATAGGTCCACATGGCGCCCAGAGCAAGAGACCTGGAATGTCACCAAAGGTGGCACACTTGGCTGCCGTTGAAGGTCATGTGGTGGCATCAAGCGGAGGTGAGGAGGAAATGAGTGATGGGAATGAAATCTCAGTGAAATGATGGATTTATTTCAGCCACACTCCATCTAAATCTTGGACAGAAACTCCTGGTGAAGGGGCTGGCAAGGATGCCTTATACAGGCACAGACACCGACAGTGTGAGGAAAGGGCCTGGCATGTAGATCACAGCGTGTCTCAGGCATGTAGGTGTTCACTGTTGGGGAAATGAGTGGAATGAAAACAGACAAAGGCAGCACCTCTGTGAAATTGAGAAATGGCGCTGCACCATCTATCTCTTCATTCTCTGTGACAGCTAAACCCAGGATGATGCAGACTGCACAATGTTCTCTAACAGAGTCAAGAACTGCTCTATAGGAAAACATGACAGAAACAGTAGGAAAATCTGAATTGAGCATGTGTATTGTAGCCATAACATGTGAGGGGTCCCCCATTACCGCTATATTCTGGAGATTCTGTGGGAAGGGCACTGGGCACCGGGGAGACAGCTGGCAGGGAAGTTGAATGGAGCCAGGGATAGCCTAACTATAGGCAACTAGACTTAGAAAATAATTATACTTCTTGTCATGTTGAGAGTCACCAATATGAACAAGGTGAGTATACAGATGTGCACGCTCCTTTCATAGCTGTGGAGGACTGCAGGGGTGCTTCTAAGTCTGGCCGAGGATGGAGTATGCCCAGGAAATAGCTCCTGAAACCCATATATCACTGGAATTCTAATTAGTCATTTAAACCACGCTAGACACACTGGGGATGATCTTAGAAACTTTGTATTTTGAAACTAACAAAGCAATGATGGACAGTGGGACTCCTTTATAATATGTCCTCATTAAAGTTCTCCAGAGAAACAGAGCACAGAGCATATAGCATGCAGCCAGCCCTCCGCACTGTTAGAATCAGGCTCTGCAGTTTTCATTTGTGCTTTCAGCCAAAACAGCAGAATATTAAAAAATACATACATTTAGAAAATGCACTCAGTAGATGAAACTATATGTGTTATTCCCTAAGTTGCACAGTATCACAAATGTTTATGTTGCATTTATATTGAATTAAGTAATTGAAATAACCTAGTGCTGACTTAAAGAGTGGTGATGAGGCTGTGGGCAAATACACCATTTTACATGAGAGACTGCAGAGCATGGTGTCAGGGAGAGGTTTTGAATCTCAGAGACCAAAGCGTGGTCTTCTTTCCTTATTATCTGTCTATCTATCTAATCTATCTATCTATCCATCCATTTATCTATCTATCCATCTATCTATCTATCTATCTATCTATCTATCTATCTATCTATCTATCTATCTATCTATCTATCTATCATCTTACTATAAACTATTGCTGTTTGTATGCATGTATGTATGTATTGTACATCATATATCTATCATCTATAAACTACAGCTATGCATATATATGAATGTATATATCTATTATTTATGTATTTATAAATTATGGTTACCTATCTATCATTGAACTATCATTTATCTATCAATCTTTCTATCTATCTATCTATCTATCTATCTATCTATCTATCTATAACCTTTAAACTATTGCTATGTGTGTATGTATGTCTGTATGCATTTATCATTATGTACCTATCTTTTTTATTATCAATCTACCATCTGCATATGTGTCTATCTATGATTTATCTTTGTTTCATGGTGCTATGATAAAAATAGTCTGACGTAAGCACTTGAAGTAGTAGAAGGGGCTAATTTAGCTCATGGTTCCAGGTTCCAGTGCATCAGAGCAGGGAAATTACAGGAGCAGGAGACTGAAATCACTGGTCACATTGTGTCCATAGTAAAGAGCAATGGATTAGTGCATGCTGGTTCTCGGCTAGCCTGCTTTTTATTCATTCCAGGATTCCACACCCAAGCAATGGTGCCACCCAGAGTGGATGGATGTTCCTGTATCTGTTAAAATAATTGAGATAACTCCTCATTAACATTCTCAGAGGCCACTCACTCAGGTGATTCCAGATTGTGTCAAGTTGTCAATTAGCACTAACTCTTACATGTATATTAACCACTTATTTGTAGGAACTGAGTTTTCGAAGAAACTAGAAAATTGTCATTTCAGAAATCGGCAAGCATGAAATCCATGGTGCAAGAAAGCATTAAAGCTCCTATTTTTAAAATCTGGGCACAGGGGTCTTTTCTGAGACTGATACTCCAACAAAGGACCATGCATGGAGATAACCTAGAACCCCTGTACAGTTGTAGCCCAAGGCAGCTAAGTCTCCAAGTGGGTACCTAGTAAGGGGAACAGGAGCTGTCTCTACCATGAACTCAGGGGCTGGCTCTTTGATCACCTCCCCCTGATGGGAGAACAGCTTTACCAGGCCACAGAGGAAGATAATGCAACCAGTCCTGATGAGAACTGATAAGCTAGGGTCAGAAGGAAGGGGAGGAGGACCTCCCCTACCAGTGAACTTGGGGTGGGGCATGGGAGACGAGGGAAATAGAGTGGGATTGGTAGGGGATGAAGGAGGGGGTTACAGCTAGGATACAAAGTGCATAAATTGTAATTTATATAAAAAATTAAAAGAAAAGAAAGCATTAAAGCAACAGTAATGTTACATGAATCGTCAATGTGTATATGATGTGTAAATGTTGAATTTTCCTCATCCATTCATCTACTGTTGGATGTACTTGGATATACAAACTGGTTCCATTTCTTATCTTCTGCAAATAGTGCAGCAGGGACAGCATATGCTCAAGTATCACTGTCTTAGATGCTTTGGGTATAGACCCAGAAGTGGCATAGTGGGGCCATATTAGTTCCATTTTTAGTATTTTCAGAAACCTCCATGCAAATTTCCATAGTGGCCATACCACTTTGCTCTCCTACTAACAGCAGAAAAGATCCCCTTTCCCCACATCCTTGACAGTATTTTGTTAGGCTGCAAAGAAAAGTGAAATGCTGTATAAATGTTTCTGTTTTGTGCCTGAAAGACTAGTGTCTCTACGAAACTAGGTAGAAGAAACTTTCCGTCTGCGGGCAGTGCTTTCGAATGCAGAGACTCGTAATATTCAAAAAGCCAAGTTAAAGTGATTGCTGGGCACTTAGCGTACAATGGGAACTCTATCGACTCCCAACCCCCCCTTAAAAAAAACAGTGCAGAAAGTATAACAGAAGAGGAAAATAAAATAAGAGCCAGAGGACTGAGTGAGTGATTTGGAGAGCGATTTTCAGGACATGCTGCAGCAGCTGTGGTTACCTGCATAACATCATTCCACCATGGCTGGAGAGATGCTCAAGAGGCTCTACTACTTTCACAAGAATCTATGGTTGCAAATAGGTTGTTAGGTAGGAAGTCATTTCTCTCATTGTTAGAGCCACTGGTAAGTGGCCATTTTCTAGTAAAAGTCCCCAATCACCATGTCCATGCAAACAATGCTAACTAAACACAGTCGTTCAAAATAAAGGCATGATATTAAAAAAAAAGAAAGCTAGCATGATATTAAAAAATAAGAGCTTCATCAGAAAACAGAAAGGCAAGAGAGTAATGGAAATTAATCTGAGAAAAAGTATTTCATGCATGTACAAATTTGTCATTAAAATAAAAATCCGGAGTAGAGAATGCTGCTGTAAACAGCTATCACTATTGTAAATTTCCATGCAACTGCACCCCCAGAAATAAAACTCACTCATTCTCAGGTCACTGTGGAGAGTTTACAACTCTAACATCGATAACATCAATTTTAACAAAATTAAAGTGACACTTATTTTGGGACTTCAATTGCAAAGCCTCCCCAGAGACAGACCCTTTTTCATGTTTGTGCTTATTCATCATGTTTTATATGTTTTTTTTTAAATTTTTACCAGCATACAGCAGAACCAATGGTTCACTAGATTAGTAAAAATTCTCATTTAACCAAAACTCCATCCACAAATGTGAAAACAAACTATGCTGTATATAAGCTGATCTACAATTCATTGTGAGCCTCAGTCCAGTGTGAGCTGTGTCAGGTGTGTAAATATTTTTTTTTATAAATTCAAGATCTTTGTTGGAAGTAAATTGATGTGGTTTTGAGCCGGCTCGTTATCTTACAGAGTGAAGACCAGGTCAGCATTGCAGTTACGTTATCAGGTCTAGAGAGGAACGACTAAGAGGGTTCCTGTAGGTTGACAAATTGAGGAGGACACTAATAATAAAATATTCAAAATGCCATATACTAATGTAATCTACTCATTAATTAACCCACTAAACCTGTGGGTCCCATGGACAGAGTCATTATGGAGGGAAAGGCAGGATATAGGGAGATGAGTTTTCTCCCAGCCAACATCAAGACTGAGAACACAGGCAGCCAAGTGAACCCTGTTGCCTTAGTTTCTTAACATTTGTGGTAGCATCTTTTTAAGTGACTAATTTCACCCTGAGGGAATGTGCACTTTGGTTAGGAGAACAAAGTAGATCCTTTGGATGTAGCTAAGTTAGGTGAGTGCTCACAAAGCACCCATGGGGACTTGATATAGATTCAGCACCACATGCCTTATGCACAGTGGTGCAGAGCTGTGATGCTCATACTCAGGATTTGAAGGCAGGAGGACCACACATCCTCAGATAACCATGCTACGCAGTTTGAAGCCACAGTGGGATTCATGGAGCCCTGTCTCAAAAACAACAAACAAAACAAAATGAAAACCTAGGTAGAATAAGCACAACTTTTTTCACAGTTTTCAAATGATTATATATATATATATATATATATATATTTTAATAAGCACGGCAGTAACATTATTAATGTTGACCTATACACCTACAAGGGCATGAACACAAAAAATGCTCACACTCCTTTCTGCAATACCCTTGGTTTCTATGTTCAAGTAGTTCCGTGGTCCTACTTCCTTCCGTGTTGTCCAACATCCTGAAGGCCCACCCACGACTGCATGTAGCCAGGGCAATGAGAATGCTCAACACTGATATTGGACTTAGCTTCAGGGAAGCTGCCTAGCCTTCCTGCTTGTACCACATGATCTGTAACTCAGTCATGTGGTTTTATCAAACTGAGGAAGAGGACAATGCCAGCCCACCTTGCCTAAGAAAAGAATGGGTATCTCTGAAGAGTTAGCTGTTTTTGCCACAGTACAATTTAGGAGACTAAAATCAGCTTAGTGGGAGTTGGGGAGGGGTAGTCTTACAATGAGACAGGATTTTGAAAAATAAGAACATTAGTGTGATAGCTACAAAAGCTTAGAGTTGGGAGGAAGAGAATCTAGAACAGCAATTGTCTTAATCATAGTGCTGCAGCCCATTGGGCAAGTCACCAAGAAATAGAGCAGCAGCTGAGTAGAGTTCTAGAGGTCATGTGTTTTTGATTAGCTCCAGGAATCAAAAATCAATACACTGGAGGCTAATGAGCTATAGCTGAGCTTAGCAGAAATCTCTTGAATAAAGTTGCATCTTATGACCGATCACATGACAGTTTTCATCAAGGTATGGAGCAGACTCCTGGGTTCGCCTTGGATGTGTTTATTCTGTAAGTTTTTGTGCACTTGTGGGAAGAGCACACTGTCCTGGTGTTATTCCTATTGCTGCATAGCTGGGTGAGTGGCAAGGTGAGATGGTTTTACACACATACTTTTTCCTCTTTTCTCCCCCTGTCAATCATTTAGACAGAAAAAACAAGAAAACCTATGTGTGAAAAAAAACGGATGGAAAAATAGGTTCCTCACTCTAGTGAGGCTCTATTACAGACAAGGCAGCTTCAAATTCAGCCATTTTTGTCATGTTTCTATCCCTCAACCACCGCCATCATCTACCATCCACAGTGGATGGTATGTGACTAGGCTTACCATGCTGGATGCATGGATTTGCTGGGTATGATCTTTTTATAAAGCAGGGGTCTATAGCAGTCTCAGGTGTGTGTGTTTTAGTGTCTGAGACAGGGTTTCTTATCTAGTGCTATTCAATGATGGCCAGCAGTCTCTGAGGAGCCACCTGTGTGTACTTTTCAATGCTGAGGTTAGAGACTTAGAGACGCATGCTACTATCCCCAGCTTTTACATTCTGGCATCAAAACCCTAGGTTCTCATACTTGTACTTCAGATACCTACTCACCAAGACACCTTTTCCCAAAGCCCTAGAGTTTACTCTTTATGCCATGAAATTCTATGTTTAAAAAAAATGCGTAGTCTGCTACAGTGCGGCCAATTGCAACACTGTCACAGAAGTAGTTTCATTTTCCCCAGGGTCTCCTGTTCCTCATTAAGTTAACACACACACACACACACACACACACACACACACACACACACACACGCACACACGCACACACGCACACACACATGCACGTGCACACATACAGACCCACACACCATCCTGGTAACCATGCTGTGTTCCTCTTGTCTGTAGTTTAGCCTTTTTGTAGTATCCTATCAACAAAGCATCCAGAACAGAACATTTCAGTCTTCACCAAAGTAGACATGGAAGTCATCCATGTCTCCGCAACTTCCTCTGTTTCATTGATAAATAGTAGTTTACTCTATAAGGCACTCTGGCTTGCTTATTTGTTCATTTACTGTGGGGCACATTGGATATGTTTACTTCAGAATAAACACATATAAAACAATTGCCAAGTCCCATGCTGGTTTGCTCTGAGTTTGAACGTATAAAGAATTCCAGCAGGCACTTTAGAATAAAGCCACTGTCTTTGTGCACCCAGAGAATGTTTAGCTTTGCACGGTGGTCACAGACTGGATTCTACTGCAGCTGCACTGCTTGGCATTGTTACCAACGTGGAGTGATTCCCTGGGTCAACAGCCTCACTAGCATCAGCTTGATGTTAAGATTGTAGTAGCTGCACAACCGTATGTTTGCCTTTCTTTGATAACAAATGTTGTTGAGTGTCTTTTCTGCGCTTTTGCCAACTGTCAGTATGGCGGTTCCCTATTTAGATTGTCTGTCCACTTTAAATTGGACTTATTTTCTTCTTAGGTTTTTCTTTGCTATTTAAGAAATATTTCTACTTCATGAAATGTTTCCCAAATATTTCTGCCATTTGGTGGCTTGTCTTTTGATTGCCTAACATGGATTTTGCAAAGCAAAAGTTTTTATTTAAATAAAATTCAACTCGTCTGTGCTTTCTTTTTCTGTTGATTGTGTTTTATGTGTGGCATCTACAAATCCATCATCAGCCTCGAGGCTGATTATATTTCTCCTACTTTCCTTTAGAGATTTTATAACTTTGCCTTTTGAGATAGGTCTATTTGATATTTGGAGTTAATTTTCCAAACTGTTCAAAGTCTCTGCTTAGGCTCATTTTGAAGCTATAGGTACCCCATTTTCTAGCACCATTTATTGAAAAGACTTTCCTTACTTGATCGACTGCCTTTGTGCTTCTGTGCAAGGATCAGCTGTGATATTTTACTGGTCTATTTTCAGATTGCCTTTTGTGTTCCATTGATCTGTGTATCCATTCTTTCACCAACACCCCACTGCCTTGATTAATGTGGCTGTGTAACGTGTCTTGAAATTCAGCAATGTCATTCCTTCAGCACTTCTTCTGCAGTTTTGTGCTCATTATTCTAGACGTCTGCCTTTCTGTCCAAACTTTAGTGTCAGTGTGCCAATATCCACAAAACAGCAAGCTGAGGCTTTATTGGAAATTACATTGGAGATATATATATATATATATATATATATATATATATATATATATATATATATAAATTACAGAAAACTTAGCATCTGAGTGTTGAAGTTACAAATCATGATCACTGAACTATCTTTCCATTTATTTAGATGGCCTTTGATTGTTGTGCTGTTGTTTTCTTTAAATTTTACAGTCAATAATTAATCAATTAAATTTTAAATAGAGTGTACAGGTTTCCCTAAAACGCGTGAAGTCTTCACCAAGGTAATGCTGAAGCTAGCACACTGGCAGTGCATTACTGTAGGGCTTCGTGTATTTCCGGGTATCACCCTAATGTTGACTTCCTGCAAATTTTTACTCAATTCAGCAAAGCGGAATAAAGGAGAAGTCTGGAGAAGATTATCCTGGATTTAGCCTGTCTTAGGTAAAGTATTGCTTCAAACAACCCGCAAGCAGTGGGAGCCTGTCCTGATCTGTGTACAGGACATGAAGGCTCCTACCCTGCGATGGCACACAGAGGAGCAAAGCCAGGGCTTGCCTGAGGGTATCTTGTGGCCTGGTTCTTCCTCGCCACCCTCCTGGACACAAACCTGAGTGCAAGACTGCCTGTCAACAGCTTCCTAGGAATTCAAACAGACACTCAAGCATTTCTCTCCCCACCCCCAGGGATAGCACTCACTCACCCTAGGCTGGCTTCAAACTTGTTATGTAACCAAGGATGATGCTGAGCTTCTGATCCTCTTGGGAGCTCAGACATGCACTGCCATCCCAGCTGCTGTAGTCATGTTCTATTTTTTTTCATATAAAATTATGAAGTCCAGCTTGGACTTAAACCAGTCATATTGGTAGAGATGACAGTAAAAATCTTATCATCCACCCTGCACCTATCCTATGCAAGGATCACAGGCATGTGTCACACTTGTGATGTTTTTTTTTTTTTTTTCAGTAATAAGGATGTAATTTCTCTTGTTTTACCTGTTGATAAGAAATTTCTTTAAATTGTTTTTAAAAAGGAGCTGAAGGTCAAATAAATAGATGTACTTGAATCTTATCAATAGTTAAAAACAAAGGCTTTAACTGTCACCACATTTGCTCTGGGAAAGCAGGTAACTTACTACGAAGTAATATAAAATGAATTTTATGATATGGTGAGGAACTACTGTCCACCCATTAGGAAAAATATTTTTTATTATTATTACAATATATTCACTTTTGAAAAATATTTTTATAATAGGAAAACTTGAAAGAACATGAATGGACATGAGGCTAGAAGGAGGGGCTGTGGATGTGCGGAGGCCAGGTCCTTTTCCCCTCTCTCCTACCACTTCAGACCCACCCCCAACTCTCGCTCTGTTCTCTTTCTGTCTTGCCCTCTGCACTACTGATTTTATACTCTGAAGCTTTCTTTTCATTAGACATAGACAGTTATAAATTTATACGTGTTGAATAAGACTAAGAATTTGGGAGATTTCAGGTGGCCCCTGAACACCGACAACTGTCACTGTTTCTAATAGATATTATGGTCCACAAGACCATGAGAAGCAGATACGCCATTGACGCAAGTCAATACGACTGACATCCTGTTACCTCTAGAGCCCGCAGGTTCGTACCCTCCTTTCTTTACTTAAGTATCACGTAAGGTCCACATCAAATATGACATCATTTGTGCAATCATTTCATATTCGTTACATATTCAATAATATTTAAACTTAGAACTACTAAACGGTACTGGTTTAAAAATATTGCCCACTAAATACTTCATTATAGCTCAAACAAACACTTTGAATTTAGGAGGGAAATTGTGTGATTGGGCATCTGGCTGAAGAAATCCATATTAATAATGATACTGAAGTAATTTCTTGACAGATAGGAGACTCAGCGTGGTGAGAAACACACATATAGATTTTAAAAATACAGAGCACTAGAGAAGAAACCACGGCAGGTCAGTACAAGTGCTGAAGGACGGCTGTGGAGTGAGGTGGCATCCCTCTACCCGTTCCTTACAGAGAGGACTTCAATTGCAGAGAAATTCCTGGGTGGTAATTTTGTATGCTCAAATTTGGCTTAAAACCCACTCCTGCATTCTGAACTTAATGTGCTACAGATCATGTGGGAGCTGAAGAGATGCTCAGGTCCAGTTCTCAGCACCAACACTGTGGGTCACAACTGTCTGTAACTCCAGTCACAGTTACCGGGGATCTGCTGTCTTCCTCTGGCCTCCACAAGCATGGCACACACGTGGTGCAACATACACATACCCATAAAATAAAAATAAGCACATTTTAACAAGGCATCTGGGTAGAAAAGTATTCCATTTCTAAGTAGAAACAAACTATAGGACACAGAAATGGGTGCTGTTTTATTTCCAGAAAAATAAACAGGAAACCTGAATTCCCTTTGTGTTCTGGCTATATCCATTTCCCCCACCCTCCATCTCTTCCCTCTTATTCACTCCCCGCTCCATCTCTGTCCTCTCATTCCTCTTCATTCTTTTTCTTTTTATTTATTTCTTAGTAATGCCTTTCCCCACCATTCTTGTCTTTTGTAGGCAGCACATCTCAGGCACACTGATTTCTGCACTGACCATTGCCATTCCTTTCATTTGCAAGAAGTTAGTGACATGGTCAAACATTGTTCTTCAACAACCTATCCCTAAGTTAATGTCTGAGGACCCAAGTACACAGACACACAGACACACAGACACACAGACACACACAGTGCTACATCAAACTCACTGTCATGACATCAGGAAAATTAGAATGTGGGTGTGTGTTGTTGTTTTAAGAAAATTAGTTGATAAGGAACAAAGTCAATTATGTTGCTATAATAGTTTCGGCCAACTTCTGATGTTTTGATGACTTTGATTCAGCTAATCACAGGTCATTTGATTCTATAGTCATGATTCTCTCAATATCTTGTTCACAACTGGCTTTTTCTTGATAAGTGGAACACATGAAATGGCAGTGCATTCAAATACAGTCTCAGAATGGAACTGTTCACGAACTCCAAAAGACCAGGAATAAACAGACTCCGCTATAAATACATGAGGTTCTTTTTATTGTAAATTACAAGCTGCAGCTTGGGCCCACACACCCCACCACCGAAGCGGTGGGAGCCGAGCGCTGTGCCCAGGTTAGTTGGGTGATTTAAAGATTCTGGTCCCTCCCAGCATGCCCAAGGCAGGGGCAATTCCTGCCTGACAAGCATCTATTGGTCAAAATGCCACATTTTGAATTGATTGGCTATAGGAAGGTCCCCAGACCATTAATGATCTGGTGTCCCTCCTTAGGGGGATGGGCCAGTTTCCTAGCAACTGTATCCCTAGTGGGTGGGGAAAGAATGCAGTGAGGAGGCCCTTCCCCTCAGGGCATTACTGGACTTCTTTACCTACCTAGTTCAGGCCTAAATTAATAATAGCTGCTAATTTTTAATCTTTTGGTCTCTCAGAACCACTCTGGATACTATTGTCATTTCAGCAATAAATAAGAAGATCCAACTTAGCAGGGGCAACTTTCCTGTGTTTTACTATTTTGGAATGTGGATAATTAATCCACCTGTCTTAAAAATGAGCATCTGCAATACTGACTAGTGTCATAAGCAGCATGTCCTATGTCTCAGCTCAGCAACACAGCTTTGTCTGCCATGCTGGGAATGATGGCTTCAGGTAGAAGCCTCAGCCTTGCTCAGCGACAACAGGTTGAAGGACACTGAGACACCACATCTCACATTCTGCAGTAGGAGCCTTTAGGTAATTTGAATTGACTTCATCCTGTCTACTTGTTCTAACCATGGTTCGTGTTTCTGTTGACCCTATCATGTCCGTGTTTCTGTTGACCCTATCATGTACAAGATCCCCTTCTGGGGACGACACTAATGTCTCTGATCACAGATTGCTGCACCCATCTTGCAGCATCCTTTCCTAGGCATGCCATCCTATCTTCATCCTCATCTTCTCTGCAGTAAATGGAATGGGTAGACTCCAGGCAGTGTTTCTCTGGACATAGGTCCTAGGGGACCCAGAGGTCTTATGTGGGCTTTGCTGCATTCTCTTGGGATGATCGCTGTTATCTATGTGCCTGAAGGACCTCACCTAGTGACACCACTCAGATGTGGTTTGATGTGAATGACTGCAATCCGACTTGGAAAATGCTCACCCTTCAACACTCACAACGTCCAATTCCAATCCATGCATGGCATTCCTAGCTTTTGTCTTGAGTTTTACACTTAAAAAACTAATAGCTGTTAGTTTCTTTGTGTTTCTCAGCTGTGAGCATTTTTTTTTCTAATGCCCATCGATCATATAGACAAAGATGATCTGTCGAATAAATAGAGGGAAGAATCTGACCAATGAGATGTGCTGCTAAATTACACGTGGACTTCTCGACACTTGCATTTCATGTTATAGCCCCGTACAAACTCAGGAACACTGCAGAAAATGGCAGTGGTCTATTTGTGCTGTGGGCAGGGCCTGGGAGTAAAGGGAAAACCTCCTCCAATGGCACAAAACTGAAAAGGATAAAATAAAACCAGTAATTTGAGAGTTGATGGCTTGAGACAGGTCTCTGAAGCTACATTTTTCCCACTCATTTATCTGAGAATTTAAGCAACAAAGGACATGTGCAGCTTCAGCTGCAAATTCTGCTTAAACTTGACTCAAAATCATCCTTGCCACCAGCATTTGCCCGAATGACTGTCAGCACCATCATTGTTTGGGAAATACCTGGCTTGAAGTGTTGGTCAATACAATGTTGAGCACATCAGCCCTGTTCCTGAAACCACACGAATCTGTCACATACACCAAGAAGAGCCTGAGGTCATGCATAAGCAGAACAAATCAACGACTGAGGAAATGTAAGGAATCCACAAATGACCGCGAGGTTTGATACAGGAACTCTCTTGCCCCTGGGCACAATCTCACAGGTTAACTGAGACTATCACAGTCCTCGCATGGGAAGAAACAGATCCTGCTGAAGTAATTATGATGTGAAAGAGAGACTTTCACAATTGCAGCCCCTCAAGACAGAGCAGAGCCATCAACTGCACTGGTAATGGCTGCTCTGTCAGGTGTGAAAGAAGAAAATAAGACTCTCATACTTCTTCAAAGCCTCACGAGATCAGCTCTTCAGTTCTCCTTCTGTCTATTAAAAGCACAGCCCCACATAGTGAGCTCAACATCTCCAAAGAGAAGAATCCATTATCAAACATAATTATTTAAAGCAGACTCCGGTGTCCAGTCCATGCATTTGCAGTGTGCTGTTATTAAACATGACCCAGGCTACAGTGATAGACAGGGTTGCCATAAATAGATACTCTTTCTGCATACAGAAGATGCTCAGTCAAACATACATTTGAGTTCCAAGGAAGAGAAAGTAACCAAATATATTTTTTAAAGTATATTTTCAGACTAAAAAATATGTATTCATGAAAACACTGTTAGACTGACAGGCAGAAATGGGCTGAGAGGGACAGCATCAACACTCAAATGGGAAGAGAAAAGAAAGCACGGGTTTGTGTGAAGCACAGAAGGGGGCAGATGCTTGGCATTAAATATGAACCCTACAGAAAACGTACCGTACCATGCGCAGACCTCTAGACTGAGCAATGTAATGACTTTCTTACAGCCTAGCAAGAGCCAGGGCTGGAAGTGGAACTGGGAGTGAAACGGTTGACACCAGAGCAAGGACCCATGTCTAAGCCTTCATGTAGCATTGCTTCTAACCAACTGCGTCCCTTTTCCAGAAGCAAAGTCTGTCTAGAACTGCTAAAATACCAGGGAAATTATTAAAAAAATAGCCAAACTTACACATGCAGATTGCTTTCCATAATGAAATCCCACAGATTTAAAACAAAATGGTGGTGTTGATGAGTTATGATCCCCATAGAGAGAACATGCAGACTTTTTCCCTCTGAACCTGGGCTACCTCACTTAGTATAATGCTAAAACAAGACCATAAAGACCACACAATTTTCAGACTCTATTCAAAAATTAAATGGTCCGATGTAAAGCACCCAGTGGATTTCATTCAGAAAGGATGACAGCATAGCTTTCTACCTAAACCATGAGAAAAACTGAACCGTTCAGTAGGAAGTCTACAGGCTTGCTTATGCTTATATGTGAAACATTCTAGAACTTTCTCCACCCTGCTCCATACTCCAAAAGGTAAGTGTACAGGCTGCAGCTGTTTAGCTGCCTGTCCCAAGACTTCTGTCTGGTGTGGGCAGGAACCCTGGGAAAAGGAATGGACCAGGGGAAACTGACTGCCCATGAAAAACAGAAAGTTAGACACCAGAGATCCCTTTAGGAACATCAAAGACCCACAGAATTCAAGTGCTCCGGAAGACAACTTGAGTCAGAACTGTGTTTACAGCTTCAGTATTGCTTGTGGTTAAACAAAAGTAAAGGCTTTTGATTAGAAGTCTTTTAGAGTATTTACTTAGAATAGTAGAATTGTTAATGACTTTAAAAGACTCATAAGCAATGTGCTAACGTGAGTAGAAAAATATGTTCAAATGTGATGCTAATGTAGTCTGTTTTCCTTGTATTGCTTTAAGAATATGGCAATAGCACCCAATTTGAAGTCATGTAAATATTTCAAATTTTTAATAATGAAAGCAGAATTATATTCTGAGCAAATGAAGTATCTGGGAGGAAGGATAATATACTTTAAACACAGAAAGATCAGAGAATAAAATATAGAGTAACCATTATTTCACATCCATGTGGTACTCATCTGTGAGTATGGCTGCCTGGAAGCTTTGCCGGGTAGTTTGCTTCTGGAGATGGCAGCTTCTTCCCTTTGCTTTCAGCCATCTTGATTCTGTCCCTGTTCAAGACTGTTCTATCCTGCTCAGAGTTGTTTCAGAGGTTAGCCACTGAGACCAGGAAAGAACTAGTCACCTTTGGGAGGAAGAAGGCCTTAGGCTGACTCTCAGCTGCCAGCCAAGAAGGTCGAAGATAATACTTGACAAAACTGGAATGATGCTGGGGCGGAAAGAAAATTTAGAAACAAAGGCCTATGGCTTTATGTCAAGGGAGCAACAGCATTACCTGGTGCTAGCCAGAGGTTTGAGGAACATGTATGGTGCTTCATACTTGTGAATTATGGAGCCCACTCTGGAAATCTACAAGGCGATTATAGTTTCTACTCTCTAAAGTCATTGTTTGCCCCTTACATCACTGAAAATGTAAAAGAATCCCCAACTTTATAGAGAAACAGAAGGACTATACAAAAGAGAACTGCATTTTAGATAAATAAATAGATGACAGCTTACCTATTTCTACTTTTAGATGAGATTGAGCATTATCTTATCTTTAGGAATCTTATAAATTTGTCTTAGCACAGAAGTATTTTTAAAAAGATTTTCTTTTATAACTGTTAGCTTATTTCTTTGTTTTATGTGATTATGTATTAGCTGATCCTGAATAATGGCATTCTAGTAAGATGGGGATTTGAAGGAAAAATTTCTGACAAATAGGTGTTTTATTTTCAAATTTTTGTTTTTGTTTCTTATTATTTTAATGTGTGTATGTATATGAGTTTCTGGGTGTATGCACATGAGTGTAGATTTCAACGGTGACCAGAAGGAGTCAGATCTCTTGGAACTGAGTGGTTTTAAGCCACCTGGCACTGGTGCTGGGAGCTAAAACTCAGCAATGACTCTTAACCATGGAGCCACCTTTCCAGCCTTTTTGAACTATGTTTGAAATATGCAACAAGCTTATGAAATTAATATATTGTCCTGTTCATTCCTTAAGATTTGTTAGTTTGGCTAAGGTGGTTTCACCCCTTTCTCCCCAGAAGAGAACTTTTTCAATGAAAGTACAGTATGCTGATTTATATTCCAACACAGTCTTTCAGCACAATCAGCACACAGCACTATGAAAGGCTTAGACTTCAGCCATTGTAGCACATGGTCCCAAGCTGGCTTTGCTCTTCAATGACAAAATCTGTGGCCGAAGAATTCTCTCTCTCTCTCACCACAACTTTGCATTAATACATTAATAAGCTACACACTATGATTCACGTTTGTAACCTAAGCTCTTGTGAGGAGGAGGAAGCAGAGATTCAGAAGTTCAAGGTCATCTACAGCTACATAGCACATTCTATGCTGGCTTTGGATGCATGAGACTCTTGCAAACATTAAAAAAGAAGACGAAGACAAAGAAGAAGAAGAAAAGAAAATAAGATAGGCAAGGAGAAATATGTAAGGGGAAAGGTAGAAAGAAGAAAGGACTTTTGATGCATTTTTACATTTTATTTAAATAATTTGAACTACAGTATCATGGAGAAACAGCTTAAGAACACAGTTTCACCGTGTATTAGCTAGTCCTTCATTTATAATCATGTTTGACTTTGACTTGAACCTTCACAAATGTTTTACAGTTGTTTATTGCTTCTCATTCTTAGCAAATTAAAGCATTGCTTTACCAGAACCATGAATGCAGAGGTGTAAGCCCAAATCTCTGCTTATATAAGAATTTAATAAAACATTTTTCTGTGAATGTTTTTGGTTAAGAGATTATTTTGTGTGGTGTTAAGTGCATTTTGGGTTTTGTTGTTTCATTATCTTGTGAATCTTTAAAATCACAGCATAATTTTAACACATATTCTTAATTAGGGTCATGAAACTGAACTCACTAAATGTCACTGATTATAAATTTGAAAACAACTAGAACTTAGATTTCTTCAGAGTACTTCCCTAATATAATTTGTAACTATTGTTCATCTATAAAGGAAATGTCTTTGCTTAATAAAATTCCGTGAAGTGTGATTTTTTTATATCTATATTAGAATTGAGAAAGAATTTTTATTTTATTTACTATTATTAAATAATGGTATTTTGGAGGGGGGCGGGGCAAGATGGCAGCGCAGGGAGGACTCTCATTCTGAGGAGCAGCACAGCAGGATTAGCACAGTGACCAGCAATCAGAACTCGCGGCCATAAAACACAAGGGATTGTGTTTCACAGGTGAGAGGATACCCCACGGTGGGGGATTCAATCAGTTTTAACTCAACCAGCTGAACCGAGGAGGAGATCCTGGTTCTGCCAGGCGCTTGGTCGCCAGCCCAGAGCTACACGCCAGCGTGATCTGGTCACTGTCTCAGACTGAACTGTGGACCCACAACACCATAGACTGGATTTCCCAGTCAGTCGAGAGATAACCCCACGGGGCAGGAAATGACTGGGACCGACCTCAGGTCACCCAGACATCCCCTGGAAAAGACTCGGGTTCCGCGGGTGCCCCAAGAGCCAGCCCGGAGCCAGAGCCTGGACCCAGGCTCCTGCACGGAGCCCTGCCTGCGCACCTGATTCGCCGCCTCGGATAGAACTGTGGGCACCAGGGCACCAGGGCACCAGACTGCGTTTCACTGGCAGGTGCAAACCCACAAGGAGGGAAACGGCTGGTCTGATCTCAGAGCACTCAGCCGACACCCCCACCCCGAAAAGGTCTAGGGAAAATTACCCAGTTTAGGCAGCAGCCAAGGCTCTGAACGGCCAGAGAGGCAGAGCCACAAGCGGGCATCTGTGCCTGTGGGTTCTACTCTCCACCCCAGACAGAACAGCAGTCCCCAAATAAAGACTGGGTGTCTCTGGCAGGAGGAAACACCCAGCGGAGGGGATCATCAGCTCTAACGCTTAGGACACCCAGCACCAAAAGACTCCCTGGATTCACACAAACACTAGGCTCTAATGCAGGCAGGAGCGCTGTGTTCAGCCACCATTATTGAGTTCCCCTAGGGCACTGGGACACACAGCTGCATCCTCAAGACCTACAAAAACCAGAGAGCCATTACAGCAGCCCTCAGATACTGTGCCAAGGATCAACCAGTTATCCCTAGCTAGACTGTCAAAACTGTGGGAATCCCTGGTCCTTCAAGAGGGCTGCACCCACAGCGTCTGGACCAGAGCAGTGCCTGCAGCCACCATCCCAGACAGGGACACACAGCTTCTGGTCCAGAGTGAGGCACCCAGCCTCCAGACCAGAGCAGCACCCCCAGGCGCCAACTCAACCTAGGTGCACATCGTCCAGGCCCAGAGCAGAGCAATCAGCCTCTGGCCCAGAGACTTGCTGAGTGCACCTCCCACTTTCCCGGACAGAACTGTGCGCCCCAGGATAACAGACTGAGTTTCTCTGTTAGGAGAAAACCCCACAGCTAGGGAATCAGCAGGTTCTTCAAGAGGACTGTACCTGGAAATTTAGTGAGCAGCAGCACACTAAATTTATAACAAGAAACCCAGCAGTGGGGCAGCTGTCTTGAGAACTTCTATGGGTAAGAGGAGATCCCCCCTGCCTAACAAAGACCACAGCTACTACTCAGGGCTATAAACCTGAGGTGAGCAGTGGCAACTCCTGAGAAACACTGGCCATACAGTGACCATAAACAAAAAGCAGAGAAGGACTCCTTCAGGAAAAATCATCTTCCAGCCAAGGGGATTCTCCCTACCTCAGGACTCCAGGAAGCACAGAAACTAACAGCCAACACCTAAATCAGCCCAGTGGGTAGAGGTCAGCGTAAAAGCTCAACCAACAAAAGACAGAGCAATATGGCATCTCCAGAACCCAGCCATCCAGGGGCGAACAGCCACAAATGACATAAAGTACCTTGGTATAACCCTAACCAAGCAAGTCAAAGACTTGTATGAAAAAAATTTCAAGTCTCTGAAGAAAGAATTAGAGGAAGATATGAGAAGATGGAAAGATCTCCCATGCTCATGGCTTGGCAGGATTAACATAGTAAAAATGGCCATCTTACCAAAAGCAATCTACAGATTTAATGCAATTCCCATCAAATTGCCAACACAATTCTTTACAGACCTGGAAAAAAAAATTCTCAACTTCGTATGGAATAACAAGAAACTGAGAATTGCTAAAACAATCCTCTATAATAGAAGATCTTCTGGAGGTATCTCCATCCCTGATCTCAAGCTGTACTATAGAGCAACAGTTATAAAAACTGCATGGTACTGGCATAGAAACACAATTGTGGATTAATAGAATCGAACAGAAGACCCAGAAATAAACCCACACACTTACGGACACCTGATTTTTGACAAAGATCCCAAAACCATACAATGTAAAAAAGATAGCATCTTCAACAAATGGTGCTGGTCCAACTGGATGTCTACATGTAGAAAAATGAAAATAGATCCATACTTATCACCCTGCACAAAACTGAAGTCCAAGTGGATCAAAGGCCTCAACATAAAACCAGACACATTAAATCGGCTAGAAAAAAAAGTGGGGAACACCCTACAACTCATTGGTACAGGAGAAAACTTCCTGAACAGAACACCAACAGCACAAGCTCTAAGAGCAACAATCAATAAATGGGACCTCATGAAATTGAAAAGCTTCTGTAAAGCAAAGGACACCGTCATCAAAACAAAGCGACTGCCTACAGATTGGGAAAGAATCATCACCAACCCTTTATCTGACAGAGGACTCATATCCAATATATATAAAGAACTAAACAAGCTGAAAAGCAACAAACCAAGTAATCCACTTAAAAAATGGGGAACAGAGCTAAAGAGAGAATTCTCTGTAGAGGAATATCGAATGGCAGAGAAGCACTTAAAGAAATGCTCAACCTCATTAGCCATTATGGAAATGCAAATCAAAACAACTCTGAGATTTCACATTACACCCATCAGAATGGCCAAGATGAAAAACTCAAGGGACAACACATGCTGGAGAGGTTGTGGAGAAAGGGGAACCCTTCTCCACTGCTGGTGGAAATGTAAACTTGTACAACCACTCTGGAAATCAATCTGGAGCTTTCTCAGACAACTAGGAATAGCACTTCCTCAAGATCCAGCCATACTACTCCTAGGCATATACCCAAACGAGGCTCAAGTACACAAAAAGTACATTTGCTCAACCATGTTTGTAGCAGCTTTATTTGTAATAGCCAGAAGCTGGAAACAACCCAGATGCCCCTCAACTGAAGAATGGATGCAGAAACTGTGGTACATCTATACAATGGAGTATTACTCAGCAATGAAAAATAAGGAAATCATGAAATTTGCAGGTAAATGGTGGGACCTGGAAAGGATCATCCTGATTGATGTCCCAGAAGCAAAAAGACACGCATGGTATATACTCGCTCATATAAACATATAACCTAGAATAAACCCACTAAATTCTGTACATCTAAACAAACTAAGCAAAAGAGAGGACCCTAACTAAAATGTTCAATCCCCATCCTGAAAGGCAAAGAGGATGGACATCAGAAGAAAAAGAAAATAGGAAACAACCTCGGAACCTGCTACAGAGGGCCTCTGAAAGCCAGAAGAAAACAGGAAACAACCTTGGAACCTGCCACAGAGGGCCTCTGAAAGCCTCTGCAGTATAGACTGTCAAAGCAGATGCTGAGCCTGATGGACAACTGATGGGCAGAGTGAATGGAATTTTATGTAAGAAGTGGGAAATAGTAAGAGCTGGAGGGGACGGGAACTCCACAAGGAGAGCAACAGAACAAGATAATTTGAACACAGGGAACTTCCCAGAGACTCATACTCCAATCAAGGACTATTCGTGGAGATAAACTAGAACCCCTGCGCAGATGTAGCCCATGGCAGTTCAGTGTCCAAGTGGGTTACATAGTAATGGGAGGAGGGACTGCCTCTGACATAATCTGATTGGCCTGCTCATTGATCACCTCCCCCTGAGGGGGGAGCAGCCTTACCAGGCCACGGTAGAGGACAATGCAGCCACTTTTGATGAGAACTGATAGACTAAGATCAGAAAGGAGAGGATAACCTCCCCTATCAGTGGACTTGGGGAGTGGCATGCATGCAGAAAGCGGAGGGAGGGTGGGATCGAGAGGGGAGGTTGGAGGGGCTTATGGGGGGATACAAAATGAATAAAGTGTAATTAATAAAATAAAAAAAATTTAAAAAAAAGAAGAAAAAATAATGGTATTTTGTTATAATTTGAATAGAAATGAACAATTAAATTAAAAAGTGGTAGTAAAAATATAAGCTGGAACATAAGAGAATAGTTATCCCAGATGTTCATATCTGATGTATTCAAAGATGACTAGTATTCAATTGTTTCCCCGTGGGACTCTCTGGTGTTTCTGGATAATTTCTGAATCATTTATAACTTCCCTTATAACTTCATTAAAGAAACAGGTTGATAGCTTATGTATTTAGATGCTGCAGGAATTTGAAAGTGCTTTAACATTTCCTGAGAGAACCCTCTGAGTTTCTTTCTGTCCAGTGAATCACACAGCCTGTCGCTGCCAGAGCAGAACCCAGTCCTGTACCATATTTGGGGCAGCAGCGTTATCAAGTCCAAGAGGAGCATCACCAGGAGACAGGAAGGAAGGATGATGAACTAATGATAAGAACAACCTTGGGTCAGAGAAACACTTAAAGAAATGCTCAACATCATTAGCCATTAGGGAAATGCAAATCAAAACGACCCTGAGGTTTCACCTAACACCCATCAGGATGGCCAAGATGAAAAACTCAAGTGACAACACATGCTGGAGAGGTTGTTGAGAAAGGAGAACCCTCCTCCACTGCTGGTGGGAATGTAAGCTTGTACATCCACTCTAGAAAGCAATCTGGTGCTTTCTCAGACAACTAGAAATAGCTCTTCTTCAAGATCCAGCCATACCACTCCTAAGCATATATCCAAAAGAGGCTCAAGTACACAATAAGAACATTTGCTCAACCATGTTTGTAGCACCTTCATTTGTAATAGCCAGAAACTGGAAACAGCCCAGAAGCCCCTCAACTGAAGAATGGATACAGAAATTGTGGTACATCTACACAACGGAGTATTACTCAGGAATGAAAAATAAGGAAATCATGAAATTTGCAGGTAAATGGTGGGAACTGGAAAGGATCATCCTGAGTGAGCTGCCCCAGAAGCAGAAAGATACACACAGTATAAACTCACTCATATAGACACATAATATGGGATAAACCTACTAAAATCTGTACATCTAAAGAAACTAATCAGATGGAGGACCCTGACTAAAGTGCTCAATCCCCATCCCGAAAGGCAAAGAGGATGGAGAGAAGAAGAAGAAGAAGAAGAAGAAGAAGAAGAAGAAGAAGAAGAAGAAGAAGAAGAAGAAGAAGAAGAAGAAGAAGAAGAAAACAGGAAACAAGTTAGGAACCTGCCACAGAGGGCCTCTGAAAGGCTCTGCCCTGCAGACTATCAAAGCAGATGCTGAGACTTATGGCCAACTGTTGGGCAGAGTGCATGGAATCTTATGAAAGAAGAGGGAAATAGTAAGGTCTTGGGAGAACAGGAACTCCACAAGGAGAGCAACAGAACCAGAAAATTTGAACACAGGGGTCTTTCCAGAGACTCATGCTCCAACCAAGTACCTTGCATGGAGATAACCTAGAACCCCTGCACAGATGTAGCCCAGGCAGTTTAGTGTCCAAGTGGGTTACATAGTAATGGGAAGAGGGACTGTCTCTGACAGGAACTGATTGGCCTGCTCTTTGATCACCTCCCCCTGAGGGGGAGTAGCTTTACCAGGCCACAGAAGATGACAATGCAACCACTCCTGATGAGATCTGATAGACTAAGATCAGAAAGAAGGAGAGGAGGACCTCTCCTATCAGTGGACTTGGGGAGGGGCATGTGCAAAGAAGGGGGAGAGAAGGCATGTTTGGGAGGGGAGGAGGGAGGGACTTATGGGGGGATACAAAGTGAATAAAGTGTAATTACTAAAAGTTAAAAAAAAACCTTTAAAATGTTTTCCCTGACTTACCAGTTTTACCTTTAAATCCCCATGACATTGATGTCAAAAATCAGCTATTTGATTTTTGTCATTTTTCGATTTTCTCCTAAAGGTTTTTATAACTTTACACTTTGTATTTATGTCCATTTTTATGTAAATATTACATAAAATATATGATTTAGATTAAAAAAAAAGAACAACCTTGGATCTGCTTTAATACCTTGCTGGGTAGTCTTTCAGAGGCCCTCTGTGGTAGGCTTCTGTCCTGTTATCTGTTTTCTCCCTCTTCCAATGTCCATCCCATTTGCCTTTCTGAATGAGGATTGAGCATGTTACCCAGAGTCCTCCTTCTTGCTTAGCTTCTTTAGGTGTACACACTTAAGTATGATTATCCTATATTATATGTCTAATATCCATTTATAAGTGAGTATATACCATGTGTGTCTTTCTGCTTCTGGGATACCTCACTCAGGATGATCTTTTCTAGTTCCCACCATTTGCCTGCAAATTTCATGATTTCCTTGTTTTTAACTGCTGAGTAGTATTTCATTGTGTAAATGTATCACAATTTCTGTATCCATTCCTCAATTGAGGGACATCTGGGCTGATTCTAGATTCTGGCTATTATGAATAAAGCTGCTATGAACATGGTTGAGCAAATGTCCTTGTTGTATACTTCAGCATATTTTGGGCTAAGAAGGGGGAGATAGAAAGACTTGGAGGGGACAGGAGCTCCACAAGGAGAGCAACAAAACCAAAAATATCTCCTCACAGAGGTCATTTCTGAGACTGGTACTCCAACTAAGGACCATGAACAGAGATAACCTAGAACCCCTGCACATATGTAGCCCATGGCAGGTCAGTGTCCAAGGGAGTTTCCTAGTAAGGGGAACAGGGGCTATCTCTGATATGAACTCATGTGCTGCCTCTTTGATCTCCTCCCTTGATGGGCTAGCAGCCTCACCAGCCCACAGAGGAAAACAATGCAGTCAGTCTTGATGAAACTTGATAGGCTAGGGTTAGAGGAAAGGGAAGGAGGATCTTCCCTATCAGTGGACTAGGGGTGGGGCATGGGAGGAGAAAAGAGGGGGAGGATGGGACTGGGAGGGGACTAGTGAGAGGGTTACAGCTGAGATGCAAAGGGAATAAATTGTAATAAATTTTAAAATAACTTAAAACAAAAAGAAAAAGAAAAGAACAACCTTGGAAACTAGCAGACATTCACTTCAGCAGGGTGCAGGACCTCTTAAGGTGAGAGAACGGACCTCCGGGTTTTAGGAAGACTTGGAGGCCCAAAGTACTAGAATAGTGAGTGAATAATGGAGGGCAATGTTTAAGGACTTGTTTTTAACTTTTCATTGTTATTAACATTTGTTACAATTTTGCACGAGTGTACATTGCATACTGACCAATCTCACCTGCAACCTCTCAATCACTGTCACCCCAGGTCACCCTCCCACTTCCTGAAGATCTAAAGTTCAGTTCTATTTGCCTGTTTTTATGATCTACCAAGATTAACCAGGGCTGCCCTTGTAACCTTGGGATTGGAGCTATCTGTTGAAGCCACCAAGCTGTATCTTTAGCCCACGTTAAAGAATTGTGACAAATCCAAGCTTGGACTTGTGTACTGATGTTGAACTTGAAGAAGAGCAACTAACTTGAAGCATCAGGGGTAAAGGAATGAAGTTGAGTGGGTTCATGATTCAGTTATGTCTTCTAGGTTAAACATGTACTTAAATATTCAAAATTACACACATATCATCCCTAAAAATAAAGGGTATGCAGACAAAAGCTGTAAACAAGAAACACTTTTCAGATTCAGGAAAATTAACATGGAAATATTACTTAAAATTGCTCTACATCTTGAATAACTTTATAATATTTTACTTTCCCCTGATCTTTTTTTTTTTTTTTTATCACCACTTTTTATGTTTGATGTCATGCTAGCAACTTCAACGACGTGGTGAGAACTGGAAATGAAGCTGCCACAAGAGAAAGAAAACAGGTTTGGCGTTTCCCTCACAACCTCACCTGCAAAGAAATGTCATAGCTCAGCAGATAAGAGCACTGTCTGCTCTTCCAGAGGTCTTGAGTTCAATTCCTGCAACCACATGGTGACTCACAAAAACTTCCACCTGAACGCATTCTATTTATTTGACCTTAGATTCATCCTATTCCGTTAAAGCAGCTTATATCATTAACAACCATAGCTCTTTAATGCCAATAAAAGACCAGGAAATGCTGACCATGAAAACAAAAGCCGTGTAATAATAAAGCTGGTGTGTTCAAGAGTTTCTTGAACATATCTACGGACACACAGAGCCTCAGGAGGATGTGAAGAAATGTGCTCACTGCTGGCAATGTCCTAAGCAGGGTTCTCGACTTGGTTTAACCAGGAAGCTCAGTACACACACCATGGACAAAGTGCTTCTCGGAGTGGGGAGGGGTGCTGTGCACACAGGATTGGTGACACCTGATGCACAGTTAGGCCACATGTGTGCACGAAGGCAAGCATTCACACACAAAAAATAAACTGAATATGTCAATTTTTGAAACATGCAGAATGTGTACTTGGGTGAACAGTGTATCAGATTTGTTGGGCGAAGATTTTATGTATCATATTTTAGTGTTTGAATTAACAATGACTATCTCTACATAGCATTGAGCTTATGAAGGGAACCTCTAATCAACTGGAAAATACCCACTTAGTGGCAGCCATTATATGTAAAAATCGTGTTTCACAATTAGGTCATCCAGAAACAATGTCTAAAACAAAACATTTTGCTTTGATGCTCAGCAAATTTGAGATGAGACAAAGAAACAAAATGACCTTTGAAGATAAGTTGTTGAAATTATCCATTCTGAGGGAGGGCTGGAAGAGAAAACAAAGGAAAAAAAAGTGAGAAAGCATGGTAAACCCCTAGAGAATGATGAAGCATCTGGTAAACACAGACCGAGATCTAGGAGCAAGACAGGGTGCTTGTTGGATGATACCGTGAGTGTGGGTTATACTGTATTATGGAAAAGACTGAATTCATGGGGTGTGGCTTGTATCCGAATAAAACAGAGAAAGTAAACACATAGGAATTTCAAATGTAACAGCCTCCTTGGAAGGTGACAGCACAGAACTCAGAATATTTGAGCAGCTAATATTCAAGATTTAAAGTTTATTATCTGACATAATGCCTTTCATGTACATGTATTTCTGTTAGGGGATTTATAAATATTGTTAATTGTACGTTAAGTTTCAGAAAGGTGATTTGTAGGTAGGTAAATGTATATTTTTCTAAGTGAAGCTTTTCTGTTAAATAGCTTTCCTATCAAAAAGCTTAATACTGAAATGTTTTGTTTTTAAAGATCTATATAAAGAAAGGGTGCTGTGGTCATGGAAGCAGTGGGGCCTGTGTACAAGGGCATCCTGAAGGTTCTGGATAATAGTGCAGACACTTACAAAGACGAAACCACAAAACTTCCCAAGTCAGTCAATATTTTAAGCAAGGTTGATTAAAAAAAAAAAAAAAAAACCAAAACACTGAGAAGTTACTTCCGACTTTATTTGGAATTAGAATGTGTCCTACCATGATTTTAATGCAGCGTTAATGATCCTAACAGCGATTAGCATAACCTCCAACAATTAACATAATTCCACAAAGTTTACTTTGAGTTTTAGCATATTCTTGCAATTAACCTTTAACTTCCCTAATAAATCCATGAAATGCATTTTAATTTATAACAAGGCTTAATCTACATATTATTGTGCATGACATAATCACACAAAATAAACAAGCAGGATCTCAAGGCCTAGGTCATTCTTGCTGAGATATTTGTCACAGAATGCTTAACAGGGACTAAGAGCTAAGAAGAAGCCTCTGATGGAAAGGAGGCTTTAGTACACTTTACATCTCTAGACTTTCATCACGTCAGTCAGTGTAGAAGCATTAAACAGCAAAATGAAAGCAGTTAAGGCAAAACACCATTTGAGTTAAGCCTGAATTCTCGGGAAAGTGAACAGCAGGCGTCCTTCTGCTCACTAGCTCAAAGAGGTTGAACTCTGCCTTGAAAATACTCTTGGCCTGAGTTTTCAAAATCCTTTGTTGTAGAGAAATAGTCCATGAGAATGAGTGAAAATATGACAGAGAGAGTCAAGTGTCTGGTGCAAGCAAATAGCATGGGTCGTGGCCTTATCAGGGAATCATGAACTAAAGCTTTCGAGATACAAGAAAAATTCTGAAGAAGACAGTATTAAATATTAGATTTTAAGAGGTTTCATTAGATCATATATATGTATACCATTGATTTCAATGTATAAGAGAATTGATTAGAGCAAAATACTTACTTTAAAAACACTTTTCATTATTACAATAAATGTCATTTTATTATACATTTTGAAATGATTAAGATGTAAATTGAACAATTAAATAAAATAACCCCTAATCTAAGTACTCTGATACATTTCCCACTTAGCCATGAAAACACATATGTATATATGAATATATATTTTATTTTGTTTTATAAATTCATTTAAAGTGATTGATTTTTAAACAGTCAGAAAATTATAAATATAACTATTTAATCTATGAAAATAAATAAAAAATTATTTTCCTCTACTTTCTTTAAATAATATTTAAAAGAGGGCAGCTTTAAATAATATTGTTGACAATGTTACTCAAAATTCTGATGAGCAACTCTAGTTTCAAGAAATCTAATGTCCTCTTCTGGCTTGAAGAGATGCATACACACACACACACACAGACACCACACACACACACACACACACACACACACACGCACGCACACACACGCACACACACGCACAAACACCACACACACCCATACACAGACACACAAAGACAGATAGCACACACATGTGCTTGCCAATTTCTTCAAACATTTAGAAAGCAAGAGATAATGATAAAACACTTGTAATTGTTTTCCAACCTGCTTCTTCCTGTCAGCAGTCAGTCTCTCTGCTCCTTTTTTCTTTTGTTGTACCAGAGCTATTAGATGACACATCAGTTTTGTTTTTTGTCATTTTGAGATCAAGAATAAATGGCAATACTTTAGAGATATCTTTACTACTTGTTCGATTGTTTTGGTTAATTAACACAAAACATACTTTAGTTAGATTCAATATGTTTAATCATCCCGTGCATTTCTGAGATCTCCTAATTTGTTTTTATTTAACTTTATTTTGTGGAGAGTGTAGCAGGCTTAAATGTGATCTTTGCTTTTGCTACTTTTTTTGTTCAAGAGATTCTTCTGTTAGTAAATTTATTAGTGTAAGAATCTGTACTGTCCAACTTTATATTTTTAATTTGCTTAGTCTTATTAGAGCATATTCACTGAGATGTGTGATGAAGGAATCTATTTCTTCCTCCATTTAGTAAATGGCCATATCTGGTGACAATGCGACCATTTGCATCGACTAGCTGCCTCACCTACCTCTAGCCCTACAAGCTGCAGTTTGTGACAGAGTCTACAATACTCCCTCAAGCCTACGTAGGAGGTTGAATAGTCATAATGGGCTCTGTTCCTTGGACAAATATTTGCCTGGTGGCCACAACTATGTAGTATTCGTGTCTGAGAACAAGATCCATTGCTTTCATTCTTTCCTAAATAAATGTATAGATTCTGCTTGATAAGGATCCCAGGAGGAATCAGAGCTGGGAAGGGTGCCTCAGCAAAGGTGGCAGGTGTCCTCATGGCACTCATGCAGATCTGCACCAGGAATCCCTCTGCAATCTACGGGTCTGCGAGTGACCTTCAATTCACAGGCGATTGCAGTTTTCTCAGAGCTAAGCATTGATGAGACCAACATTTCTGATCATGAGGGGTTTTCCTAGCTCTGAGATATTGATGCACAAAACAACACACACTGCACTTGAGCCACAAAACATCTCAGTTCTAATGGTGTTCAGAATTCCCATTAGGATGCCTTTCTACCCACATGAATGGCGAGGTCATTCTTGATTAGCCCTTTTTTTGTGGGGTTTGTGTTCTTGTGACCAGCTAAAGTTCCTGAAGTACTGATGCTCAGTTCACAACCTTGGAGAGTTGAAATATTATCTGCAGTGGGATCTTTGCATGAACAGCACTGATTTTAGTTTCTGGATTAAACTAAATGTTGTTAACGCCTTTCTCTTTTGTTAGCAAAACCAAGCAGGCTCAGTCTGGTTTGGAATACATGAGCAGAAATGTATTGGAGCCATTCAGAGGCTTAAGCAAATCTGTTGGCAGAGTCAGGAGCCTGAGCCACTAAGCCTAGGACTCAAAATAACAGCCCTCTAGGAGAGGTGTCCAAAATACTATTGGATAGAGCAGAATGTCATATTGAAGGGTAAGGAATTCTGAAAAGTATTTTGGGTTGAAAGGACAGCTTCTGGCTCTTATGCATGACAGTGTTGTTGGTTTAACTTCTGCCATCCAACCTCCTGGGTGAGGAGGGTTCTGTGTGCTCTGGGATACTGAGGACCTTTTAGGTTGCTGTTCTGAATTCTTCCTCTTCTATACTCTGGACAGCAAAGAATAGGGGGTGAGGAACAAATGTCTCCTATTCTGCTCCTGTCATCCTAAATACAAATCAGTCAGAATGCCTTTGCCTATGTGCAAAAGACCTAGAAAGAATACTGAGGGTGGATGTGTACATCAACAAAAGGAAAAGCACCAACGAGGCAAAATGGACATTGGAAGCCACTATGTCACCATAAGAGCCACCACAGGGACCACAGGATCCAGGTCAAATGCACATCTTCATGGAGCCTGATAAAACAGTTGCCTCTGCTGCTAGCTTTTGAATGGGGAAAAACAGCAAGGCCTCAAATGACACTTCAGAAGGAAGAATATTACGTAGCCATTTTCCCCTTCGACATCATGAATGAATAGTTGAAATGAATTTTTAACTGAATGCTACCTCCTTGAACTTGACTTTACTCTAGAGAAATGAGAAGTTGGAACACCAAGGCAAATACTATAAAAGGCCAACATGGAGCACCTCCCTGTCTCTGAATGTTTGTGCTAAAGCACACATGGAAAAACTGAGGCACACGGATGATGGAGGCTTGACAAAGGGAAATGCAGACTAGTCTACATTCAATTGGCTAGAACTCAGAGCTAGCAGCATAAAGATAATAACAGAAGGTACAAGATAAATCTCAAGAACATTAAACTGATACAACTTAATGAATAAATGAAGCAGGAGATAGGAAAGGCAACTCCTATGTGTGGAATTAAAATTTGTCTGCGTATCCTCTGGAGGAGGTAGGCTAACTCTATGAGCTTTGATTTCAAGGTGTTCTTAGTAACTTCCTTATAAATGTTACAAAATGTGACTGGGATTGATGCTTCACAGTGGAGAAGTGATGCCTCCAGCTGGTCCTTTTATAACATGAATGTGACTGCTTTGTGTTAATGTACTTCTCATTAATGGACCCAACTGCAAGATGTTAAAATGAGAGTTTTACTGAGTCAATATTTTTACATAATATAGTCAATATTTTTATGTAATGTGATAAGCACAATTCTTTATTTTTGTGTATTCTTGCCCTGAGCCCCGACCCAATGAAAAAAAATCAGAAATAATACAATCAGACATACACACACACACACACACACACACACACACACGTGTGTGTGTGTGTGTGTGTGTGTGTATGCAACCCTCCAAATTTTAAAAAGTGACTGACAAGTATTCTCAAGGTTATCTGACCCTGATCAACCAGGGTCAGATAAACTCAGAAAAACATTTTGGAGCCATTAGCAGACCCAAGGAGTCAAAAATGGTCTAAGTGTGGCTTAGCAACGTGAGACTGTTCAGCCAAAATAAAATAAAATAAAATAAAATAAAATAAAATAAAATAAAATAAAATAAAATAAAATAAAATAAAATGGCAATAGTTGAAAATTTAGGAAATTGTAATTAGGTATTTTTATAGCTTAAAAAGTGATGCACAATAAACTAAAATGGACAACACACTGCAGAAACAAGAAACATGAAATGTAAAGGAAGGAGGAAACATATTTGTAAGTATGGCATCCATATCTGCCAGGTGAAAGAAGAGAAAGCAGTAGATTCTCCTTCTGTTTGGGTGGAGAATGTTTAATTTTTATTTTTTGTTTTCTTTTTTATTGTTAATTTTCATTTTTTATATTAATCGCAGGTTATTTACTTTGTATCTCAGCCAGAATTCAGGAAATTAATGGAAGATCAGTACATGTAGCCCTTCAGTACAAAAAGGTATATCAGACTGTAAGTAGGAAGGGAAAGTTCCTTATATAAGTCCTCTCCCTAGGGAAATGTAAATTAATCTTGACCAAAGATAAAAGCCTGATTATAGTAAGTACATGCTTAACCATTAATGACATCTAAAAGGTTTTTTTCTAACATAGGATCAGATAATTTTTAGGCAGAGGAGGCCTGTCACAAGGTGGTGCTACCTACAATCTTATGGGACTTGTTTTAGAATACCTAACTACCACTTTCATAGTGCCCACGAGCATGTATGTGCTCTTGCACACGGGATGTGTAGACTAGTCTGGATATAAAAAGTGCTGCAAGGGATCCAAGCAGAGTGGGGTACGCTTGTAGTTCAGGCACTTGGGAGAGGGAAGCAGGAGGATCAGGAGTCCAAGGACATCCTTGTCTACTTAGCAAGCTCAGGCCAGCCTGGGCTACATGAGATTCAGTCTGGAAAAAACAAAAGCAAATAAAGTTGTAAAAGTGAAAATGTTCTGCAAGAAATTATCTATGATAACCACACAAAAGTATTTGTAAAGTTTATATAAATTTTAGCAACTCTCTTGTCTTTTGTTCTCTTTTCAAGAACACTATGCAGATGAGTCTATGCAAGACCACTCCCCTCCACCCTATGATCTGAGGTACATTGAGGCTATTGTCAACCTCCCTGAGATAAAGTACACTTTAAGAGGTCCAAGGACAGCACCTCACTAGTCTCTCACTCTCCTGGGAAGAAGTACCAAGGAGTGGGGTCCTCCAATCTCAGCCTGGGTTTAATGGTGGCTGCATTCATCAAAATGCTAATTTATGTTGATTTATCAAGACAGGATGATTGTGGTGATAAGGCTTCCTGATTTGTGCTTCCAAAGCAGAAGTGTGAGGCAATGATGGATGTGCCTCCCCCGTTGCAGAAATGGATCTTGTTCTGCAGTTAATGTTTCATAGAACTGACTTCATTAGGCAGAACTTAGCTAATGACATCATGAATTTGTTTCATTTTATCAAATTGCATTAATTAGGGAAATGTGCTAACTGTGAATGGGGAAGAAACACGATCTTTTTCCTTGAAATAACGGAAGAAAAAACAAGGTAATTGGATTAATTTGCCCTTCTTCTTCTTCTTCTTCTTCTTCTTCTTCTTCTTCTTCTTCTTCT
>NW_026590699.1:1232032-1246998 GCF_907164565.1 Psammomys obesus
TTCTTCTTCTTCTTCTTCTTCTTCTTCTTCTTCTTCTTCTTCTTCTTTTTTTTTACTTTTTTTTTTTTAACATTCATTAACTGGAGATATGAAGATCTTTTTTCAACATGAAAGCATTGGCGAGTTTGTGTTAACATGATTCTTATTAGTCAATTTAATTGCAGGAATTTTAAGTGAGTGCTGGACTGGACTTGTGCCAGCCCTAACAACCATATTTAATACTGTACCTCCAGGGTCTGAGACAGCTGATAATTAAAGCCTAAGGTTTCCTATAATGGTTACAACAAAACAAAACAAAACAAAACAAAACAAAACAACCCAGCAAGCCCTATGTTCTTTTGCATAGTTCCCTAAATTATTTATCTTTGATGTGTTTGCTGTCCTGCCCCAAGCTTGGCACTAACATTACTCATGAACCAGGTGTTTTGTTGGGGATAATGGTGTGCCACAGGCATGCTCTCAAGTCATGGTGATCTGTGTAGGTCACTTAACACATCATGGCGCTGTACTTAGTTACAGTAGGAGATTACCCAGTGTCTGAAAGCGACATCATTTGCATGCAGTTATAGGCCCTCTGTAGACTGCAGAGAGGTGGGTAACTTCCTTTAATGAGAAAACATAGTAAGTAACCATTCTTTGCTGGAGGACTTCCATTCTAGGGCAGCTGGAGACACAGTCCCTGACACTTCTGTAGGGTCTGAAGAAGGTTGCCCTAAATTCAGTCCTCGTGAGCACATGAGGGGACATGTCTCCAGGGACATGACATGAATCACATAACTCACATGGCCCAGGCTGAGGTGCTCTTCATGCTCAGCACTGAGCAACAAGGGCTGTCTTCACAACGCACATTTTAGGGTGTGCAGACAGATGCCTGCGCCAAAGTCAGATGACTGAAGGTAGGAGGGGCTGTGTTACATTTTATCTTCTGGAAAAGAACTTTGTTGGTGGGGTTAAGAGAAAAATCTTGACTTATTAAGCATGAAACCTAGAACAGAAAGAGCTAATACTGGGGCCATCATTTAGGTAAATATGAAGTACAGCATTCAGGGGCCACTGAGCTGGTTCAGTGGGCAAAGGAGCTTGCCATGCAATTCTGGAGATCTTAGTTTGATCACCAGGACTCACGTAAAGCTGGTAGAAGGAGAGAACATTTTACAAAATCGCCCTTTGTCCTCCACACAAGTGCTGTGTCTTGTGTCCCCACAACAACAAATAATAATAAACACTGTTCAGGAATGCACCCACCTGTATGTGCACGCACACATGCACAAAGCAGAATGTCTAGTTGGTCTCTTCTCTTCCTAGGCGCCAGTCTTTCCACATTTAAAATAGGGATTCCAGGCAATTTCCTCTATCTTATAAACTAGAAAAATCATAAAAAGAGGACATGAAGGTAGGAGCTGGACTTGCTAGAAAGAATGGATTCAGTAAGAGAGGCAGGGATGAGAGATAGGAATGCGAAAGAAAATAGAATCTAATTAATCATGTAAATTCATAAAACTGTCAAATATAAGTTTTCTTTAAAAATCTCTTAGCTATATTAAATCAGCTGCTTTTATTATATTAATACTGTCAGTTACTGAGAGATTTAAGTAAATGTATTTTTATCATCTTCCTAAATTAAGTATTAGCTCGAATAATTAATATGAAAGAGATATGTAAATGCTCATTATTTTCCCCTTGTATTTAAAATAGATTCTTTTCTCATACAATATGTCCTGATTACTGGTTTCCCTCCTGTTACTCCTCTAAGTTCCTCTTCCCCTCTCTTCCCATCTGGATCCAGTCTGTTTCTGTCATTCATTAGAAAAGAACAGGCTTCCAAGAAATAATAACAAAACAGAGCAAAATAAAATATACTAAGATTAAAGAAAAAAATACTACATCTAAGTTGCACAAGTCAAACCAAGAGATGGAAAAGAGCCTATGAGAAGGCACAAGAATCAGATACCCACTTGTTCACATACTCAGGAGTTCCATAAAAATACTAAACTGAAAGCTGTGACATATATGCAGAGAACCCAGTCCAGACCCATATAGGACCTGTGTTGACTGCTGCAGTGTCTGTGAATTCATGTGAGCTCTGCTCAGTTGATTTAGAGGGTCTTGTTCCCCTGGTGTCTCCTCTTACACGCTTCCTCCTCCTCTTCCATAGGGATTCCTGAGCTCTGAGGGGAGGGATTTGATGGAAACATCCCATTTAGTGTTGTGTGTTCTAAGGTCTTTCTCTACATCATGTCTGGCTGTGGGTCTCTTTATTTGTTCCCATCTTCTGCAGGAGAAAGTTACACTGATGTGATAAGTACTAATCTGTGAATACAGCAGGATATCATTAGTAGTCATTTTTATTGCCAGTAATATTTGGTTTTACCCTGGGTCTCTGGCCTATCTAATCTCTAGTTCTTAGAAATCTAGGCATTGTGAAGTCTGGGTTCCATCTCCTGGAGTGGTCCTTAAGTCAAATCATTTATTGGTTGGTTACTCCCACAGTGATTGGTGCCACCAATGACTTAGCAAATTTTTCAGGTGGGACAGAATTGCATATCTAAGGTTTTGAGGCTGGGTTGGTGTTAACTCTTTTGGTGACCTACAGAATACCTTCTCATACTTAAGACCCTAGAAGACAGAGATGAAGGTTCTATATAGGCACCAGCTTGAATTCTTCCTGTTTATTGAATTGTGTGGGTGTTGTCTTCAGCAACGGAGCCTTTCTGTCAGGTTGTGGAGAGAAACCCATTGTTTTGGCAATAGCCTTGTTTGTTTGGGGATTGTCATGGGACTCCTCTGAGCAACAAGTCAAATGTGTTTATCTCAGTCCTGGTATTTGAACCTCTTTTTTGGTGACAAGAGATAACCATTTGGGACTCTTTCTCCCTCATTATCTGAAAACTTTATCAGGATCACCTTCAAATGTTTTAAGAAGTTTAGACTGCACTAGGTTTCCACATCACCCCTCAAATGCCCCTCAGTGCTGGCTGTGCTGTCTTTCCCTGAATTCTCTCATTCAGTCCCGTCTCCCTTCCATCTCCCTTCCTATCCTTTACCATTGCTTTTTTACCTAGGCCACCCACAAGTCTGAGTGGATCAAAGACCTCACCATAAAACCAGATATACTTAATCTAATAGATGAGAAGGTGGTGAATTGCCTTGAACTCATTGGCACGGGAGACAACTTCCTGAACAGAATATCAACAGCACAGGCTCTAAGATCAACAATTAGTAAATGGGACCTTATGAAACTGAAAAGCTTCTGCGAGGCAAAGGATCCTCACAATAGGACAAAACAGGTAGCCTACAGAATGGGAAAAGATATTCATCAATGCTTCATCTGACAGTTAATATCCAAAACATACAAAGAACTCAAGAAATTAAACACCAACAAACCAAATAACCCAATTAAAATGTTTTATTATTATTTTATTATTATTATTATTATTATTATTATTATTATTATTAAGCTAATTTAAAGAGCTAAACAGAGAAGTCTCAACAGAGAATATTTCTAATGGCCAAGAAGCAAGAAATGTTCAACGTCATTAGTCATCAGGAAAATGAAAATCAAAATGACTATAAGATAAAAAAATCAAGTGACAATTCATGCTCGTGAGTATGTGTAACAAGGGGAATGCTCCTACATTGCGGGTGGAAGCACAAACTTTTACAACCACTTTAGAAATCAATCTAGCAGTTTCTCAGAAAATTGGGGATAAATCTACCTAAAGACCCAGCTATACCACTCCTGGACAGATACCCAAAAGATGCTACAAGCACATTTGCTCAACTATGTTCGTAGCAACTTTATTCGTAGCAGGTAGAAAATGGAAACACCCTACATGTCCCTCAACTGACGAATGGATAAAGAAACTGTGGTACATTTACATAATGGAATCCTACTCAGCTATTAAAAACAAAGACATCATGCAATTTGCAGGCAAATGGATGTAACTGTAAAGGATCATCCTGAGTGAGGTAACTCAGAAAGAGACAAATACATAGTATATACTCACTTGTAAGTGGAAATCAGCCATATAGTATAGGATAACCAGCCATGCTACAGCCCACAGACCCAAAGAAGCTAAGTAGCAAGGAGGGTTCAAGAATGGATGCTTGAATCTCACTCAAAAGGGAAAATAAAATGTTCATCTGAAGTAGATGGAGGAAGGAAACTGGGTGGGAGAGGGAGTGGGGATGGTAACTGGGATGGGGATCAGGTGTAAGGAGAGGGGGTAGTGTGGGAGGAAAGACTTAGAGAGGAGAGAGAATGGAAGTCTGTGGGTGGGGGAATCCCTGGGACAGGGCACACTCTGAAGAGTCTATGGGGGTGACACTAGGTGAGCTTCCTGGCAGTGAGGAATATGGACCTGAAGTCACCACTTCCTATATCCAGGTGGGACTGCCAATGGAGGGAAGGGGACACTAACCCACCCATAACACCTTTGACACAAATTTGTCCTGCATACAAGAAGTGTAGGGGTAAAGACGGGTCAGTGTTTGAGGGAATGGCAAACCAATGACAGCCCATCCTGAGACCCACCTCATGGGAGAGAGACAACCTCTGATACTATTAATGATACTCTGCTATGCTTGCTGACAGGAGCCTTGCACAACTGTCTACTGAGAGGTTTCACCCAACAGCGCAGAGACCACAGTAAAACAACATGCGCAGCTTGGGGAGTCTTGTGGAAGAGTGGGAGAAAGGATAGAGGGAGCCAGAGAGGTCAAGGACACCATAAGAAGACCAACAGAGTAAACTAACCCAGGCCCATGGGAGCTCACAGAGACTGAACCACTAACCAAAAAGCATTCAGGGGCCATACCTACCACCCCCTATAGAAATGTAGCTAATGTGTAGCTTGATCATCAGGGATTCCCTAACAATGGGAGCAGGGGTATCTTTGACTCAGTTGCCTGCCTTTGGATCCATTTCCCCTAGCTGGGATGTCTTAATTGGCCTCATTTGGAGAGGATGTACTTAGTTCTGCTGTGACTTGATGTGCCATGGTGGGTTGGTACCCACGGTGGGAGAGGGGTCTATCCTTCTCTGAGGAAAAGGTGAAAGGGGAATAGGAGGAGGAGATGGAAGAGTGGGATTGGGAAGAGGGGAGGGAGGGAAGTGTGATCAGGCTGTAAAGTGATTAAATAAACAAATAATTGGAGAGGAAAAAAAAAAACCCTTATATTTCCTTCTCCTGCGTTTCCAGGTTTCTCCACTAGTCCCATCCTCTATACCTAACCTCTCCAGGCTTATGGATTATGTAGCTTGTTTATTATTTCTTGGATGGCTAACGTCCACATCTATGTTAGTACATAGTGTATTCATCTTTCTGGGTCTGGGTTACCTGATTCAAAATGATTTTCTCAGATTTGTTCCAGCAAATGTCAATTATTATCAACAACATTCTTTTACTATTGATAATTACTCAGAAAAGTTTCTTCTTATATACAATAACATCTTTATGCCAAAGGCATGAGCTACTAAGGTGCATGTAAACCAGATAGGACACTGAGGTTTTCAGGCCCTTTAATATCCTGTGGGTCTAGAGAGTAAGATACAACAGCCGATGATTAAGCTGTAGGCGAGCCGCAGGAACAAAGGTTTAAGATGATTCAGTGAGAATATGCAAAAAAGGCATAAACCTATAATTTCATTTCTTGTCATACTGTCCTCAACAGGGCTTTTTGGATATGACCTTTTCTATCCAGCAGTGTGCCTTCCTTTCAATAGAGTCTTGAATGTGTCTGTACTGCAATGAGCCGAGAAAACTAAAAGCATGACCCTCCCATCCACAGAACTCAAATGGTTATTTTGAGTGACTTTTCCTTGGTGCTCTCTTTCTTCTCGCCTTTGTGACATAAATGGACCCTTATTATCCTATCATGGTTTGCTTTTCAGCAGAAGTACAGTAGAATAGAAGAAAGTGAGACCTAAGACAGGATTGTTCAAATAGATGGATGTGATTGAGAAGCGCATAGACCCGAGTAGCTGCAGTTTCCAAGAAGCCATGCAGCTACTAAAGAAAAGGCTGTCAGCCTTGTGTTCCTCCCAGTGGTTGCCCTGAGGTTCTTCTAAGGCAGTGGTCAGACTCCTGGAAGTCCTCTATCTAGAGGACACAGCAGAAAGCTTTCCAAGTTTCCAGAATTTCTGTGACTCTCCAGGAATTCCTTCCATTTTCCAAACACACTTTAAATCTGTGCATCATGGTGTTCCTCCATTCTGTGATGGCTTTCTGACAGTATGACAGTGACACACTCAATGAGAACTACATTGTCGGGTTTGAACCTTGGTCTTGCTCTGGGTTAGCGGGTGTCCTATGATGCTCTGAAGTTCTGGGTAGAAATGGCAATCCTTAACGTCCAGTCAGCCAAGATCACATCTGGAAAGAACCTGGACACAGCAGGGACGGATTTGCTAATTTAAGACTCGGTCAGAATGTCAAAGGACATGCTGTCTTATAAAGGAACCGTGGGAAAGTGGCCTTGCACATGAGTGCCTGCAGTGCCCACCCAGCACATGCAGAAGTCGGGGCCTCCGTTGATGGTGAGTCTCAGCTACCCACTGAGGCCGATGTTTCTCAAAAATAAACAAAATGAGTAAGAAGACATCTGCAGGCCCATTAAGCTTCGAGCGTGGATCAGTCCATGGAACCAAAAATGGACCAAGAAAGTGTTAGGACAGTTTCCTGTGAGGAAAAAAGGGTAACACAAATGAAAATGGCAGAAAGGATCAGGAAGCATAGTAAACTTGGCAAATGCATTGGACCTGCTGTAGCTTAAGCAACCAGTGGTGTGGTGACAGCAAGATGCCTGCCCTCCTGGCATTCTGTTTTACCTCCTGTAAAACAAGAGACTTTTGTGGCATGATGCAACAGCCTGTGTATTTCTAAAACCATTTTCTGGATTTGCAGAATGAGTGCAGCCTCAAAGTATTCTGCTCTAATTTGTCAAATAAAAATACTCATCATGCATTTTTATTTCATTACCTCTTTGAAGAAGACGTTCAGTAGAAATGTACACCTTTAAAAAAAAAGATTTATTCATTATTTATACGGCATTCTGCCTGCATATGTGCCTGAGCACCAGAAGAGGGCACAAGATCACACTATAGATGGTTGTAAGCCAACATGTGGTTGCTGGGAATTGAACTCAGGACCTTTGGAAGAACAGCAAGTGTTCTTAACCTCTGCACCATCTCTCTAGCCCTTGAAAAGTTAGGGTTCACTGTGGGGATGTTTTAATGCATCACCCCCAATTTGTCCTCAATCTACACAGATCTTTAGAGTGGGCCAGATAGGCAGGACCTCAGAGAACATGAAATGATGTCTGTTCTGCAGCTGTAGAGGCTCACATGATCTTGATGGTTGCTGTCACCACCAGCCTGGGCCACATACAAGTCAAATATAACAATGGACTGACCACCAGAGTCTTCTTTTAATGTTAATGCTTTCTCTACCAGGCTGTATCAACTGACTCTCCTCAGTTCCTCCTCCCCCTCTAACCTTACATTTGTTTCAGAAGCATTCAGTCATATTTAACTCAGAATATGGTTGTGAATGTATTTCCGTTCCCTTAACCTCTCTTGCAGAGTTTACTGAATATAAATAATTTAACCAGAACATTGGGCAACAAAAATGTGCATCTATCAAAGATTAAATCTGTGAGACCCTTGTAATCCCCACCTCTCTTTAATCTCTGTTCTATGAGAGTATCTAAAACTTGATACCTATGAAGAAATAACAGGAGGTTTTAAAATCTACTGACAGGGGCTTGTTTTGAGGGACAGCATTTACTTTTTAATTTTTTTAAAAAATTTAATCCTGTGTGTGTCTGTGGGAGGGTGTATGTGCACATCAGAGTAGGTGCCAATGGAGCCCAGAGGCATCAGGTCCCCGGGAGCTGGCATGAGACAGCTGATCTGGATCTTCTGAAGGAGCAGTGTTATTAACCGCTGCATCATGTCTGCAGTGGTGGAAACATTTTGCATTTAATGAAAATCTTAAATTAGAACTTTCCTGAAACTAAGGTCTGCCATAAGGAGATGTTACAAAAGTTTATTCTGGAGTTGCACAAGCTGGATAATTATGACTTCTCCAGGAAAAGGGACAAGAGTCTATTTCTTCAACTTCCTGTAGAGCTAACTGGGCAGCAGCAGGCTTACTCCTTTTATCTGTGATCCTAAGGTAGCCTGCCCCACGGGAAACATCGTACAAGGTTACAGAGCAGTGCTCCCTGTCTCTCCTCCTGACTATGTGTAGAGATGCTGGGCCGTGATTCAGTCATTTGTCCCAGCTATAAATCTGAAAGGAGTCTCTGCTGTACTTCACCTTCTACTGAGGGAGATTTGGTGCCACCAGGGGAGAACTCAGGCAGTGAGAAGCAGAATAGGAAAAATAATGTGGGCCCACAAGTCAGAGCTTCCCATGAGAACAATGACTCTGTCTGCAATGTCCACTGGCCATTAGCGCCACGCCTCTCAGCTCTGCAGGGCCTGCACATAGTTTTTCAGGCTGTCCAGTTAATCCACCTACAAAGTGGAGAGGCTGTCAAAAGCATGGGCAGTGTCTGGCTGAGGCTATAAACTCTATGTGGGAGCACTTGTAAATGGGTAGTGTATAAATTATGCATGCTAGTAATTAAATTAAAGGCTACAAAGAAAAAAGAATCTGGCTTGAGTCTTTTCAGTAATGGAGAATCTTTGCTGGGGCTTAGGAAAACCTTTCTGGCATTATTTTTTTAAATTTATTGTTATTTTGTGAAGCTTGGGCAAAATACATTTTCACCTATGTGCAGAGAGACTGATACACAAAGGGAAAATGAATCAGACAAATTCTAAAGTATGGGAACAAATCGGCTTTTGAGTATTATGATGACTTCAAAGCATTCTTGGAAGCACGCGAGGGGAGGCTATGAGGGAGCCTGCTTATTAGGCTTTTGAAAGGACTTTAAAGATTGCCAGAGTTCTTGGTTGTTGAAGAACTTTAATAAAAAGTCAGGAATATTTGATATATAGTGATATTTAAGTTAGCATGTTGATACACTCCACATAGCTTCTAATTAATATACACCATACTTATTTATGTACAAAGAGTAGCTTACTGATGCAAAATGATACCTTACTGATATACAAACTCTAAACTGTGGGTGTACAGAGAAGAGTAAACCTGTCAAAGCCAAAGTGCATTTTATTTCCAGATATTTCAATACTATAGCTACCTGCAGCTGTCCTTTATCAAGGAAAGGGGGTGCTACCTTAATGAGAGACTTCAAACATAGTTAGACCCAGATATTTAAAGCATTATGCTCTCACACTCTCAGTTGTTTTATGAGTCCTGAGAGAATACAAAATGTATTCACTGAGAAGACACAATTCTATCAGTGAAAAGCAAGATATTCTGAGATTAGACTGCACTGAATATTCTGTTTCCTGTTTTAGTCTTTAACCTCACATCACTGACATAGTATATCAACTCATAGTTCGAATAGCGAGATGTAGAAACCTACACATTTGCAAATTTTACAAAGCTGATTGTGAAATGAAAAAAACAAAACAAAACAAAAAAAAAAAACAAAAAAGAAGATTAACCTAGCATCGTAAACCCAGGAGCTTCCAAGTGATACTTATGCAGTATACAACATACCTATAGCTCTGCAAGCGGACATCAGCCTAAATACTATCCAGTGGGAAACACATGACACACTTATGAATATGATATCTGAGCTAAAATCCATGTGGTAAACTCACAGGTTGAGAAAAGACCTAAGGCATTTGAAACTGAATATAAGGGCACACTTTTAAGCTCATGAAATGTGCCGTAGGAGATAAAATGCGAAAGCCTATTCTCATAGCAGGCAGTGAGTGACTCTAGATTTAAGACATACAATCAAACTTTACAGTACTTTCTTGAGGGTGTGTTACGCTTACCCACGAAGGAGAATTTGCTGCTGTGGCGGCTGTGTATGAGTGGTTGAGGTGGGGAAACAGCATATGAGGCTACACCATGAAGGACAGGAAGAGCTGAGGAGACAACCCATCAGTCAGACCTGGGGGGGGGATCTCTCCACCGTGCTGAAAACCACTTGCTATCTGGATGATTCTACAGCATATAGGATATACTGGCTCTAAGAACCTCTCTTTTCTTAGTTCTCATAGAGCCCAAGTTTACAGAATCAAGGCTTCTGTTATAATGAGATTTTATGTCGTCTTAAATAGACTTGCAAACTTAAAAAAAGTACGTACAAATGGTTTAAAATACAGTACTTCACTCTTTAAGGAAGTCCACATAGAATCAACTACAGTGCAGTAGAAAAGTATTCTAACTCTAAAAATACTCAACCAAATTCAAGATTACCAAGATGTATAAACAAATGTATGTAAATTAGCATACTTTAACGATTGTAACCCATGAATCAGTAAGAAGGTTGAGCTGTCTAAATTATTCACTGTAAGCACAGCAGAGTAACATTAATAGTGTCAGGGACTGGTTCTCTTCCATGGGATAGGTCTCAAGCCAGGCAAATCTTTGTTTGGCCATTTCCTCAATCTTTGCTCCATCTTTGTCCGTACATATCATGTCAGCAGGGCTAATTTTGGTTAAAAGTTTTGTGGGTATGTTGATGTCCTCATTCCTCCTCTGGAAGTCCTGAATGGCTACAGAAGGCCACTCCAAGTTCTGTATCCCCTGATGCTAGGAGTCTCAGCTAGGGTGGCCCCCACCGACTTCCTGGGGCGTCCCCATCCCACCACTCAGGAAAATCCCAGAGATGGCCACAACTCTGATTTCTGCTCCTTCTCCTAGCCCCTCTCCTTCATTTTCCCTATTCCTAATCTCCACCCCTGCTCCCATCACCATCCCCTCCTTTGCCCAGTCCCCTCCCTCCCTCCAACTCCAATACCTATTGTATTTCCCTTTCTAAGAGTGATTCAAACATCCTCTGTGAGGTTTCACCCAGAAACGGATGCAGATGCAGAGACACACAGCCAAACCTTAGACAGAGCTCAGGAATCACATGGAAGAGTTGGGAGGATGACTGAGGGAGCAGGAGGGATCAAGAATTCCACAAGAAGAACTACAGAGTCAACTAGCCTGGGCCTACGGGGGCTCACAGACACTGACTCACCAACCAAAGAGCATGGATCAACTGGTTCTAGGCCCCCTGCACACATGTCGCAAATGGGCAGCTTGGTCTTCATGTGGATTCCCCAACAACTGGAGCAGGAGCCCTCTCTGACTCTGATGCCTGCCTTTGGCTCTTGTTCCCTGACTGGGCTGCTTCAGTGGGAGATGATGAGCCTAGTTCTGCAGCAACTTAATGTATCAGGGCGAATTTGGTACCTGTGGGGGACCTTTACTTTCTCTGAGGAGAAGGAAAGTTGGGGTAGTGAGATTGGTGTGTAAGGGACGGGACTGGGAGGAGAGGAGAGGGTACTGCAACCAGGATGTAAACAGAATACATAAATGAACTTTAAAAATTAATCACTTTCATATTGCATTTAAAACATTATACATATTTCTAATGTATATGTATGCACTAGGCATTAAAAGATATTAAAATTATGTAACTACGATTCTCAATAATATATAGTATATAAATTAGAAAACACATACACATTTATATATTTTTTTCTAAGATCATGTGTAAAATGGGATGTCCTGGAAATGGCCTTTGTTCAAAGTGAACAAAGAAGATTTAGATGTCATAAGATTCTAAAATGCTCTCCCACTTTAAAAAATGGCCAAGGAGGAAGTATACGTTATAATAGTTATTTTATACTCAAATTTCTTTTAGCAAAGCAGAAGCCACCACAATTGATAGAGTTGCCGTGAATATTAAGGTTGGAAGCAGAAAGGTGTGAAACAAAGAGTGGGGATACAGAGATGAAAGTTTACACATTGGAAAACATTTTCTGCTTCCTCTACTGTTTTAATCTCTCTGTCTCTCTTTGTGTGAGTGTATACATGTACAGAGTTGACAGACAGATAGATCAGATCTTATTGATAAACTAACACAACTAAGTTCATCTATCACAATAGACTTCAGTTAAACTTGTTTTTCAAAGTAAATAAAACTGACAAACTTGATCACACTTGTAATCTCATAACTTTAAGCACACTATGACTAAAGGTCCTTGTCTTTGAGATTCAGGAATATTTTGAAACCATAGTGGAGATATTGAGAGGCCTGTGTCAATAGGAATGTAATACTGTATGACCGCGTGTTCACTTTGTTTATATTGAGAAGGTTTGAATGAGATCATGCTGCTTTAGAGAGAAATGACTCGTTTAGGCTGCTGTTTGATTTCATGCAAATCAAAACTAAGTCTTTGAGTAAAAGAGCAATCAAAGCATGGAATTAACAAATAGGGGGAGACTCTGAGATAGTAATAGAAGAAACATCTTGAAGAGTCATTCCTGATTTCAAACAGTTTTGATTTCTAGGTCTTCTTTAAATCGGATCTCAATAGGCTTGAACATAATTTTAATTAACCTATTAATTTTCTAAGATGAACAGTAACATATGTAATACATTTTAAGAGTGAAAAATTGATTTCCTTATTATAGATTTGTTGTCCAGTGAGTTAGTTTAATCTCTACTCTCAGACAGTGGAAAATTGACAATATATTTTCCTACTTTAAGAAACATAAAGGAACTATAACATACACAGTATTCTGCAATCTGTCATTAACAATCTGGTTTTGGAAACTCATTTTTCCCATTGTAAATGAGCTGAGCATATGACATGACTTCTAATCCTCACATTTATGAGAAAAATAGTAATAGACAAATTTAGCATAATTGCAACACACTATATAAATGATATCTCTAAGTACAGAACCATTTTAAGGTGTAGCAGAAAGAAGAAAAAAACATATTTTAGTACTCATAATATCTTTCTGCCTTATGATTTTTAATTTTCTTCAAGATGATTTGTAAGATGCTATAGGAAAATAGAGAAACCAGCAAATATGAAATCTTATTTCTAATTTCCATATTGTGTGCGTGCACTTACACACACACACACAAAGCAAGAGAGGAGAGGGAGAGAGAGAGAACAGTCACAGAGATCTCTGTTCATCTAGTTATTGGTGTTGGAAGGGGGTGAAAATGTGTCTTCTAAGAGGTCCCAGCTGCAGCTGGACTGGCATTTTTCATTAGTATTACCTGTGTTTTCTGAGAGGTACTTTAGGACAGATGTGGACCTCTGTCAACATTGTCTCCTGATGATGCCCACAGACAATGCTCCATCAAACAGTAGATCAAACAAGATATTATACCAACAATGAGTCACACAAAAGGTCCTGGAGAGAATCCCCCACACATGATTTGAGACAGGCATTTGAAACAAGAATTTTGAAGAGTAATGGAAATGTCGTTATAATTAACAATATGGAGAAGTGAAAGTTCTAGAGATAAGGATGCAGGATGTGAATTATAATAAAACATGCTGGGAAGATGTTTGGTTGTGTCAGAATAAGCTGAGCAGAGAGGCTTTGGAGAAGCATCTGTAGAATAGTGAAGTGTTCAGAGAGAGCAGACCTATTGCAGAGTAGAGCTTGGAGTCATGGCCGTAGGTCTCCTGTTTGTACAGGAAGGGAGACTGGAGACGAGCGACACTGCAGTAAGAAACCATGGTTGGAAACAGCCATTAAATTACAAGGGGAAAAGTGGGGACATCTGGGCATGCAAAGCCAGAAAATAACCATTCCATCTTCACCTCTGTCACTGATGAAACATCCTGACATAAAACAGCCTATTAGAAGGGCATGATTGGCTTAAACTCTTGGTCACAGTCCATCATTGGTGTGAAGTCAAATAATAATATGGGCTCCATGTCCATGGTCAAGGGCAGAGAGAATTAGCTTCTATATCCTTGCTGTTTACTCTAGTTTCCTCTGCTCTCACACAATACAGAGCTCAGCCCATGAAATGGGGCCAAGCACATTCTGGATGGGTAAAACAATACCCTACTACATAACACCAGCCAACCTGATCTAGACAATTCCTCTGCTAAGGATCTCTCAGGTAGTTCAAGATTATAGCAAGTTGATGATGAAAAGATAATAAATTTAGCAGCCTAACCAAACGTGGACACAGCACTGCTCACAACCTAACAAAAGGCAGACATAGCACTGCTGGTAGCCTAGGAGTTAGTGGATGCGTCATTGCTCAAAGCTCAGCCAGGGTGGACGCAGGACTGCTCACAACCTAAAGGAGAGTACACATAGCACTGCTCACAGCCTAGCCGAGAGAGGACACATCATTGCTCACAGCCCAGCGAGCGTGAACGCAGCACTGCTCTCAGCAGAGGGTATAAGAAGCACAAAGCAGGCACGCTCTGTAGAACCAGCTACCGCAAAGGCTGCCTTGTTGGTGTCTCAGCAGGGCAAATATATTTTTATTGTGTCAGGGGAAAAGGGACAGTTGGAATCATGGAAAACATTAAAGTTAGAACAGCTCTTTTGTTAAAAAGGAGACAAAATAAGGCTGTTTTCTTATTAGAAAAACTGTAGTTAGTGCAATCAGTCTGAAACAGAAGGAAACATCACTGCAGAGAGCCTCACAGAAAGGAATTAGGCAAAAGGAAGGTCGTGTAAACAAACATTTTCACAGACTTAGGAGCAGCTTGGGTGGATTGATTGTGGTCAAACTTAAAGACAGCTTACTTGCAGGGTAGAAAAAAACCCTATAATTTAGAGGCTGCTGATCACTCTTCTAAAGCCCTTGTGTAATTGGATGGGAAATTAGAACAAAGAAAAAGTGAAACATTATTACGATAATGTATCTCAAAATTTTAAGGTTAGCCACTGAGTAAGCAGAAATAAAATGTATAAAAGCTGGAGATGAGAGAATCATGGATGGGGGAAAGAGAAGAGGTTAATTAAATTTTTTTTTTCCCCAGGAGATAGCCACTGGCTGATTTAAACACACACACACACACACACACACACACACACACACACACACACACA
>NW_026590699.1:1247008-1476283 GCF_907164565.1 Psammomys obesus
ACACACACACACACACACACACACACACACACACACACACACACACACGCACACACACACACAATAACAAAACCATCTCAAATAAAGTAGAAAAGTAAAACAGGTAAAATCAATTTAATCAATTAACTTTTAATCAATTAACTTATCCTGTATGTGCTCTAAATTCATTTATCCATCTAAATAAGGTTATAGAGAGGAAAGTGGGTGTATCTAATTAATATCAGAATTCATGGAATTCAGCAATGAATCTATGTCAGTGTATGCTTTAGGGATATAAGAATGCTGGGGATTTAACTACTCTAGAAATTTTATGAACCCCATAACACAGCCCTTAAAGTTATGAAGCAAGAAAATTGACAGGACAATGAAGCAAACTTGACAGACCCAACTTTTAAGTGAACACGTTTGAAATGCTCAACTCATGTTAGATATATTAAACAGACTGAAAATCAATAAGGATATACAGAGCTGGAGAAAGACCAAGGGATTTGAACTAAGGGTCATTAGGTAAACACTACATCCAGTATTTGAAAAATACTTTTATTTCCTGAACACATGGAAATATTTTACAAAATGCTCAAAGTGGAAATTAAAGTCTGAGATTTCCCATAGTGTCTCTTAATTGACAAACTTTATTAATGACAGTTAGCAAAATAGTAACAATATAAGATAAAACCTTTTCATTGATGATTTAACAAATTATAGATAATAAATATGTCAGGCAAGATTTAATTTCTTTTCCTGTGTAATAATTTGAAATGAATTATTTATATCGAAGTACGGTGATCAATACAAAATATATTTGTAGAAGGTGTGGTAGAGATGCTGTGTCAGGATTTTCTTTAAGTCTAGATTTCAATAATGCAGCTAGAAAGAAACACAATGAAAGGGTTAATATGTCAAACTAACGACCAAGTGTGGTAAGGCTGAGGTGCCTCTTGGAGGGGCACTACCAGACGCAGCCTTCGCAGGACACTGCAGAGGGTCTGAGCTGGAGATATAGTTTTGAAGATGTAGGGTTAGTAGTTGGGGTTCTAGCGAGGTGTAAGTCACATCTCTTTCAAGTGAGTCACGGGAGCAGAGACCACTAGGAGGCACGCATACGGAGGCAGAATCAGAGGCTGGAGTGACTCCTGCAGGAATGAGGAGGTATCCTGTACTAGCACAGTCCACCCTCCTCTAGGAAGATCTTCACAGGGAACATGGCTACATCAGAGCCTAGCTGCAGGCTTCCAGTATCACGATTCAGGGTGTAATCAACGAAAGACAGGATGTGACACTCAGGGTGTGGTCTTTATGATAGCAGCTCCAGGTACCTGATATTGACAGCTACTCTTCTGATACTTATTTTCACATTCAAAATATTTTAATCAAAGCTCCAATATGGCATCTGTATTTCCCTCTCCCTCTGCTTCTCCCTGCTTCTCCCATTTTCCACACTGTGTGTGTGTGTGTGTGTGTGTGTGTGTGTGTGTTAGAACCACATGAAAGATTACAAACTTTGTGTGGCTGCTCAGCAGTTCAAAGACCAGCAAGATGCTTACAGCATATAACAAAACAATGCTTTGCATTTCTTTATGTTGTTACTATTTATTGCAGAAGCAGAATTGTAACCAATGAAACTGACCGATAGTCGATTGCCATAGGTTGAAGAAGATACATTTCCCATCATAGAGAAAATAAAGGGTCATTTGTAAACAATCCCATAAGAAGTATCTACAAAGTATGAGTTAGAGGGTGCAGAGGCAGATAAGAAATCTCAAGTACATCATGCATTATTTTCTTGCTATAGTGAAGTCAAGTTGTATTAAAAGTTTTAAGCACAGACAATATAGGTTTAATGAGGAAAGATAAAAAAATATATATATCTTCTGGGAGTGAGACTGGCTTCAGTGGAGAATCAGTCATGAAGTTAATTTAAAACCAAACCAAACAAACAAAAGACAAACTCCGTCAGGGAGAAAGGTTGTATCAATTTTCTTTTTAGAGTATAATGAAGATTGTGTTGATAATCTCATATGGGGAAATAAATATGTTAATTTAGACATAGAAATCCAAAGCAGTGAGCAAAAAAAGACTTGTAAATCCAACCACATTATACAAGAAATTTCTTTTCACTATAATCATCGATAAAGTAAAGTTGCATCCTGGGAACAATTATTCATAAAATATAAGATTTATAAGTGAGTTTATGGACAGTGCATTTTAAAAGTACAACAAATTAGTAAGAAGTAAAAAAATTCATTAGAAAAAAAATAACTGAAAACTTGAAGGAGACCACATGGGAAGATTTGAAACCTAATTAATTCTTGGCCAATTGCAAATTTAACATAAAGTAAATACATTTTTTACATGGAGCAACATTTTAAAAATGTTTTTAATTGGAGGTTTTTAAGCTTTGGTAGTAATCTAGAGCTGTTGTATACTTCCAAGTTGAAACTGGCAAGTTCGTGGGTGCTGTAGCTCCCACCTTTAGCAATGCGACAGAAGAAAGCATGGAGAGCACGTGCTATAGAGTACAGGTGTGTGTAAACACACCACTGTCACCTGGAATGTGCACAGATGCCCATACACTATGCTCATCCACAGTGTGAAAGCCACAGAAGGGGTGGATCACACAGCACTGTTGAAACTGCAGTGAAGAGATCCCCTGCAAGACCGAAAGTTTACGTGAGAAAATAAAATTTTAGAAGACATGTGAATTTACTTGTGACATATTGTACATATGAAAATAGCCATAGGAATTTCAGAATCCTACTAGGTAATAACAGTGAGGTAGAATTATTCATGGGATCCATGACTCCTGGTTAGCAGTCAGGACATGGGTCTGGGTATGGGAACCATGCTTAATGTCCTCTGCACACAAGGATGACTGGGTTCCCTTTCCCTCTGGAACAGAGCAAAGAAATGGGATGTTCTGTAAGCTGTAACTCACTCTTAGCCACTTCTACATTCACCTTCACAGAAGTGGCAGCCACTGAGCTCATGGGCAAGGGGAGGGAGCAGAGCAGACACTGGACTCTGGGGAAAGGGACACACACTCTGGGAGGCATGGTTGCATTTGGGTCAGAAACAGGAAGGCCACAGCAGCTGGGTGAGGAAAGGTCACAGATTGCCTTCCTCTCAGTGTTCTGCACGCAGAACTACAGTAGGGCAGAATGGGGACAGAAGCCTTAGGGACTAAAGGCAGTATAGCTAGGCTCTGTGGGGCCTCAGCTTCCTGGGGCTTGAGGTGAGGGGGTCGCAGAAAGAAGGAACAGAAGCGGTCTAGCCCAGTCGTTTATAAATTCAAAATGTGACACATTATCTCTCTATTAAGGAAAGGAGAAAACAGCTGTGTGTGCATTTGAATATTAAATAGGCAATTCTAGTGAAGAAAAATCTAGAAGAAGCATCATTAGGACTGAGGAGGTCACAGAGTGAAGAGGGCATTAAGAATGATGTTTTCTGGGGAGCTAATTACAAGCATTTAGCTCTAGGTACCCCCTGTCATTCCCACAGAGGGCTGACACTTTTAAAGAACATTTTATTTATCTTGTGGCAATGTTCATTTCAGACTGCTTTCTTAGGGCAGATGTACTCCAAGAAAGAGAACTCACACACCTTGACATGTTTTTTTTCTTTCAGGCTACATTGCTTCATGCAGAGCACCAGAAACTAGACTAACAACATATTTCTATGTAGCCCTAGTCGATGGTACGTTTGTGCCCCATCAGTAAAACAAACTGTTTTTGTGGCATTCTGAAATTCACCCAGTATATGTATCCTCTGACACAGCGATGAAGGTTCAGCATCGTTTCACATTTGAAGAGGAAAAGGGCATGAAGAAAGGTTTTCTTCCACAGTTTGTAGCAGCTTGCGTTTCTCTTTTGTTTTTTGAAGTTCGTTTTGTAGAAAAATTGAGGAAGATACCGGGGTCGGTTCCCTGGATTGCCTGTCCTACCTCAGGACTGATCCTCCTCCACTGTCAGTATCACCACCAAAGTCCATTTTCCTCATGCAGAGGAACCCATGCTGACATTGTCATTGTCACCCAGCGTCGGCAGTGTGCAGGACTTACTTTTCTTGTGTCGAGTGTGAACTGAGAAGCAATGTCGTGTATCCAGGAAATATCATACAGAGAAGGCTCAGTGACCCAAATTCCCCTGCCTCATCCTCTTTCTGTATCTATGGAAACCTCCTGGTGGGTTCTGTCTACAGATCTGCCTTCCCAGAATGCCACAGAATTTGAATCCTGTGTGTGCAACCCTTCAGATGGTTTTCTTTCTTGTAGGAATTTGCGCTTGAATGTCCCCTTAAAGCATCATTTTAATTTTTGGCACTGGGTAATATCCCATCTTCACCGGTTTAGCTGTCCACTGACTGAAGGTGAATACTGAATAGAATGTTATAAAACGTAGTGGAGGTTCAGAAGCACTCCAGTTAATAAGCTCAAAATTATTTTTAAACATAAACTGTGTTTCTCAGATTGGAATTAGCTACTGGATAGTAAAAAAAAAAGTTCAAGGTTACATAACTGATGCCAGTACAATGAAGACTGAGATTCAAGAATCTAAGTTAAAATTGATATTTACCACAAAGGAAAGAAGACAGACACGGACGCCTATACAGCCATCAGGGAGAAACACGATAGAGTCGTCACACTGACATTTACTCGATACTTTTTGAATGTTATATCTTAGAATTATTTATATTTTTATTTTACATTGCATAATTGTACGATACAAGCTAAAATGTGGCGTATTTATCTATTTATTCACTGTGTAATGATCAAGCCATGACGTCTGACACATCTCTCAGCTCAGATGTTCATCATGCCTGGCAGTGAAATGTTCTACATCTTTCATGCAGCTATCTTGAAAGATGCAAGCGTTGTCATTAAGCATAGTTGCCCTTGTGCAATATGCTCAAAGACACGTCTTCTCCTGCCCAGCTATGGCATAGCAGCTCTCTCCCCCTCCTCTATTCCCTCTCAGATTACCCATCTCTGGCAGTCACTGTTCTCCCATCCACTTCTGAGATCCACTTTTTTGATCACTCCTGTGAGTGCGATCATGAAGCATTTGTCTCTCTGTGTCTGTCTTCTTCCCTCAGTGTAATGCTCTCAAGGTCTACCAAGACCTAATTTGAGCCTTTATTGCAAAAACATATTGAGTATGTGCACATTTTCATTATCTATCCACTTTTCAGGCATTGAATTCACTGACTTACTTGCCTTCTCAGCTGTTGTGGACAGAACTGAAGTGAGCATGGGCGAGCAAGGGCTTTTCCAGCACCCTGCTTCCCATACTGGCATTTGAATTCCAACAGAGACTTCATTAGTTGGAAAACATGTGGTAGCCATAGTCACAATTAAGGTAAGGCTTTGGCTTATTTATTTTCTAACCCTTTCAACCAGAGTTGGAGCAGCCTTTAGAATGGGATCACTGATTTCTTCCCTCCACCCTGTCCAATCCCAGCTGTGCCTATGTTACACATGGAGATGTACCCTGTCTTAATGCTTCAGTGTTACAGAGAACAGGGTTTTCTCATAAGCAGTAGTAACTTAATTTAGGAGACTTTCCCAAATAGTGGTGAGGGAAACATCTAGACAATCTAGATTTTACACCCCTTCCTAAATTTAAATAGCCATATATATATATATATACATATATATATACATATCTGTCTATCTATACATATATACATATCTCTATCTATCTATTTCTATCTATCTATCTATGTATCTATCTATGTATCTATCTATGTATCTATCTATGTATCTATCTATGTATCTATCTATCTATCTATCTATCTATCTATCTATCTATCTATCTATCTATCTATCATCTATCTATCTATCTATCTCAGTAAACATGACAGTGTTTTTCTGAACAAAGAGCATCTGAGAGTCAGGTAGGTAGCACAAAAAACCAAGCAGGCCTCAGAGCTACCCTCAGGCCCTGGTAGGCTGTGTAGACTGGCAGTTGACATTTGTCACCTGTGGTTGTTTGGTGCCTTTTCTTTTCCACCACCTCTTTGCAATGTGCTCAAATTTTGGATGCAGGTATAGATTATACTGTTGCCTATGTCAGAGCCCTCACAGGATAACTAGATCCTGAAACACCCTTACCACACTCTCAAAGGTTTCTCCTTTCCTTAGGTCAATCAAGTTGAGAAAGTGAGATAGGGGAATGGTTTTCCTGGTTATATCTGGGAACTTTTTAAAGTGTGAGCTCTTGTATAGATGTACACCATCTAATCAGCTGGCAGCCTGCTGCTGAAGCTTGGCTGTATGTTGGGTACCACCCAGTTATTTGTTACAAGCATGAACTTGGTATTCATGTGAATTGAATTCCATAGTTAGTTTCTTACAGTTTTTATGGCTGTGCAGGAATTCACAGTGCAGAGGGAGGTTTGGGTCATCTAACTCACTGCGTATAGGATAATTATGCTGTCGACTACAACATTAAATTCTCCAAGGCAGGACAGGATGTCATTCATGCACCAGCTCAACAGCCCAACTGACCATCTTACTAAGAGACTACAGACTGTCCAGAGACAAGTTAAGGGATAAGAGTGTTGCTAAGCCACAAGTCAACACGGTGACTGAAAAAGCTCATTCAGTTGTAAGGATTGCTCATCAAATTGGACTTATTTTCTAGTGGTAATGCAATCTACCCAAAGAACTGACGGCTATCACCATAGAGCAAAATTAACTTCTTTATCTGGGGGAGATCATGTGGCTTAGCAAGAAGCCAGTGTCCTAATGCCAACCCAGCTGTGGGAGTTTCTGTGGACTTCCCAGTGTTTATTGCTATTCATAGTGGCAGAAAAGTGTGTTGAGGTAGAATGAGCATGTTCCATCTAAAGTCTCTAGTTTTAGAGGCAGGGAATTAAGAACCTGGACCAAAACTGATTCTACTACCCAGGCAGCTGCCAGAGGCACATTTGCTAGCTCTTCAGCAAGCATGGCATTTCATTCATTGAGCTTAAATTACCTTACTTCTAAATTAATGTAGTTCATTCTGGAAGCTGAGTTTTGTTACACTTATATTTAAAAACAAAAACAAAAACAAAAAACTAGTGAAATCACCCTAGAAACATGCTCACTCTTTTAGAAGAGTGTCACAAACAGGTAAATGATACTAGCTTTGCAGTTAATTCTAATAATTTCATTTTTCATCTAATTTGCTGAATGAAATGCCACTTTGGGTTCTAGTCTGTTGTAGGTAAAGCATTCTAAGAGCTAACATAAATATAGGTAAAAGTTTAACAATGGGAATAAAATTGCTGTTTTTGCAGTAAAGAATATTCACAATTTCATGGTACTCAGCCCCATGGCACAAACTGTTTTCTACAAAAGGACGCTTATGAAATGTAAATGTGTGTCAGTTCACTGTGACACACAGAACTAAGGTGCATTTCATTCAAAACAACTGAGGGCTGTCTACCAAGAAACTCAAAACCCTGAGACTGACTAGAGCATGGAAGAGGAAAGAGAAAGCAGGAGAGCAAAGAGAATGAGAGAGAGAGAGTAAGACTGGGAGGGAGGAGGGGAGGGAAGAGGTTATTTCCAACTAGAAAGCGCTGAAGTAGACAGGATGGATGTGTTGGGGGAGTGACTCTGAGTATGACTGGGTGTGTGCTAAACTCTTGCTGCTGACATAGAATAAATTGATTTCCATATGTGAGTCTCTCTCTGTAGTGTGTGTGTGTGTGTTTTGTGTTAGCTTCCCAGGGTTGAGATCGGAGATGCGTGCCATTATGACCATCTTTTTATGTTATTGCTGGACTTTCACTTACATATAAGAAATTATTATTTTTTATTTGCTTTTTGATTGTCTTGCCTTGTTTGCTGTGGCTTTTTTTTTTTTTTGATTTCACATGTATTTGGTCACCCTAGCCATTGGGCCATAACAGAGCTCTAGGCTGTCCTGAGACATGTTTATCTTTCAAAAGGTGGGAGGAGGATCATGTACAGGAGATGCTGGGAGACCTAACCTACATGTCTGGACTGGCTTCAGACATGGTGATGCCCAGAAGGAGAAGCTAAGGAAAGTTAGAGTCTGAGAGTATATTTCCTTAGTTCCTGAACCCCACAGAGCCTCATGGGGCAGGGTTCCCCTGTCCAGGTTGCTGTGGATTCACCTGGGAAAGGGAGAGGTTTGGAACTGGTTTTGCCCACCAGTTATTCCTACAGGTTCTACATTCCAAAGAACTTTCTGGGGGTCAGCAAGCCTTACTAGGAGTTATGTCCACTTTGTAGACTCCGGAAATTAATGATTCATCGTGGCTGCCTTCCCTCTTGTTGTAGAGTTAACCTAACTGAATGAGCATTTCAGCCCTCCTGTGTAAAAGCTGATGCTTTCCTCTCTAACAACAGCAGTTGTCAGGTAACTTCTAGCCACAGATGAAATCCTCCCTTTCGAAGCTCTCCATCAGTTAGGGCCACTGTCTGAAAAGCAGATTGCTGACTCCTATAGGGACAAGGATGCCACTAACTGTGGATATAGCGAACATTAAGAGGGCAGTGTCTGTGAACTGCACACACCAGACACCACAGTCTCCCTGGGTACATTCACTGCATGCACCCCACTTTCCTCGAGCAGATCCTTTTCGACCGCATCCTTTACTAGTGTGTAATTCCTGGGTGCAGACTAGGTTTCAACTGTGTAGAGAAGCTGTCTAGAAAAAAAATTACAGTAGGTTGAGTTTGAGCATCAAGAAGACACAAGCATTCTCAAGGCCTAATTCTCACCTTAAGTATTTGATTGTGTCTTACTTCATTGAGAGAGACTATCACATTTCAGCCATGGCCATATTGGTTTTTTGTTTGTTTGTTTTGTTGTTTTTTTCTCCACTGTAACTCTTTTTTTAACTTTAATTTTTATTAATTACAATTTATTCACTTTGTACCCCCCTATAGCTCCCTCGCCCACCTAACTATGTCCCTCCCCCATTCTACTGATAGGGGAGGTCTTCCCTTCCTTTCTGATCCTAGTCTATCAGGTCTCATCAGGAGTGGCTGCATTGTCTTCCTCTGTAGCCTGGGAGGGCTGCTCCCCCCTCAGGGGGAGGTGATCAAGGAGCAGGCCAATCAGTTCATGTCAGTGACAGTCCCTGTTCCCATTACTATGGAACCCACTTGGACACTGAACTGCCATGGGCTACATCTGTGCAGAGGTTCTAAGTTATCTCCATGCATGGTCCTTGGTTGGAGTATCAGTCTCAGGAAAGACCCTTGTGCCCAGATTTTTTGGTTCTGTTGCTCTCCTTATGGATCTCTTGTCCTCTCAAGGTCTTACTATTTCCCACTTCTTTTATAAGATTTCCTGCACTCTACCCAAAGGTTGGCTATAAGTCTCAGCATCTGCTTTGATACCCTGCAGGGTAGAGTCCTTCAGAGGCCCTCTGTGGTAAGCTCCTGCCTTGTTCCCTGTTCCCTGTTTTCTCCTTCTTCTGATGTCTATGCTCTTTGCCTTTCTGAATGGGGATTGAGCATTTTAGCCAGACTCCCCTCCTTGTTGATTAGTTTCTTTAGGTGTACAGATTTTAGTAGATTTATTCTATATTATAGGTCTAATATCCACTTATGAGTGAGCATATTTCCTGTGTGTCTTTCTGCTTCTGGGATACCTCAATTATTGTACATTTACACAATGGAATGTTACTCAGCAATAAAAAACAAGGAAATCATGCAGGTAAATTATGGGAACTGGAAAAGATCAACCTGAGCGATATTGGTTTTTTAGCTTCCAGTTGTGGATAGTATCATCCACATAGCAGGGCAGGGCAGACACAATCTGTGGTGACTTCCTGAGTATGAGCTGACACTGAGTTCCTCCATTTCCATGTTCAGTGAGTGCTACTTCTTGTCTGAAGCAGTGGAATTAGGTATTAGGAGAGGAAAAGGCAACATGGACATACTTGAAGTCGCAAGAAAGAAAATGAAGGGCAGAATTGCAAAATGTGGGGTCCATTTCCAAGCCAGGTATGTAGGGACTTACTTGAAAGTCAAAGGCAAGACAATAACTAAATCTAGCTGAACCTATTTTTGTCACTCATCTGCCTTTGGAAAAAAGGCTTGTCAGCTCATTTGCACTTGAAGAGTATCACACTGAAATAAGAAACACTTTCGCTTTGTTTCTTTAAAGTGTGTTTTGCATCATGTACTTACACACATCAAGTTCATTGTCTTAGTAGGATAATATGTTGTATACCACACATGCTCACTTAGCACATCCTATAGTCCAGGTTTCTTGAGTGACAAGTGTAAAAGCTACAGTTATGGGAAAACAGATGTTATAGAATAGATGCCTCTGGTGTGAGTGGAATGTTCTAAAGTGAGACGGTGCAGGTGGCACTGTGCTGTAATTTTCCCAGGACAATGGGAAGAGCTTATATATTATGACTTAATAGACTTGGTTTAGGTGTTTTGCAGAAGTCTACACACATGCATGCATGCACATGGACAAATGCTCACACACATGCACACAAAATTACACGTGTTCATACATGCATGCACATATACACATGCACACAAGTGCATTAATACACTTGAACTCATACATATGCGCATATGCATGCACACATACACACTTGTACACAATACTTATAAGTAGGCTTATGCACACGCACATACATGCATTCACATGCACACATGCATACCCACATGTCCCCGTTCATACACACGTGCACACATGTACACATATGCTTACAAATGCACTCATACTTATGCACAAAAGTACACACAAAGGAATAGCAATCTAAGTACCGGTGAGTTGCTGTACTGAGGATCAGCACTGGCATCACACGGAATCTTGCAGCCCCTCACAAACTTCTGGTCTTTTGAAGGTAAATGAATGAATGGGAGAGACTTGTGGCTGCCATGCTTGACTTCCTGGCTATCTTACTTCTAATGAATTAAAAATGCTCATGGTATATACTCACTCATATAAACATACAACATAGAATAAACCCACTAAAATCTGTACATCTAAACAAACTAAGCAAAAGAGAGGACCCTAACTAAAATGTTCAATCCCCATCCTGAAAGGCAAAGAGGATGGACATCAGAAGAAGAAGAAAACAGGAAACAACCTAGGAACCTGCTACAGAGGGCCTCTGAAAGCCAGAAGAAAACAGGAAACAACCTCAGAACCTGCCACAGAGGGCCTCTGAAATCCTCTGCCCTGCAGACTGTCAAAGCAGATGCTGAGCCTGATGGCCAACTGTCGGGCAGGGTGAATGGAATTTTATGTAAGAAGTGGGAAATAGTAAGAACTGGAGAGGACAGGAACCCCACAAGGAGAGCAACAGAACAAAATAATTTGAACACAGGGAACTTCCCAGAGAATCATACTCCAACCAAGGACTATCCGTGGAAATAACCTAGAACCCTGACAATGCAGCCACTTCTGATGAGAACTGATAGACTAAGATCAGAAATAAGGAGAGGAGGACCACACATTAAATATGGGGACTTGAGGAGGGGCATGCATGCAGAAAGGGGAGGAGGGTGGGACCAGGAAGGGAGGAGGGAGGGGCTTATGGGGGGATGCAAAATGAATAAATCGTAATTAATAGAAGTTAAAAAAATGCTCTACTCTTGACACATGTTAAATTACTGAAGCATCACTGAATACAGGAAGCCAGTATGGTTGACTTCAAACGCACTCTGGTTGTCCTGAGGACAGCCCATTTCTCTCATACAAAGCTGAAACTCTCTGTTTACCTTTGCCCTGTTTCTTGCTGCCAAGAACCAGGGTGCTGCTTCTGCTTTCTTCCTCTGAAGAGTGTGTGGGGGTAGCAGCTTCATTCCTTGTAGGTAGCTGTGACCTTGATGAGAAGGAGCAGCAAAACCAAGACAGATGCAAGATTGCCATTCGCAAAAGTTCTAAATAGCCCAACTCCTGAGACCTGTGTTTATACCAGCCGCAGGCTATTATAAAAATTAAATGACTTCTATTAAAATCTAGTAAACAGAAGAAGCTAACAGAGACAGTTCCATAACTCCCTGTGCTCTGCATTTTCTATATCATGAAGTACTCTTACTCTAACTCCATCCTCTACAGTGCACATACGTGGAGGCATCATAGCTCAGGAAATAATACTCAGGTCAGAGGAATAGTGAGACTCAGGAGAGGAATGAGGCTTAAGTTTTGCAGAGAGACTGCAAAGCAGAGGTTGATTTGAATTGCATCAGAGGGGTCTGGATTAGACATTTAAAAGAACATTCAGATAAGAATTGTCTGAACCACATTGACAGCACAGATGTCAAGATATGAGAATCCCAGGGAAGGCAGTGAGCATGGTAGGTGGCTTCCTGGACTTTCCATGCCTGAAGCTGACGATTGCACTTTTCACGTGTGCACACATGTGTTGAAAGAGACTTTGTTTTTATTTGTACTTATCATTTCTTCTCAGTGCTGATGGTTTGGCTCTACTAATTCACTGGTCATTTCCGATCATGTGCACTGTGTTTTGGAAGCAACTGGTCTCAATTTATTTCTAGTAAACCACTCAATATCATTGGCAAGATCAGCATTTTCAACTTAATTTCCTTTATTGAAGGCATAAACCACAGCTCTATTTGGGATTTCTGCATTTGAAACCAGTTAGGGAAAATGTACATGTACTTGCCACAACCTTGGCTGGATTTTATGAATGGTCTTAATTATCATTTTTGCACACATACATACATGTGGCTCTTTCTCCTTTGTTATAAAGCTCAATTGAAATATCAAAATGCTTTACCTACCATTTGCTTAACATAACACTGTAGTGATGTTTTTATGAAGCAATAATATACATCCAGAGTGAATTAGCTATGGGGCTGATGGGTCATTTTCCCCACTAGGATGCCAGATTATTGTCACATAAAACAGTACAACAGGAATGTTATTGGCAATACCCAGTGTCCTTGGAATCCATTTTAACTGGAGTGTTTGAAAATAAGTTAAAAGTGAAAGCAATTATGTACCCGAAAATGAATTGTGGGAAAATGTTAAATCACTGGAAATGTGGAGTAATAAAGGTGAGTTAGGAAACTGAAGTGGATGTCTGCATTTCTCAACTTCCATAACTTTCTGGCCTCTCAGATCACTAGACACAGACAGACACTAGACACAGACACTAGACACAGAATCTTTAGAACTGTAGAGCCCATGCAGAAGATGAAATTGGTCCACTAACTTTAAGTACCTTTTACTAACATCTGCTCACATTCTATGACAAAAGTTTGCATGTGTTATCTGTGCTTTGGGTCAATTCCTGAGCAAAAGGATCATAGCTGACTGCATGGCCCTATATCCAATATAACACTTTCCATCAGCAGGAGCCACAAGTTCTTACAGAAGTGTCTTGTCTTTAGGTTTGAAGAACCCAAGGACCACACATTAAATATGGGGACATCCAACCTACAGCCTGGATTGATAGGACCTGACACATGATGAACTGGGCACGACACCTTGCTCCCTCTGTAGCAATGCCTGAGTAGTGACTCCAGTCCCAAACCTATCAATGATTCAACAGGGCGTGGATCCAGAAGAAAGCTCAGGCTTTGTAGTTTCTCTAGGAAGTGAGATGTGAGGATGTTTCCACCTACTTCCCTTTCTTAGTATACAACACTCCCCCTACAGATAACTTCAATAGGTGAGCTCTGCAAGAGACAGTGATCTCAGTCCTGAGGGACTCATGCACTTGTCAGCCTTCCTCTGGAACCAGAGATGCCTGATGATAGAGAGCCCGCAGGTTCCCCGCTAATGATGCTTCGTGGAAAGGGGCCTAAGGCTGTGCCTTCAGCATCTTGACTAAAGAAGTAAAAGCCCATTTACATTAGTTTGAGTACATTTAGTAATAACCTCAGAGTACCCCAAATGCATCAGTGTCCCCTTAAGGAAAAGAAATTAAAAGCATTTACCCTTGTAGAAATTTTACCAAGAGTAAGCCCAGTTTTGAGTTCTCTGCTTCTCTCTGTGTGTATCATCTTTCATCTCCATCTTCCTGTAGTTTGAGTCTGAATCTGTGTCTGCCTGAATGCTGTGTAACATTGTGGAGAGGACCATTGGCTTGCCCTTTGTTATTCATTTCATTTCTCAGCCATGCCTCCATATTGATGGAAACATCTTCCATCATGCCTCAAACAACTTGGCCATGCAACTATTTTGGTTAATGCACCGAGAGCCAAAGTGGGGCAAATACCAATGCTGGGATGAGACTTCCAAAGCATTGAGACTAGAGCCCATTCTGGCACTGTTTCCATCACAGTCATAATCCACTGTCCTACAGGCCAAGTCTGAGAATGACAGACATATGGAGATCACAAGAACTCAGACTCAGAATCCTGGCTAGTTTTGTGTCACTTGACACAGGCTAGAGACATCTAAGAGAAAGAAACCTCAATTATGAAAATGCCTCCATAAGGTCAAGCTGTAGGCAAGGAAGAGCCTACATTGCGGGTAAGGCCATGTTTGGTTTTGTGGTCCTGGGTGCTATAAGAAATCATGCTGAGCAAGCAATGGGGATCAAGCCAGTCAGCAGCATTTTGCTATAGCCTCTGCATCAGCGCTTGCCTCCAGATTCCTGCCCTGTTTGAGTTCTTGTCCTGACTTCCTTCAGTGATGAACCATGAGGTGGAAATGTGAGTCAAATAACCTTCCTCTCTCCAGTTGCATTGCTCATGGTGTTTCATCAGAGTAATGGAAACCCTAGCTAAGACACTCAGTCACAGCTTGCTGAAGCACACACACATGGATTCAGTGTGCAGCTATGCTATGTAATCTCTGTGGTAGTTTGAACAGAGCATCACCACAGAAAACTAGCTCCTGTAATTAATAGAAACATAAAGCAGGATTTGGGCAGGCAGCTGTGTAAACCAGTTGAAGAACTTTAGTTCCCAGCTATCCCTTTCTGGAAACGCCCATTAAGAAAACAGCAAAGAATGATTCTTAACGAACAAATACTGTTTTCAAATCCAGCTCCAGGAAGCATGCGACAGAGGTCCATATTAACTTGTAGATAGGGTTGAAATTAATCTTCATACTTTTTTATGTCCCTACATGTTCTTTAAAAATGTTTTTATTTGTCTAATATCCACTAATGAGTGAGTATATACCCTGTGTGTGTTTCTGCTTCTGGGATACCTCACTCAGGATGATCTTTTCCAGTTCCCACCATTTACCTGCAAATTTCATGATTTCCTTGTTTTTTTATTGCTGAGTAATATTCCATTGTGTAGATGTACCACATTTCTGTATCCATTCATCAGTTGAGGGGCATCTGGGTTATTTCCAGCTTCTGGCTATTACAAATAAGGCTGCTACAAACATGGTTGAACAAATGTCCTTATTACATAATTGAGCATCTTTTGGATATATGCCTAGGATAAACCTATTAAAATCTGTACACCTAAAGAAACTAATCAAGAAGGAGGTCTCTGGTTAAAATGTTCACTCCCCATTCAAAAAGGCAAAGTGGATGGACATCAGAAGAAAGAGAAAACAGGGAAGAAGATAGGAGCCTGCCACAGAGGACCTCTGAAGGACTCTACCCTTCAGGGTATCAAAGCAGATGCTGAGACTTATGGTCAACCTTTGGGCAGAGTGCAGGGAATCTTATAAAAGAAGTGGGAAATAGTAAGACCTGGAGAGGGGAGGAGCTCTACAAGGAGAGCAACAGGACCAAAAAATCTGAGCACAAGGGTCTTTTCTAAGACTGAAACTCCAACCAAGGACCATTCATGGAGATAACCTAGAACCCCTGCACAGATGTAGCCATGGCATTTCAGTGTCCAAGTGGGTTCCATAGTAATGGGAACAGGGACTGTCTCTGACATGAACTGATTGGCCTGCTCCTTGATCACCTCCCCTTGAGGGGGGAGCAGCCTTCCCAGGCCACAGAGGAAACAATGCAGCCACTCCTGATGAGACCTGATAGATTAGGATCAGAAGGAAGAAGAGGAGGACCTCCCCTATCAGTGGAGCTGGGGAGGGGCATGAGTGGAGAAGGGGGAGGGAGAGTGTGATTGGGAGGGGATGGGGAGGGGACCACGGAGTGTACAAAGTGAATAGTGTAATTAATAAAACATTAAAATTAAAAAATGTTTTTATTATTATCATTTATTCAATTTGTATCCCAGCTGTGGCCACATCCTTCATCTCCTCCCAATGCAGCTCTCCCTCCCTCTTCTCCTCCTACGCTCCTCCCCTAGTCCACTAAAAGGGGAGGCCCTCCTCCCCTTTTATTTTACCCTAACCTATCAGGTCTCATCAGGATCGGTTGCATTGTCTTCCTCTGTGGCCTGGCAAGCCTGTATCCCCCAGGGGGTGGTGATCAGAGGACCTGCCACTGAGTTCATGCCAGAGAAAGGCCCTGCTCCCCTTACTAGGGAGACCCTGTTCCCCTTACTAGGGACTCCACTTGGAGACTGAGTCTATGGGCTATATCTGAGCTGGTGTTTTAGGTCCTCTCCATGCAATGTCCTAGGTTGGGGTATCATTCTCTTCAGGGCCCCCAGGGCTCAGTTTTTATGGCTCGGTTGGTCCAAATAAACATGAAATACCATCAGTAATTCTCATGCAGACATCACCTAAACACACATTTTTATCATACACCAATTGCTGTGCATGCCTTAAAGGTTAGGAGAAATTTTAACAGAAGCTGTGCACTTGACAATCAAACACTTATATTCAGAATCAACACTGGAATGGAATGGATGGAATGAAATTATCACATCACTTTTTTAAATATCAGAGACATAATTATTCACTCAGGAGTCAGGAACCTCAATCTTCCTAAATTCAAATTTTATTATTTTATAGTGTGATAGAAAATACATAAAAACAGAAATGATGTTTGATATTTCAGTTTGGAATTATTTCATATGCACACAAAAAACTTTCTTGAATTGAGTTCTGTTAGATTGGCTTGGCAGGATGGATTTGTGTCTTTTTGATGTTTTAAGAGACCAAGACCTACAGTCATTTTAGATGCAGTAATGAATTGTCTTATGCTATAATTTACAAGTACCTTGGTTCTTGTAATTCTATGGCATGAAGCTGTCAACTCTTACATGCCCAACAAATAGAAAACAATATATTTTTGTTTTCCTTTGTGCTAAAGATGTATGAGTGTGATTCCCATGAAAGAGTCAATTATTTCCAGCAAAGTTCTTCCACAACTAACGAATCAGATTGCAGCAAGAACTTTTTCCTTCCTTTAATCTTTTCTGAAAACACTCACTGACTCAGAAGAGATTGATGTGGTTGATCCAAAGCCCTTCTAAGATTGAATTTACGGGTGTTTCTTGTCCATTTCTGAGTAACTGGCCTCAATGACAATAGGGTTCTCATCTGCACCAGTCATATGTGGGTATTTTATTTTCCCTTTGATTCCTGTAGGCTGAAACATGGAAATGTATAATATGCCCCATTTATATCATAAAGAAAATTGTAAGTAGGAAATTATGTTTAAACATAATGTATAAAGACTTTTTATATTGCCAATTGTTAAATTTCCAATTACCTTTTACTTAGTCAAAACAAATATAGTAAATCTTTTGCTTACTTTTTATTCATTCATTCATTCATTCATTCATTCATTCATTCATTCTTTGAGTTAGTCACCGACTTATTTCTTGATACATTTTTTGCTGGTTATTTCTTTTCTAACCTAATATTGGGCTATGAATTTGAAACTGCCAGATACTATTGTCTTTTTCAATAGAAACAACAGTATATGCTTTATCACATAAAGGAACAATATGCCACAGGGTTACATTATGGTGAGTGAGCTACATGTTATGTTTCCATGGGTAGGCCACAAACTTACGGTGACACAAGAAGGCAACATTGCAGTAAGTGGGCAGCAGGTCTCCCATGCCTGGGTGAGCAACAAGCCTATTGTGTTGTGAACAGGACACAGACTTGGAGTACCAAGAGTGGGCGCCCAGCCCATAGTGCCATGAATGGACCCCTCTACTCTGCCTTCTTTAATTTGTTATTTTGAGGATATTAATTTCTCTGACTCTAATTTCTTTTCTTAGGGCATGCAAGATAGCTCTAGGGTAAAAATGTTTACTCCCAATAACTGTCACTGTCTTGGCTCCACAACTTTGGATCCCTGTGTCTCAGAGATACTACTTTTAGCACTGTTAAGTGAACTATGCTTTAAGGATTATTTAATTATCGTTTCACGCTTCATCATTTCAGGGACACATCAAGTTCATGCCCCTGTTGTAATCACTGAGATTATGCTTTCCAAGCTCAGACTCCATAGCAAAGCTGTGTCCTCGGTTCATCCTTGTCTTTCTTTGCCTCATCATTTCCACTTTCTTTATCAAGTATGTTTTCATTATCTTTTTGTTGAGTTTGGCATCTTCCATGGTATTTTCTTTAACTGACTTCAAAATGAAACGTGAACATGTGATGTATTCAGTGTGGCCTCAGATAACCATTTTCACTTTCTGATCATGAAAATTAATTCTCTAATCTGCAGAAAGGATGTCTGTGTTTTTCTTTTGATTCTTTGGTTTTGTCCTTTTTAAATTTTTTTTTATTTATTTTTTTTGAGACAGGGTTTCTCTGTGTAGGTTTGGGCAGTCCTGGACTCGTTTTGTAGACCAGGCCGGCCTGGAACTCACAGAGATCCTGCCTCTGCCTCCTCGAGAGCTGTGTTTACAAGTATGCTCCACTGTGCTGGCTCTGTTGATTCTTTAATGACAGAATCTCATTGTGTAACCCATATTAGCCTCACATTCTTTGTGGACTTTCTACGTAAATTTCCCTACTGCTGTGATACTAAGTGCATCTTCCTCCCCATAACTAGACTATACTCCCCATTATACTTACAAGTCTGATATGTGTTGCCTGCGTTCTGAAGTACAATCAAGATATAAAGTACACAGACATTCTAGCACCAAAAGCTTAAAGTGTCTAGAGCACATGTCTGTCACAACCCCAATCTTAAGAAGTTATTCTACTGGGAAAGTGTGAAAGATAAATCTACTGAAGAACTGTCCACAAGATATTATTAATATAAAAAGATAGCAACAGCTAAATCGCTGTTCTTCACCTCAACAGAACAACCCCTACCCAACTCAACTGAGGAACCCCACTAGACTCAACCACTACATTATTCCAACAGACCCAGCTGATGAGGCATTTTTTCTAAACTGTTTTCCAACTTTCAAAAAAAAAAAAAAGACATATTTTGTGTAGTTGGTTTTTGACTATGCTTATCCAAAATGTTGAAAGTAATTCTTTCTTTGTTAACCTTGTAAGTTGTAAGATCAATTAAGAGCTCCTTTAAGGCTTTGATCATTTAAGACAAAATGCCCAGTTTTGCTGGGTTCAGTCAGTTATTTGTTGTTATTTCTATTACACAGGATGCTATTTTGTCTGCCTCTGAGGCTGCCTTGAGACTTATAAACATTCCCCCAAATTCTGTTCAGTAGCCATTTTGCATGCCAATCAGCTGTATTGATTTCCATAGTGAGTGCAGAATTTGCTGTCAGTGGTGCTTCTTAAGTGGGGCCCAGTTCAGCTGTCTATCACAGATCTTTTCAAAGCCATTGGGCCACAGGAGAACTGAATTATGGCATTTTAAAGTATTTTATCTGCTTTCTTATTTTGTTAAAAAAATTTATCCAGCTAAGTGGTACTTTCATGTAAATGTGAAAAACGAAATTTTATGAAATTTTAAAAAGGTAACGTAAAATATGCGTGGCAAATGCATAATTTTAAGTGAGGGCTTTCAGTGAGATCTGAAATGGGTTCTTACATGCCAGCACCTGCTCTGTGAAGCTAGATGCAGAAGTAAAATATATTCACACAAACCATTTAAAGGGACACGCTTGAAACCTACTATGTGATTTTTTTTCCTATTAATATAAGCATGATTGAACTTTACACTGTCTAATGGGAATCAGGATAATTTTCTAGTTGGCAAAGGTTTACTTGTATTTCTGGGAGACAGATTAGACAATGCCATGACAAAACTTCTCTAATGGATGCTATAGGTCCAGGAGTTGAAGTTCTGGGTTGCTCCTCTGTTCACCTTCCCCATGACCACAGACAAGAATTTTTGACATTTACTATCTCACTTTTTCTTGGTTACATTCATATCCAAGTCCACTTCAAAGGAATCAGTTTTAAATTTATTTGTTTGTTTATTTATTTATTACAATGTCCTCAGACTGTGACCCCCACCCTCATCTTCTCCTAATCCCATCCTCCCTCTTCTCCTCTTCTGCCCCTCCTCTAGTCCACTGATAGGGGAGGTCTTCCTCCTCTTCTATCTGACTAGCCTATCAGGTCTCATCAGGGCTGGCTGCATCATCTTCCTCTGTGGACTGGTAAGGCTGCACCCACCAGAGGAAGTTGATCAAAGAGCAGGCCACTGAATTCATGTCAGAGACAACCCCTGCTCCCTTACTAGGGAACACTTTTGGAAACTGAGCAGGCTATGGGCTTCTTCTGAGCAGGAAGTCTAGGTCCTCTCCATGCATGGCCCACCAGGGTATTGAAGGAAATACTGAGTCTCAGAGTCATACTTTGGGCAGAGTGCAGGAAACCTTACAGAAGAAGAGGGAGATAGAAAGACCTAGAAGGGACAAAAACTCCTCAAGGAGAACAACAAAGTCCCCCCCCAAAAAAACAAACAAACAAACAAACAAACACCTGGGCTCAGGGCATTTTGCAAAGACCTATACTCAAAGGAGTCTTTTAAAGCTGTATTTATTTTCTTGAAACAAGGGTTTGAGTCTACAGTTGGGTACACTGGTGTATAATCTGTGATGGGCTGAATCTCCTGCCTCATTTGTCATCACAGCACTCAAAGAGTCCATTTCTCCTTATTCCCTGGGGTGTACACATTCAGTGTGATGCCCATGTTTCTGTTGGAGCCACTCTGCTTTTTTGCTGTCTCCATACAGTGCCTTCAGTATGCTCCCAGGCTTTTACAAAGACCCAAGCTAAACTAGCTTCAAGAGAGCATCTTGTCTCCTAGGTTCGGTTCTAGACTGTCAATCACTCAACAGTCACAGAACAATTCTCATTAGACTGTTTGCATCCTCTTCCTTTGTGGCCTGGCAATGCCACTCCCCCCCCCCCCACCAGGGGGAGGTGATCAAAGAGTGGGCAACAGAGTCCATGTCAGAGATAGCACATGCTCCCCTTACTAGGGAACCCACATGGAGACTGAGCTGCCTGTTGGCTACATCTGAGCAGCGGTCTAAGTCTTCTTCACGCATGGCCCTTGGTTAGTGCATGGGTCTCTGCAGGCTCCCATGTGCTCCCAGTTTTGTTGGCTCAGTTGGTCTTCTTATGGAGCTCCTGACCACTCTGGTTCCTTCTATGCCCCCACTCTTTCATGGGGGGAAGGGCTCTCCCTTTCTGAGAAATAGGAGAGAGGATGAGAGAGGGTGGGTGGGACCGGGAGGAGATGAGGGAGAGGGCTACAATCCGGATGTAAAGTGAATAAATTATAAAAATTAATTTAAATTTTATAAAAGAGTTACAGAACAACAAACATGGTATGACACACTGCCTGCCTACTGCCATATGACGTGTGTCACCGGACTCTTTTTTGGGTCTTTGGTTTTGGAAAGGATGTCTGCCTTGATACATGGCTTTGTCAGAATAGAGTCATTTGTGGTGCTTTTACATTGCTCAAATAACTATGGCAGTGATATAGCCTGACATTTCTCTTGACTGGAGAGGAAAGCAGACACTTAAAGTCTATAAACCCTGTAAGAGCTTTCTGCTTCACCACAGTCAGGACACTGAAGCCCATACGTGTTCCATCGGCTCTGACAGAAGGCTGGAAGATGCTGATCCAGAAGCCAAGTATTATTCCCCATCCCTTTCACTCTCAAGAGTGAGGCTATTCTAAGGTAATGTCCTTGTTTAAGGGTCATTTAAAATCTAGTCCCTGCAGGTAGTAGAAATCACACTCTTTGGTGCACATGTGAGATTTATTACTCTTGCTAATGGCTGTACTCCAGTTCACACAGGCAGGACTTCTGCAGGCACATTGAGCAGCCTTGGCTTCTGCCTTCTCTGCCTCCTCCCAGCTGACCTGCTAGGTCACGTCTGGAGGCATCGTCTCTTACCCAATCCTATTCTCCTTTCTTTGAGAATCTGTCTCTCCTGTCTGCTATCCAGTTATCAGTACATTATTTTGATTGTCATCTTTGCTAAAGACTTCATTATACACACACACACACACACATGTCTTCCTTACTTTGTCATTAGTTCAATATGCTTTATATAATACTAATAAATCTATTAGAATTTTACAAATTTCAAATGTATGGTATATTTAAGCATTTTACAATTTCCTAATTAATAGTGTATGTTTGTGAAAAAAATCTGTTTGATGAAAACCTTCTGAATATTTACAGAGGGCAGAGGTCCATAGAACAAACAGGGCTCTCCTCAGGACATAGCAACTTTATATTTCCCTGCTCAATTATGTCCAGAAAAATGATAAAGAATTCTCCTTTATCTTAAGGCCCTTGATATTAGGAGCCTATTAATAAAGCTTTGTCACACACACAGCTTAGCCTGGTGACACAAACAGTGTGTAACTGGCCCCAGGGAATTTTACAGTAGTTATTGAAATTTATAGAGGGACACAAATACACCAGCTGTTCACAGTGGCAGAGACCATTTTATTTTAGTGAACATTTCTAAAGCACTTCTATAAAGTATATGTTGAGTTGAAAGCAATACAATAGGTGAAAAAAGTATACCACTAACTAACCTGGATGTTGATCATCAGTCACTTCTGAAAAAAAAAAAAAAGTGCGTCAAAACTTATTTCTACTAAAGCCAATTGTAAATCCTGAAAAAAAAAATGTTTTCTTTACAGGTAGATGGTAAAAATAACTTTATTCTATATTGAAAGTGAGTTTTCTGAGACTGATCTCAGGCTCTCAGTGCCCTGGCCTTATCCTCCAAGGTGTGTGGACTGCAGGCGCAATCACTACGCTCAATGAGTGCCGCTGATGAGCACTGTCTCTTCATTTAATCACAGGCTTATGAATACACAGCAGTCATACAGAAACCTAGAGGCTGCACTACCCATTCAGGAATCACAAGTCCACGGACTACATCTGTGCAGGGGTTCTAGGTTATCTCCATGCATGGTACTTGGTTGGAGGATGAGTCTCTGGGAAGACCCCTGTGTTCAAGTTTTCTGGTTCTGTTGCTCTCCTTGTGGGGTTCCTGTCCTCTCCAGACCTTACTATTTTCCACTTCTTACATAATATTCCCTGCTTTAGTGGGTTCCATAGTAATGGGAAGAGGGACTGCCTCTGACATAATCTGATAAACCTGTTCTTTGATCACCTCCCCCTGAGGGGGGAGCAGCCTTATCAGGCCACAGAAGATGACAATGCAGCCACTCCTGATGTGATCTGATAGACTAAGATCAGAAGGAAGGAGAGGAGGACCTCCCCTATCAGTGGACTTGGGGAGGGGCACGCACGAAGAAGGGGGAGGGAGGGTGGGACAGGGAGGGAAGGAGGGAGGGGCTTATGGGGGGATACAAAGTGAATAAACTGTAATTAATAAAATAAATAAATAAATTAGTTAGTAAAAATTAAAGAAAAGAATCACAAATTTGTATATTTCATAATTAGCTGTGAACTAATGCAATTTTTTATGAACTATTCTTTAGTCATGTAAAAACAAAACAAAACAAAAAACCCTGTCTCAAAAACAGAGTACAGGGAATCTTATGGAAGAAGTGGGAGATAGTAAGACCTGGAGAATTCAGGAGCTCCACAAGGACAGCGACAGATCCTAAAAGCCTGTGCACAGGGGTCTTTTCTGAAACTGATACTCCAGCCAAGGACCACTCATGGAGATGGCCTGGAACCCCTGCACAGAGGTAGCCCATGGCAGTTCAGTGTCCAAGTGGCATCCATAGTAATGGGGACAGGGACTGTCTCTGACATGAACTGATTGGCCTGCTCTTTGATCACCTCCCCCTGAAGGGGGAACAGCTTTACCAGGCCACAGAACAAGACAATGCAGCCACTCCTGTTGACACCTGATAGACTAGGGTCAGAGGGAAGGGGAGGAAAACCTCCCTTTTCAGTGGACTGGGAGAGGGACACAGGTGGGGAAGAGGGAGGGTGGGATTGGGAGGGGAGGAGGGAGGTACAGGGGGGACACAAAGTGAATAAACTGTAATTAATAAAAATAATAATAATTAAAAATAATAATAATCAAAAAAATCTAATATAATTAAAAATAACGTATAGCTCATGTATTCACATTAGCATTCATGTATTTTCTCTACCTAGAGAAATGAAATTTCATTATTCAATGTGAAAAGCCTTCTCACATCCATCAAAAAACAGACTCCAGTGGATTAGCTTTGTGTATTGGAAATACACATCTTTGTTATTTCTCTTCTGATGTCATGTGACTCATTTTGTTTTTTGTATCAGTACTGAAATTTCCTTATATTAGATATTTGCATTTCTTTTACACATTGCTGTGGTTTATAAGCTTATTTATATACCCCTTCTGTGTATTTGTTTCAAGGATCTGAGCTCAATTGATCCTTACACCTGCCAGCTACCTGGACTTCTGAGGGCTCTTGTTTGAATGGAGTTGGCTCAGTATCTGGTAGCAGGATTGCTGAATTCATTAGGCAGAGAAGTAATTTACATGCCAACTGTGACAGTGGCACAGAGACATGGGTCAAAGAGAAATAGGTCCTTCAAATCACAGTACACTTCCTCGCCTTAAAATCCCTCGGATGCAGATTATTCAAAGAAAACCCCAAGGTCAGGAATAGGCTGCAGAATGAGACAAACCATAAAAGAGAGATCTACATTACCCCTCCACCGCTCAGGGAACATTAGGGAAGAGGAGGAGAAAATAATGTTAACATCTGAGGAAAAGCAGGGTGAGTGGTATAGACAGATGGTTTCCAGGCATGGCCTGGCTGTTGCACTCTTGAATTCGCAGTAGCTGTGATTACCTGTGCAAAATACATAAAGGATTGGCTTTGTCAACACCATGTCCTGCAAGTGAGAGGCCCTCATGGAGCACTACCTTTCTCTAAGGATTTATATACAGTTCATAATAGAGCTGAGGGGCTGGAGAGATGGCTGAGGTTAAGAACATCGGCTGTTCTTTCAAAGGTCCTGAGTTCAGTTCCTAGCAACCACGTGGTGGCTCACAACCATCTATAGTGAGATCTGGTGCCCTCTTCTGGAGTGTAGGCACACATGCAGGCAGAACATTGCATAAATAATAAATAAGTAAATCTTTAAAACAACAGAGGGGAGAGAGATTGTTGAAGGGAAACTAGTAACTAGTGTGGAAAGGAAGGCAGATAGTGCTGAAAGAAATTCAAGGGTCATAGAGCGGGTATCATGGACATGCCTCATCTAAATATATAAAAATGTCATAATAAATCCAATATTGTGTATATTTAGTATATGCTTCTATAAACATGTTAAAAATTAAATGAAACAGAATTTTGATTAGAATATAAACATTATGGTTATTTGGGCTACAATTCAGTACTTTGAGCAAGGAGATAAAATGTAGAATGCTAAAGTTAGAGACTGTTAGGACGTTTTGAAGTTTTAGACCCTGACTGTTCTTTGTATGTTTTTGTTTTGTGACCAGGTCATTCCTCGGAACGCAGACTATCCCAGAACTCAAGTTCCTCCTGCTTTGTACCCTCAGTGACCACGCTACCCAAATAAGCCCCCATGGCAAGTTGTCAGTCATATTTTCCTTCCCCGACCTTGCACAATGTTCTTCTTACAGCAATGGAGCCCTTCTGTCCTCCTAGGCTGACCCTTCCTTCTATAGTGGGCTCCCTCATCACAGTGCCCTGTTGTCTGACTTCTCTCAGACTTATAGAAGCAAGTTCTACTCACAGATATAGACTGGAGAGTCAGCAGTGTTCTAGGGTAGCAGGACTACTTTTCCTCATTAGCAATGTGCCTTCTGCAGGCACAGCTTGCCATTGATTGCATTGGAAATTTCCTAAGTCTTTGAGAAGCAATGGACCTCCATGCCTGCTTCCTCCAGCATTATCCTCATGCTAGCGTGTTTTCAAAAGCATCTTAAACTATCCAGTTACCTTTCTCAGTCAGACATTCATTTCCTGCAAGAAGCTTGAAACCAGGCAGTCTTAGAGGCAGGCTGATGTCACTTATGAGAGATCAAAAACAAAACAACAAACAAACAAACAAACAAAAAACCCACTAACCTGTGGCACAGGACATGAAGTGAAGAGAGGTGACTGAGTGGACTAATGTAATCAAACACAGTTATGAAATATTTTTAATGGTGGCTCTATAATCCTTCTCTAGTCACATAGGGATTGAAATGCATTCCTAACTTTACCTATGTGACTTCTGTTAATATTTTATCACTACACACTAAGAAAATATTTATATGTAATCATTTTCTCACTCTTTTTTTCTTATTTTTATTTATTTATTACAATTTATTCACTTTGTATCCCAGGTGTGGCCCCCTCTCTCATCCCTTCCCAATTCTGCCCTCCCTCCCATGCTCCATCCCCTAGTCCACTGATAGGAGTGGTCCCCTTCCCTCTGACCATAGTCTATCAGGTCTCATCAGAACTGGCTGCATTGTCTTCCTCTGTGGCCTGGTAAGGCTGCCCCACACAGGAGGAAGTGATCAAAGAGGCAGCCATTGAGTTCATGCCAGAGATAGTCTCTGTTCCCCTTACAAAGGACTGGCTGCCATGGGCTATATCTGTGCAGGGGTTCTAGATTATCTCCATGAATGGTCCTTGGTTGGAGTATCAGTCTCAGAAAAGACCCCTGTGACCATATTTATGGTTCTGTTGCTCTCCTTATGGAGTTCCTGTCCCCTCTAGGTCTTTCTTTCTCCCAATTCTTCCATAAGATTCGCTGCATTCTGCCCAAAGTTTGGCTATGAGCATCTGCTTCCATACCTTGCTGGGTGGAGTCTTTCAGAGGCCCTCTTGAGGCACTGGACTACAAGTTATCATATGTGACGCCTCAACACCTTGCCTTAAACCATCTCCCGTATGTTAAAGCTCACAAAAGCAAAACCACCTAAGAATCTGCCTTCATTGGTGCTCATCCGTGCTACCCGTGCTACATAAAGGCCCCGGTTCATTTAAAACACGTATCTGCAGACAGCATTCCATATGTGAACCAGCTGCTTGCTGATAAACTCCTGGTTTTCACAGACTCAAAATGTTCTATTTTGGCTCAATCAGTTGATACAACTTCTAGAGGAATGAATTAATTACATGTTGGCAGGTTTCCTCTAGGATTTGCACTTATTTTTGTATTGATTTAGGTGGTAAATATTCAGGTACCTGCCCTCCCTCACCTCGGTGCCATGGCTCTGCAGCGTTATCTTTTACTGTTCACTTGACTTTTTTTTCTTACAGTCTGGCTATAGCATATTTCAATAATATTAATGTTTTACTTTCATTTACGTATTTCTGCGTGTGACGTATACATGTGTGCCTTCATCTCCTCTGTGTGAGTGTGTTTGTTTGGGCCATGCCATACTCTTCTCTAGCTCTCTCCAACTTAGACTCAGGGTCTGGCCCTGAACCAGGGGCTCACCATTTCCTTACACTAACCTGACTGGCCAGTAAGTCAAGGCTTACTTACTGTCCTTCAACCTCCAACCTCCTGAGTGCTGGGGTACAACAGATGCCTCCTTGCTCTTCTGAGCTTCTTACATGAATGCAGGTAACCAACCTCAAGACCTCATGCCCAACTGACAGATACTTTACTCACCAAGGCACATCCTGAACCTCAGGATTTGGGATTTTATATGCAGCCTGCCTCTAGAAACTGAAAATTCCTATCATTCTAAAACTTGGCAAGATGTTGTAACATAACTTCTATTGATAAATTTTGATGTTCAAGTCAGCTAAAAATCAGATTTCAAGAGCAAGGAGGCTCCCACTTACGTCCTCTAAAACCTTCAGTTTTGGGTCAGGCTGAGAATGGAGAGAGGGAAAAACAATCAGTAGCTACGAGTATTAAAACCATTTCAGAAGGACATCTAGAAGGAAAGCCATCCTCAGCAGATATTGGTATCATTGTTTTATCCTATGTCCTAAAAGTGCCTGCAGTGGACACGGAAGATCACTCTGCCTAAAGGGAAAGTTCAGTCAGGAGCACAGCTGCCTGCCTCAGTTTCCCCAGTTGAGTTCTGCTGGATATTTGTAAGTCGCTGATCTGAAAGTGCTCCCTTTGTCTGAATGTTCAGCCCAGCTGCTCAGGCTTCAATGCAGAATCTTTTAATAGGTCAGTTTTATGCTGTCGCACTATGTGGTGCTTCTTTATCTGTACTTGCTATTTGCTCTTCTGTTCTTGCTTGTTGTATACTAACACACTCACTCAAAACCCAAGTCACAGCTGTGGTAGACTAGTCTCCGGGCCATGCAGAACATGTATAGAAGAAGAGGTTGTTGAAGACTTCCACCTTGTTTCAAGAATTTCTCCTTCTGAGATGCCAGTTGCTACAATAAAACCTTAGCTGTGGACACATGGTTCCTCAATGCTCCCAGCTCAAACTTTAGCACCATTGCTACATTTTTTCAAACAGGAGTTAGTAAAGTTGCCTTCAGTGGATCAACTCCACTGACACTTGTTTAACTCTTAAATTCTTATTGTATTAATTATAATATCTATGTTTTTGCCTGGCATTTCAATTTTGTTATTTATTTTTTAACTTTAAAAAATATTAATATTTATCCCAATACAGTGGTGCATGCCTATAATCCCAGCATTCAGGGAGGCAGAGGCAGTCGAATCTCTGTGAGTTTGAAGCCGGCAAGGTGTACAAATCCTTGGACAGCCAAGGCTACACTGAGAAAACCTGTCTCAAAAATAAAAAGCCAAAAATCTATGAGTATTTTAAAAGTTTGTGTGGGCATTTCATCTGTACGTATGTCTGTGTACCACATGCGTGCATTGCCTGCAGAGACCAGAATAACTAATTGGCTGCCATGGACCTGAAGTTCCAGATGGCTGGGGCCTGCCATGTGGGTGCTGGGAACAAATCCTCGGACTCTGGAATAGCAAACTGCATCATCTTTCTAGCTCTAGAGTCAATTTTGTTACTTCTTAAACTTTTATCCAGTCCTAAAAAATAATATATATTTTTAACATTTATTGTGAGCCGCCTTCTCCTAACTTCATGACTATAGTAGTAATAAGACTTAGAAACCCTACTTTTTCATTGTAATATGTGGAACATCTTGGGATGACTCTGAATGGGGATTAAGTATTTCTATTTCTTCATATGTTGTGTGGTTTGAATTTTGTTCTTCATGGCACGAGAGACACATTGTAGACTTATTGTGCCATGTGCTTATGAAAGACACAGATCTCATTTATCTGTAAATAACTACTTTAAATTGCAACAGCCTGCCTGAAATCACTTGTGCTGGAGGACAGATAAAATGTTATTTGTTTTTTTTGTGATCTGAGAATGCATTTGTTTGCACACAAAAATATCAGTTACTTCATAGCTATTCATCGTACAACTTCACAACTTGAAACCCTCATTGTGTCTCTCATTTCCAGTGGTTATTAAGTCTGATGGTATCTTACCAACAAAATTGTGGATCTGAGTCATCTCTGAAGATGCATTCAAGTACTGATTTATACCTACAATGGTCAGAGATATGGCTGGGGCTGAGAATCACTTCCAGGTATACCCACATGCCTTTGGTCATAGATGTCAGCTCTCCAAGTTTTCTATAGGCTCCACATGGCCCAACGGTGGAATTTCTCTAGGTTTAATAGCCCCAGTGGAAGAGAAATGCCAAGAAAACAGCTCTGATCTTCACAGTCAAAAGTGGCACACCAATGTTTTAAGCATACTCCATCCAGCCTGGAGATAATGCAGGAGGATATAATATTGAGTGGCCAGAATACGGGGGGACATCTTAGAGGCTAGATACTGGAGTTCACCAACCCATACATGCACAGTCATTTATGTATAAGATCTTCAAAAATTCCACTCCATTTGCCACTTCAAGTGAAAATGCAGTTTTCATGTGACAGATGAACAAGTGGGTATGGCTCCTCCTGTGTGGTTCAAAGCTCTCTTCTCTGTTCCTTGCATATCAGACACAACAATCAGGATGGCTATGTTACACTCAGAAAGTGTGGGAGGACATTTCATTTCCATCTTGATTTCAAACTCTTCATTTGATGGTGAACTTATTCTAGAACTTTCAAAATTTTATCTCACCCCAGTGAAAGCTGAGTCCTTGCCTCTGGAGTTAACATCGTATCTGAATTGATTTGGTTCTTATTGGTCAGCTGCATGGATCACCAGACAGTTATCATTCTTCTTTTTCCAATTGTTCCATATGCCCCTGGGGTTCTTCTGTCATGTGTGTCTGGTACAGGAGTGGGGTAGTCAAATGTGACACTTAATTTGTGGTTCTTTTACCTTCTGATATTTGGTTGACCTAAACTGATAGCAGGTATCTGGGATCCTGGTGGAGAAAGAGTTTGGGGACCATCTTCTTTTTGTTCTTGTTTTCTTGTTTGCATTCTAAGAACTACTTTTCACCACAATATCTGAGCTTGAACTTGAACATATATTCTGTCTACTTAACCTTTCCAAAAGAGCCTTCATCAGGACTCTACATTCTGACCACTTCAGAAAAGAACCCCTTCATTAAAAAATTTGAAATCTTGTTCTGCTGACAGTGTTGTTTGCTTTTATAGCTTTTCAGTCTCATGAGGTCCCATTTATTGTGAGAGCCTACAGACTGGAAAAAGTTCTTCACCAACCCTATATCAGACAGAGAGCTAATATCTAGAATATATAAAGAACTCAAGAAGTTAAACTCTAACAAACCAAGCAATCCAATTATAAAAATGGGGTACAGAACTAAACAGAGAATTCTCAACAGAGGAATGTTGAATGGCAGAGAAACACTTAAAGAAATGCTCAAAGTCCTTAGTCATCTGGGAAATGCAAATCAAAACGACCCTGAGATTCCACCTTTCACCCATCAGACTGGCTAAAACAACAACAACAACAACAACAACAAAAACAAACCAACAAACAAAAAAACAAAAGAAAAACCAAAAAACAAAACAAAACAAAAAAACCTCAAGGGATGACACATGCTGGAGAGATTGTGGAGAAAGGGGAACCCTCCTCCAATGCTGGTGGGAATGTAAACTTGTGCAACCACTTTGGAAATCAATCGGGCACTTTCTCAGACAATTAGGAATAGCGCTTCCTCAAGATACAGCTCTACCACTCCTGGGCATATATCTGAAAGATGCTAAACAATAAACAAGGACATTTGCTCAACTATGTTCATAGCAGCTTTATTCATAATAACCAGAACCTGGAAACAACCCAGATGTCCCTCAACTGAGGAATAGATACAGAAATTGTGGTACATTTACACACTGGAATACTACTCAGCTATTAAAAACAAGGAAATCGTGAAATTTGTAGACAAATGGATGGAACTAGAAAAGATCATCCTGAGTGGTGTATGTAACCCAGAAGGAGAAAGACACACATGGTATATACTCACTAATAAGTGGATATTAGACATATAATATAGGAGAAACATACTGAGTTCTATAGTCCTAAAGAAGCTAAACAACAAGGAGGCCCATAGAGAAGAGGCTTAATCCTCATTCAGAAAGGTAAACAGGATAGACATCAGAAGTAGGAGGTGACAGGGAACAGGACAGGAGCCTTCCACAGGGGGTCTCTGAAAGATTCTACTAATCGAGGTGTGGAAGCAGATTCAGAAACTCATAGCCAAACTTTGGGCAGAGTACAGGGAATCTTATGGAAGAACAGAAGATAGAAAGAGGACAGAAGTTCTACAAGGAGACTAACAGAACCAAGAAACCTGGGCCCAGTGGGGCCTGCATAGACCAATACTCCAACCAAGGACCATGCATGAGAGAACCTAGACCCCCTGCTCACATGAAGCCCATAGGCTTCTCAGTTTCCAAGTGGTAAGGGGAACAGGGGCTGTCTATGACATAAAATCAGTGGTTGACTCTCTGATCATCTCCCCCAAGGGGATGCAGCCTTGCCAGGCCACAGAAGAAGATGATGCAACCAGCCCTGATGAGAGGTGATAGGCTAGGGTCAGATGGACAAGAAGGAGGTCCTCTCCTATCAGGGGCATAGGGGGAGAAGAGGGAGGGAGAGTGGGATTGGGAGGAGAAGAGGGAGGAATATACAGCAGGATACAAAGTGAATAAATTTTAATAAATAAATAAATAGATAAATAAATAAATAAATACCAAAATCTTACTGTTTTCCAATAACATCTCGAAATGTACTGCTCTTCGTTTTTCTATTTAGCAGGATCTTAGGTTCATACATATTTACACAAATGTACATAATTTCTCAGTAATTTAATACAGGGAATTGTGTTTATATAAATGGCAACAAAAGAGAGGTAAGCACATGGAATTATTTCCTGTTGTGGATTACCCTAAATACATTTTGAGCTTTCTGAGAACAAGGAAGGTCATCTATATTGTAGACTGTAGTTAGAAGTTGCCCTGATTTTTATAAGCACTGTCATTGCTCTACAAGAAACTCGTCAGATTGTATTGTTTTCTATACTGAGAAGACCATGTGTGTGAAAGAGCAGGAGTTCTAAACACATCTTCCAAAAGATGAGAATTTATGAATCATACAGTATGAAGGTGGCAGAGTACCATGGACATCTCAATTGTGGTACCAGTAAGTTGAGACAGGAAGGAACTCTGCTCTCAAGAAAGAAGTAAGCAGTCCATCATTTCTACAGGTTTCTTAGTGGTCTAGGCACACTGTGATGAAGCTGATACCTCAAGTCCAGGCCTTAACATCATGATTTTTCCTTCAGCAGCTGGTCGGTGCAATTCTGCTGAGGGTGTTATCTAAGGGAGTCCCCAACTGACAGCAGGTCATGATCCACAGATGTTCCTTGTCACCTATCTCTGACTAAGGGAGAAACAAGGGAGTAGAGAAGGGTCTTTTTGTATTTTCTCCTCTTCAGTCATTAGAGATACATCTCACATACATTTTCCCATTTGCTAATTGGTTTCGGTGTGAGTCAAGTAATAGAATCATTCAGATGTGACAGTGTATTCTCCCTCAACGTCAGTCTCAGTGTCCACGATCTTACAGAGTTGAGAGATAGGATGCTTAAAACAAAATTCACAAGAGGAAAATTGTATATTCCTTTGGGTCTGCCCTTGAAATAGAAATTCTCATGTGTAAGTACTAGATGACATGACAGAAAGGAATAGTGAAAGGAGGTGGGTAGACGCAGAAATAGGTTAGTTTTTTCTTCCCAGTAATGGGTAAAGCCAAGTAATGCTGAGGATGTAAAAAGAGAATAGAGCCATATGTTGGAAGCATCATTTTTACTATTATTTCAGAAAGCTTGAGATGCATTTACATAGAACAGAAACAGAAAAGTTTCCCACTGGCTTCTTCTCCTTTGCTGCCTTTCTTATGTATACCCACCTGAACATCTGCACTCCTACAGCCATGGAAACACACGCACACACATACACAGGCTCACAAATATATGCACACACACATGTACATATGCACACAATCTTGTTAAGTAGGAAAAACTGGAAAAGAAGAACAGAATTATTAGAAGGGCATCATTAAGAAGAAAAAATATGGAACCGGTTATGATTCAAAAAAGAATTTAATGACATGTCTCTTTCCTGAAGTGAGCAGAGAAAAAAGAATCATGGTGGACAGTCAAGGCTCTGATCAATATCGGGGGAAAACAGGGCCCCTCGTCCGCTGGAAGGTCAAGTACACTGAACAAATCTGGAGATCACGGTCAGGTGGTGTACTGAAGTTTCAGAAATAGGAACAAATATAAAACAAAACAAAATCAGTACCTGTTTCTCCACCTGAGAACCACGTGACATGGAAATTATTCAGTAGAAACAGGAGAAAGAAAAAAAAAAAAAAACAGGCAGTGAAGATCTTTCTGCACTGACAACCACAGCCCCTGGCTCCTGGCAATGTTGGGACTCTTGCTTTGTGTGTTCATTGTGGATATTACTGTGTGAGGTGTCTGGATCAGGTCTGTCTGGGATAATGTGCTGTTGGATTCTCACCTCCCACGTAATGACTTTCTCACTGTGATATTTGTGTGACAAGAAAGTAATGACAACCACGTGGTGAGTTAATATGACTCAGGATCCTCCACCTGAGTCTTCAAGGGGGGAAAAACTATATATTTCATTCTAGGTCCTTTTGTGTTGATAGATAAAAATCTGTTAGCATGCTCTAACTTCCATTCATAAAATTGAACTCTTAAGAAAACGAGTTGTTTTGTTGTTAAATTCAGATACCGCAAAGTGACTGAGAGTGTGTGTTGGAGAGTAGAAAATGCATCTATTTAAACACTCTGTGCTGAGCACAGTGGCCACTCATACGTGATTATGTGAACCAAATTTCTTCCAAATCCTTCAAGGCAGGGCTGACTTCTGGAAGTCAGAAAGTTACCCTGTGTCTCACTGGCAGCCATGGGTATTATGACATGTTGTAAAACTTTCCGTGATAAATTGGTCATTATTTCTGAGAGCCAGATAGAAAGTTTTTAATTAGAGTCTTTGAAATGTGCTAGATAATTCTCCATTTTATGCACCTAGGTGAGAGAATGATCCAATTAGGAATACAGTCAGGCTTCTGAGTAGACATGCGGACTGTTGAATATGGCTCTCCATAATGAAGTCAAAGGGAAATCAGCAGATACCTGCTCATGCTGTAGTCCAGTAGAGCTAACACCTGAGTCTCTAGCATGTGATGTCATCCATGAATTTACTCCGCGATTAACAACATAGTGTACACCTGCTACTTGCAGTAATGTAGTATGAAACCTTAGTGAAATAAACGCCTTGCAACACTTGCTAGGGAGCACTATCTTAATTATCTGATGCAGCGATTTAATCAGTACATATCCACAGTAAGGCATGCAAAACTATTTGCAGGCAAAGAAAGAGAAGAAAACAAAAGAAAAAAATAACAAGAATATTATTTTTTAAAAATTTAAATTCAGTAGCTAACAACAAAATAAAATCATTTAGCATCAGACAAAAAGCAAAATGTAACAAGAAATGATATATTATCTCTATGCAAATAAAAAATTACTTAAATTCCAAATGTTTGGAATGATTTAGGGAAGAACCCTCCTCTGTGACTTCTGGGGGCACACTGAACAGTGAAGATATTCCTGTTACATGAATCTACAGACACTGCTCTCAAAAGACCGTACAGTGTTTCTTAAAGGCAAACAAAGAAATCACAGGATCGAACAAGCCTATTTTCTGATGCACAGAACATCAAGGAACATGGAGGTATAATCCTGAGAGAGCTGCATCCTGTGATCATGGTTATTCACAATTGCCGAAGTCAGACCCAAGCAGCCACCAGGAAACAAAGAGGTCAGAAAATGAGCCTGCCCATGTCCACTTTAGTACAGAACTACGTTGTGGGATGTATAAATGTATATCTCTGCTCTTGGTTGTGTTCAGTCACTGAATATTTTGTCAGTTCAGTAATGCAATTTACTACATCAATCTTCAATTAATAAGTATAATATTTTTAGTTTCTACTAGTGGAATTATTGTCTAATTTATGTTTTGTTTTGAAATTTATCTTTACTGCTGTTAGTCCTAGGTTTTAGCTGAGGACATATTATTTTGTAAACTCAAATATCTATAAGAATGCATGATGAAAATCTCAAGGGACAACACATGCTGGAGAGGTTGTGGAGAAAGGGGAACCCTTCTCCACTGCTGGTGGGAATGTAAACTGGTACAACCACTCTGGAAATCAATCTGGCGCTTTCTCAGACAACTAGGAATAGCGCTTCCTCAAGATCCAGCCATACCACTCCTAGGCATATACCCAAAAGAGGCGCAAGTACACAACAAGGACATTTGCTCAACCATGTTTGTAGCAGCTTTATTTGTAATAGCCAGAAGCTGGAAACAACCCAGATGCCCCTCAACTGAAGAATGGATGCAGAAACTGTGGTACATCTATACAATGGAGTATTACTCAGCAATGAAAAATAAGGAAATCATGAAATTTGCAGGTAAATGGTGGGACCTGGAAAGGATCATCCTGAGTGAGTTGACCCAGAAGCAAAAAGACACTCACGGTATATACTCACTCATATAAACATACAATATAGAATAAACCCACTAAAAGCTGTACATCTAAACAAACTAAGCAAAAGAGAGGACCCTAACTAAAATGTTCAATCCCCATCCTGAAAGGCAAAGAGGATGTACATCAGAAGAAAACGAAAATAGGAAACAACCTCGGAACCCGCTACAGAGGGCCTCTGAAAGCCAGAAGAAAACAGGAAACAACCTTGAAACCTGCCACAGAGGGCCTCTGAAAGCTTCTGCAGTATAGACTGTCAAAGCAGATGCTGAGCCTGATGGCCAACTGATGGGCAGAGTGAATGGAATTTTATGTAAGAAGTGGGAAATAGTAAGAGCTGGAGGGAACGGGAACTCCACAAGCAGAGCAACAGAACAAGATAATTTGAACACAGGGAACTTCCCAGAGACTCATACTCCAACCAAGGACTATTTGTGGAGATGACCTGGAACCCCTGCACAGGTGTAGCCCATGGCAGTTCAGTGTCCAAGTGGGTTCCATAGTAATGGGAAGAGGGACTGCCTCTGACATAATCTGATTGGCCTGCTCGTTGATCACTTCCCCCTGAGTAGGGAGCAGCCTTACCAGGCCACAGTAGAGGACAATGCAGCCACTTTTGATGAGAACTGATAGACTAAGATCAGAAAGAAGGAGAGGAGGACCTCCCCTATCAGTGGACTTGGGGAGTGGCATGCATGCAGAAAGGGGAGGGAGGGTGGGATCAGCAGGGGAGGAGGGAGGGGCTCATGGGGGGATACAAAATGAATAAAGTGTAATTAATAAAAAAAATAAAAGATTTAAAAAAAAAAGAATGCATGACCTCTACGCTAGACCCAAACAATAAAAGAATCTCAGAACATATATATCCTGATTAATTGATTTCATATTGTATGTTATTTTTCTTCTTATGTTTGACACTATTCTTTCTGCTTGCAGCATTCATGTGCCTCTCCAGGCTGCTCTTTCTTCAGAGGTTACTCTAGCAAAGATCTGTTGACAGTAATCTCCCTCATCACTATCCTCAAATAATCATTTCCAACATTTCACCTTCCATCCCCCTGCCCTTCTCTCCATCCTTTCCTTCCCTCCCTTCCACCCTCCCTCTTGCTATGTTTTTCTGGGACACAGTCTCACTGTGTATCCCAGGCTTGTCTTCAAACATGAGAGGCCAGACACTAAACTCTGCTCATTAAAACCAGGGATCATAACCCACAGGTGTGAGCCCCCAGACCTGTGCCTTTCTCCAGCTATTGCAGTACGGGTGATCAAATTCTATTAAAGGGTGTTGATTCACTCATTCCAGCTTAGCTTCTTGCTGCTAAGGAGTCAGAATATTTTTTAATATATTTATGTCCTATGTCCTTAGTGCAGTTTTAACATCTTAGTTTGGTAATTTCTTTTATTTTATTATTTGTGTGTAGGAGGGCTGGGAGGTCTTTGTCTGAATTTTGTATGTGCATCAGGTATGTGCAGTGCACTCTGAGGCCAGAGGAGGGTGTTAGATCCTGTGGTCTAGAGTTACAAGTGACTGTGCTAACACGTGAGTGCTGGGAATGGAACACAGGTCTCCTTTAAAAGCAACATTGCTTTTAACTGCTGAGCCATCTCTTTAGCCACAGCATTCACATACACACACACACACACACACACACACACACACACACACACACTCATATCATACATAATATATTCACATGAATTCATGTGTGTATTTTAGATTGTACTGGGCTTGTGTATTCCTTTAAAAATCTTGTGGCTTATGTTTTCTTCCCTGCCAAATACTTGAGTTTCATTCTACTGCTCTCCCCATTCATACAGGAAACCCTCTTTCCCTTTCTTCTGCACCTTACAAAGGCTTCCTGGGATTTTCAAATCTTCAACTCACTCTTATTGTGTTGTTCCCTGGACCAGTCCTGGAACACTGTCAACGCCTACTTTTCTTTTGCTTGTTTATAACCTACCCTCCACACATTCTGAGTTCTTATAATATTTCTGTGAATAAAATGGTAGTACCTACACAACTCTGAAATGAAACCTGAGAAGAAATAAGATGGTTTGTTTTAAATTAAATTTTTATTTTTATTTATTTGTTTTTATTAAATTTTTTGTATATTAGTTATAGTTTATTTCCTTTGTATCTCAGCTATACCCCCTCCCTTATTCCCTCCCAATCTTACCCTCCCTCCCTCATCTCCTCCCTGCCCCTCTCTAAGTCCACTGATAGGGGAGGTCCTCCTCCCCTTCCATCTGACCCTAGCTTATCAGGTCTCTTCAGGACTGGATGCACTGTCCTCCTGTGTGGCCTAGCAAGGCTGCTCCTCCCTTGGGGCTGCAGGGGGGAGGGTGAAGGTCAAAGAGCCAGTCATTGAGTTCATGTCAGAAACAGTCCCTGTTCCCCTTACTAGGAAACCCACTTGGATACTGAGCTGCCATGAGGTACATCTGTGCAGGGGTTCTAGGTTACATTCATGTATGATCCTTGGTTGGAGAAACAGTCTCAAAAAAGACCCCTATGCCCAGATATATGTGGTCCTTGTGGAGCTCCGTCCTCTCCAGGTCATACTAACTCCCTCTTCTTTCATATGATTCCCTGTACTCTGCCCAAGGTTTGGTTGAGTCTCAGCATCTGCTTTGATAGAGTAGAGTAGGTAGAGTCTTTCAGAGGCTCTCTGTGGCAGGCTCCTGTCCTGTTACTTGTTTTCTTCTACTTCCAATGTCCATCCCATTTGTCTTTCTAAGTGAGGATTGATCATTTTTACCCTGGGTCCTCTTTCTTGTTTAGCTTCTTTAGGTGTACCGATATTAGTGTGTTTATCCTATCTTATAGGTCTAGTACACACTTATAAGTGAGTATATACAATGTGTGTCTTTCTGCTCCTGAGACACCTCACTCAGGATGATCTTTTCTAGATCCTACCATTTGCCTGCAAATTTCATGATTTCCTTGTTTTTAATAGCTGAGTAGTATTCCATTGTATAAAAGTACCACAACTTCTGTATCCATTCCTTCTCCTTTGAGGGACCTCTGAGTTGTTTTCAGGTTCTGACTATTACGACTAAAGCTGCTATGAACATAGTTGAGCAAATGTCCTTGTTGTGTACTTGAGCATCTTTTGGATATATGCCTAGGAATGATATAGTTAGATCTTGAGGAAGCAGTATTCCTAATTGTATGAGAAAGTGCCAGATTGATTTCCAAAGTGGTTGTACAAGTTTACATTCCTACCAGCAATGGAGCAGGGTTCCCCTTTCTCCACAAGCTCTCCAGCATAGGTTGTCACTTGAGTTTTTGATCTTAGCCATTCTGATGGGTGTAAGGTAAAATCTCAGGTTCATTTTGATTTGAATCTCCCTGATGGCTAAGGACATTGAGTATTTCTTTAAGTGTGTTATCTGCCATTCTATATTCCTCTACAGAGAATTCTCTGTTTAGCTCTGTACCCCATTTTTTTTAAATTGGATTACTTGCTTTGTTGCTTTTTAACTTCTTTAGTTCTTTATATATTCTGGATATCAGCCCTCTGTCAGATATAGGGTTGGTGAAGATCCTTTCCCAGTCTGTAGGGTGTTGTTTTGTTCTGATGACAGTGTCTTTTTCTTTACAGAATCTTTTCAGTTTCATGAAGTCCTATTTATTGATTGTTGCTCTTACAGCCTGTGCTGTTGGTGTTCTGTTCAGGAAGTTGTCTCCTGTGCCAATGAGTTCAAGGCTCTTTCATACTTTTTCTCCTAACCAATTTAGTGTGTCTGGTTTTATGTTGAGGTCTTTGATCCACGTGGACTTTAATTTCATGTAGGGTGATAAATATGGATCTATTTACATTTTTCTGCATGTAGACATCCAGTTGTAACAGCACCATTTGTTGAAGATGATGTCTTTTTTCCATTGAATGGTATTGGCTTTTTTCTTAAAAATCAAGTATTTATAGGTATGTGGGTTTGACATAAACCCACACACCTATGAAATTTTTATTTTTTATATTAATTACAGTTCATTCACTTTGTATCCCAGCTTTGGCCCCCTCCCTCATTCCTTCCCAATCCCACCCTTCCTCCCTCATGTTCTCTCATTCCCCTCTCCAAGTACACTGATAGGGGAGGTCCTCTTTCCCTTCCATCTGACCCTAGCTTATCAGGTCTCTTCAGGACTGGCTGCATTGTCCTCCTCTGTGGCCTGGCTGCTCCTCTCCTCAGGGAGAGAGATCAAAGAGTCCACCACTGACTTCATGTTAGAGACAGTCTCTGTTCCCCTTACTAGGGAACCCGCTTGGATACTGAGCTGCCATGGGCTACGTCTGAGCATGGGTTCTAGGTTATCTACATGCATGCATGGTCTTTGTTTGGAGTGTCGGTCTCAGAAAAGACCCTTGTGTCCAGAAATTTTGGTTCTGTTGCTCTCCTTGTGGAGCTCCTATCCTCTCTAGGTCCCACTATCTTCCCCTTCTTTCATAGGATTCCCTGCACTCTGCCCAAAGTTTGGTTAATAGTCTCAGCATCTGCTTTGATATACTGCTGGGTAGTCTTTCAGAGGCCCTCTATGGTAGGCTCCTGTCCTGTTTCCTGTTTTATCCTTCTTCCAATGTCCATCTGGTCTTTCTGAGTAAGGATTGATCATATGAAATAAGATGTTTTTAAAGCACAACCCAGACTATTCTTAAGGAAAATTTTCATAGCACTTTCAGAATTTTGGAAGAGAGTATCAATCATTTTGATATCTGCCTTTTATGAACTGTTACTATTCGGCCTTTTAATTCTGTTAATTTCCCATGTGTGTTTTCTTGTTCTAGATGTGAGTTTGAATCTTGAATTGTGTGCTCACATTTGTTCAGATTCTATCTAAAAACCTCAAGGGCATTTCTTCCCTTTAGAAACCTTTACTGTTTCTGGCTTCCTTAAATGATCATTACAGAGCCTTATTGATTAACGTGGTAAGTTCCTTGAGAATATAAGAATGCAAGTAACCACCCATGCTACAGCATGGTGGCCAGAATCCACATAAGACCAAATGTCATCTGTGTGTCCATCATTACAAGAAAGCTTTAACAGTGATGCGCACAGTTTTTGAAGACTTGTATTATTGACTTCTGTCAGTGCTGGGACCTTGTCCGTGCTAGGAGTCACCTCACCACAAACTGACATCTCCAGCTTTTGGGGACTCCTCTTTGTTTCAAGCCTTCACTTAGAGTATAGCCCTCAGATCTGAGTTTCTTTGAGGTTCGCTATCACCCTGGGACCAGTCTTTCATCTCCTCTGCACACACTGCCCCTTCTGGAGCTCAGAGGAGCGAGGGTGACAGCCAATACCTCAGGACAGTCAACATTTTAACCTACATTTGGAGACCTCACTCCTTTCCCAGCGTTACTTAAAAGCACATTTGTTGATTTAAGTCACATTTTTGTTTTGAGAATTACGCATCCTGATCCTATGTAATTTTGTAATACAAGGAGTAAATAGCAGAGTAATTTTGTACGATGACTTACAATTGTTAAATGTCACCCTTCCACTGGTGTTCTGGTTCCTGAGTTCATTAGCTACTTGGAAGTGTAAAGATGTAAAATGTATTTAAAGCATGAAGGGCTCACACTTCACACTTAACATCTCTTTTCTCCAAGCCCCATGGCACCCTGTGTCCACTGAGGCTTGTCTGTGCAGCTCAGAGTTCTCAACTCAGGCACCTCCTCTGACAGGATGAAGCCCACGATTTTGAGTGAAGAGAAATAACAACTCCAGACTGGCCATGATTCTGAGAAAAATAAGACTTGATCACTACCTTTTAATTTCAGAATCCATTTTGAGAGTGAAGATCCAGCCTTGCCCAAGACAAAAATCAAGTCATCAGATCTTCAAATGTGATTTGTTTGTTTTAATTACTTTGTTGAAGATCTGTTTCATAGTCTTTTCATTATTATTTTCCGGCCAGAGAATATAGGATTTTCTTGTGTTTTTATGTGCGACTTTATTTTAAATGGTAGGACAGTGTGGTGTGATGTAATCAAATTCTAGCATATCGAAAGATCTAATTGAATAATACAATTAATGCTGGACAATTATCTTGAGGAGAAAATTCTTCAACAGATATTATTTTACCTGATGTCGACTCAAAGAACACAAAGTTATTTTTGAAACACAATTGCCCAGGAAAGTGGAATTTTGGGTGCATGACAAATTCAGCTATATAAAAATTGACATTATCCAATAAGTAAGTCTATTTCTATTCTCAGTCTCGGTACATTTTTGTGCCTTCCATTTCTTGCCAGTTGTGAGTGTCCATTTTTAAATAGAATGTTACTATGAACATTTCCCAGTGATAAAAACTGACATTTTAAAAATAAGCTACAATATATTTTCTATTTTTAGACTTTGCCCATTTTCTTTAATTTTTATTTCTCACAGGTTTCTGTCTTTGGTCTTTGTAAAAATTCATTAACTTTAGAACATTGTCTGGGATTGGAGAACTCACTTACTTAATAAATTAGCAAATGCAGAGCACCAAAGCGAGTTGGTTGAAAACAAAAGATTCTTTGAGTGTAAAGCATTTTGTGGCTTATCCACCTTTATTGTAGTAATGTCTTTAGGATTAGGCCTCTGATAATTTGAATAAGTAAATTCAGAGGAAACATATTTTAAAGGGACTCATGCGAAATTTCATTTTTATACAAGTTACTGCGAGGATGTGGCTCTGCTTCCTGTCTCACAGGAAGGAAGGTGCTTGGTTCAATCAGTCGGGCATGGTGGTGCCCACTGGAACCCCACCTCTGAGTGCGTCAGGATATCGCTTACAGGAAAGTTTAGTGGAAGAAGAAAGACCCACCTTGAATATGGCAGGGCCTATGGTGTGGGCTGGAGACACAGCACACTGGGGAGGCAAAGGCAATGCATCAGATGTTCAAAGTCACCTTTGACTACTTCATGAGTTCAAGGCCAGATTGGCTAAATGGAAACCTTCTCTCAAATCATAAACAAAATAAAACAGAGTAAAAATTAAAAAAGAAAATTTAGCATGACATCCCATCACTTCTTCCTGTTACAGGCAATTAAATGTTGACATATGCTGCTATAATGGATGGAACAGGCTCCAGTCATTTTGGAAGACTTTAAAAACACACCCAATTGTTTTTGGCTTCAGAACAATTTATTGTCTTCCTGAATCCTTCCTTTGAGTCCAGTCTCTATTGACTGAAGGAGGTCTGCTTGCCATCCTTGGCCTGAATTTCCCCAGGCGGCTTTCTGCAATGTCCATAGACTGTCAGAGTGGAAGCCACAAAGCGATGTGAGGAGATTTAAAATGACTACGTTCACTCTGGTGAATCTCCACACAGATAACTTGAGGAAGGCAGAAGTCAGCTGCGGCAATCCTTCCTGAACAAAATACTTGTTCTTTTCTCTATGGGGTCTTAGAGAGGGAGGAGGTCACTCTAAAGAACACACAAACAGGGACAGCAGTAGGGACTTTTCTACATCATTTTGACTCACGTCTCCATGCTGCAGTTGGAATTTGGAATCTGTGTTTTCCCTGGAGCTCACAGCTCATTACGATCTTTCTTTTTCAAGATGCCTTAGATTAGGCTTGCTGTGGTTAATCTTGTCAACTTGACTGGATTTAGGGTCACCATGGAAACAAACCTCTGTGTGTGCCTATGAGATTGTTTCCAGAAGAAACTTTTTAATGTGGGCAGGGCTATCCTATGGGCCAGAGGCAGAGACTAAATGAAAGGTAACATGGACCAGGGAGAGAGCTGCGTGGGTAAGATTGCTTGTTGTGAAAACACGAGGACCTGAGGAAAGAAAAGCTCTGGCGTGGCTGCACACATCCTAATCCCAGCACTGACGGTCACAGGCAGGTGAATCCCAGCAGCTCACTGGCCACAAAGCCCATCCCAAAGAACAGCTTCCGGTTTGGTGAGAGAGGCAAGTCCAGAGCTGCTGAAGAGGGTATCCAATCCCCCCCTTCCCATCTTCCCTGTGCTCGCTCATGTGTATGCACAGCTACACACTTGTGTGCACACAACAGTACAGACATACACATATGCACACTCCTATGCCCATACATGTGTGCAGGAGAGCATGCGCACGCCCACACGCCCACTTAAACAAACAAACAAACAAACAAACAAACAAATATATAGTAACAGACCACCAATACTCTGTCTCTGCTTTCTAATATCAGATATAATTTGGCAAGCTGACTCACTCTTCTGGACTCGCTCTTACCTTCCCATTATAATGGACTATGTGAAGGCTGTGTCTGTTCCCTTTTAATTGACACCTAATAAAACAATCACCAAGACCTTTGATTGGGGTGTGTACATTTGTATGTGTGGTGTGTGGGTGTATCTCTCTCTCTCTCTCTTTCTCTCTCTCTCTCTCTCTCGTGTGTGTGTGTGTGTGTGTGTGTGTGTTTGTGTGTGTGTGTGTGTGTGTGTGTGTGTGTGTGTGTACTCTGGCAGGTGTCTTTCTTAATCTCTCTCTAATTCAGTGTTTGAGACAGGTGCTCAGTGATCTTTAGCTTCGTCAATTATCTTGACTGGCTGGCCAGCAAGCCCTAAGGAACCCCCTGGCTCTGCCTCACCATGCTGAGATTCTTGTGCACAATCCACTGAGCCCAGCCTTTTATATGGGGTGATGAGCATCTGAAACCAAGTCTCCATGTTTGTGTAGAAGAAAACTACTGGCTCCGTCATCCCCTAAAACCTCAACAGTTGTGGTTTTAATATCAACAGAAAATGGGCTCTACATTAAGCAATCTAATATATTATTAGACTGAAATTAATAGCATTTTATGGGGCGTTGAAATGGCTTAATTTTGTACATGTATGTGTTTAGTTACTAGTTTGGTAAATCTCTCAGACTCACTGCCGCTAGAGTTCAAATATGTATACAGAACATGTGTCTACACCACAGATAATGGACAAGAGCATGTGAAATCATGGCTTTCAAAGATATGCTGATGTGTGCATATGGACCAAAGTCATCTGCGGGTCACCATCACCACATATCCTAACCTTTCCTGAGGGAGAGGGGTGGGTAATCATCATCCAGGAAGATTGGAGGGCAAGGCGTGAATAGCACTACATGTTCCCCAGGGTCCTTTGGCAGTTGAAGAATGAATGAAGAATGAAAAAAAGATGAATGACTTTAGGACGTTTAAAGAATATTTGGCTTTATTTTTAAAAGATTGAAACCTCTTTGTGATGATGAGAAATCTCAGAGTACATATCTTTTATATAAGAGTGTGAGAAACAGCAGAACTATAAACCCAATACTAAGACAACAATAGTGAGAGCATTGTTATGTCAAGGTTTTCCAGCAGTGACCTTAAGTTAAGAACTTATGCAGGCGTTTCAAGAGACAAACATTTGTTTGAAGCATCCAGAAAATTTTAAGAATCTGTGTGTACACATTTATAAAATGCAGTGCACCTTAATTAAGACAGTGAGCGTAATAGATTTTATGTATATCTTTGTTAGATATGTTGAATACGGTCAAGTGAAGATTCCAGGTAACGTTAGCACAAGCTCAGAATTTTTATTTTTATATGAAAGAAGGAAGATAATCCACCAGGATGTAGCCACACCTCTTAGTGCAAGTGGTGTTGGTAGGGTGTTTCACAACCTGTCATGTCTGTCTTCACCTTGGTTGGTTCAAAATAGTGACCTGATCACTCTAGAGATGATGAACTCAAGGTGATTTACTGACAGTTGAATGGATGGAATCCAGTGTTGTCTCCTAGGATGGACATAATTTCCTCAGATCCAATTCCTGCCAACCAAGACTGGGTCTCCTTGTACCCAGGAGGCATGGCACCTGGTTATGTGTGAGCTCTGAGCATCGGTCTTCTCCGTGTCCCAACTATTGGTTATGTTTTCTTTCTGAATGAAAAGTGACCACACCTACTCATCTCTTTGTCTCCTAGTTGAACCTCTTTCTTCCTTTATTTTGCATATTTCTAAGAAATTTCTATCAAATCTTTCTCTGGGCATAGATGACCAAGTCTAATTTGGCTGATAGATGATAAGTCCCTATTACAACAAACCTTAAAAGTTTGTTTGCTTTAATTCTATGTGTTTATCTGTGGGTGTTGATCTTAGTCTTTGTCTGTGTGCCACATTCATGCCTGGTGCCCAATGACGTTAGATGAGGATGTTGGATGTCCTGAAACTTGAGTTGCAGGTGGCTATGAGCTATGAGTTCCAAGTGTTGAATCCTGATCCTCTGGAAGAGTGGCCGGTGTTTTCAATCACTGAGCCCTCACTCCAGCCCAATAAATCCTAATGTTAAAAATATACTTTTAAAGTATTCCTCATAGAAAATGCATTCACTTCATTAGGTGGTCCATCATATGAAACACCATTCAGATGGAGTAATTAGTTCTGGGATTTAGGTTTCTTTCCATTCCTGATAAAAATTTAGGACACATAAACAATTATTAATCCCCCAAGAAGAAATAACAAAAAATATCAATAAAATTTGGCTAGTTAATATTTGATTTCTATGTACAGGCAAGAAAATAGTATCATTCCAATTGCTTTAAGCTTAAATAGCTTATGCAGTCAATTTTTGTATTTATCAGAGGTATTAACTGAAATTAAAAATGCAATACTCAATCTAATTAATAACGTGCTTGGATGGTATTTTAATTTTGCAAACTCTGTTGAAGGGTTCCATGAAGAGTTAGTTAGGGACAGCAGCAACTTTTTCATTTTAAAGTAGATACATCTTATTACGTGAAAAGTCCCTTAAGACCACCTAGTCACTAATTAGGAAAATCAGATCAAGAGGACCAAAATAAGCACCAGTCTCCAGGGAATTTAAGTGGTGGTTTGATACACTAGCTGTAACAGGATGTCTCTCCTAGCACAGCCTTGCTTTCAGTGTCCTGTGTAGCACAGCCTTGCTTTCTTTCCCCATACACAGTCAGCATACTAATTCTTTGGCTTTCAAGCGCTCTGATCATGTGTATTCAGTCCCACGGATATTAATAGAAGATTCATTTTCTAATAACAGAGCCGTTTCCCGTCCCATAATTAATCTCATGTAATTGAACTCTTACTCCAATTCTATTGCAACTCAGGCATCTCTGAGTGTAAGTTTAGCCTAAGGAGTCTGCGAACGTTTTAACTCAACACCGCCCTGCCTATGGGGAGGATGACTCATGTGGCTGTCTCTCTAATACTTTATACTGCTTGTTATATTGCTCAGTTATCAAAAGTTGCATGAAAATGCTTTTCTTTGGGATATATCATAACAGATATATTTTTGAAATATTAAAATGAATACACAAGACTAATAGTTTTTCTCGATAATTTTAAATTCTACTGGTATTTTTTAGAATCATCTCCACCACGGTACATTTTCCGGATTGTTTGTTCCTTGTCACTCACATCCACAAGCACATAACACATCATCGGCCCGTTTTCTTATTGGTTCACTTAGATCAGAGCTCTTATTCTTCCATAGCCTCCAGACATTTTTTTCCGTGAAAGCCAAACTGTTATCATAGCTTTGCGAGAGGGAGTTTGGTTTTAGTAAGATTTTATCCTTTCTTGTTTGTACCACTCTCCTAGAAGGTTTCTGAGGCAGATGGGATGTCACCATGCTGAAGGGAGATTCATGTAAGAATGGTGGAAAATGAGAGGCTTGTCCGACAGCAAGGCACTAACATGCCTCCATGGGCTCAGGTTCTCATGAAGCAACTTGGAAAAATTCTCAGATTGAGACAGTCCAGTGGCTCTTAGCTTCTTGTTATCTTTTTGCTTTTTTTCTTTTCATTAAAATTGTTCTACTCTCTAAAAAGTATGCTACTCCATCAAATGCAAATGTTTCCATGTCTTAACACATCTCACTTGTTTCTGAAGGTTAAGTGCCTGCAGACATTCCCAGCTGTTCTGAGAAAGGCAGTTGTGGCCCTTCACAGGTCTTTGACCTTCACTGTTTATTTCTTTTTCCTATCACTTAGGACTTTAGTGAGAAGTTTTAGAACATGACAACATTAAAAAAAAAAAGGTTAAAAAACCCCATAAAACTCATGTTAGCTTTTAGCCATTGTAGTGGTAAAAAAAACACACATGGATGACTGAGGGTTTTAGGGGAGGACTTTATCTAAACATGGACAGGGCAAGGCGAACAATTTATAGTTAGTCTTACAGCTTTTATGCTCATTTTAAAGTTCATGCAGGTAGCAATTTAATAATAGATATATTGCAGTCTGATTAATATTGGTCTTCTATAAAAATTAACCTGAGGCAATAGACAATATGTAGTTTTGATTTCTCCTACATTTTCCTATTGTTGTTTGGCCTGTGTACTAATGTGGTAATTTGCGTTCATAAGTAAACAGGATAATTTTCTTTATAATTTAAGATTTACAACTTAAAATACAATGAAAATATCAGCCATGTTGAGGAATCCAGTAAAATCTTAATCCAGGTTTGCTGGTATTCTGAGGCAATTAGGATTGTCTTCCTATAAATAATTAAATCCTGGGTCTGTACTCAAGTTTTAATGGGGTCCCAAATGAGGCAAAAGCCTTATCGTGCTCTTTTAGAGAGAAGTAAAATGCATTCTTTGCACTGGACAAACATGGAGGAGACAAGAAAGGACAGAACAGCATGGATTGATGCCCAGATCCTAAAACCACCTTGTCTTGTAGCTTTTCTGTTGATCTCTTCTGATACTTTTGAACCTACTATCCTGACACTCCTGAATGTCCCTGGATCATCACTAGACAACAGACAGATACTGTTCACAAAATGTCTCCCAGGTTGTATGCTTTTTGTGTGTGACATTCCATTTTCGAAGAGTGCTATTGAGGGAAACTGTAAACACTGTCTATTCTCAGAATGATGGTCTCCTGACAGCGGCCACAGACTCAGAAGTTTAGAAAACACACTTTTTTTTTTTTACCATTTAGAATTATTAAAATTTTTATTTTATTTTATTAATTACAGTTTATTCACTTTGTATCCCAGCTGTAGTCCCCTCCTCCATCCGCTTCCAATCCCACCCTCTCTCCTTCCTCTTCTCCTATGCCCCTCCCCCAGTCCAATGATAGGGGAGGTCCTCCTCCCCTTCCATCTGACCCTAGTCTATCAGGTCTCATCAAGACTGGCTTCTTTGTCTTCCTCTGTGGACTGGTGAGGCTACTCCCCCCTCAGGTGGAGGTGATTAAAGATCAGGCCACTGACTTCATGTCAGAGACAGTCAGTATTCCTATTGTTGAGGAACCCACTTGGACACTGAGCTGCCATGGGCTACTTCTGTGCAGGGGTTCTAAGTTATCTCCATACATTGTCCTTGGTGGAGTATTAGTCTCAGAAAAGACCCCTGTGCCCAGATATTTTGGTTCTGTTGTTCTCCTTGTTGAGCTCCTGCCCTCTCCAGGTCTTACTATTTCCCACTTCTTTCATAAGATTTCCTGCACTCTGCCCAAAGTTCAACCATAAGTCTCAGCATCTGCTTTGTTACCCTTTAGGGTAGAGCCTTTCAGAGGCCCTTTGTGGCAGGTTCCTATCCTGTTCCCTGTTTTCCCCTTCTTCAGATGTCCATATCATTTGTCTTTCTGAATGAAGATTGAGCATCTTACCCAGGGTCCTCCTTCTTGATTAGCTTCTTTAGGTGTACAGATTTTAGTATGATTATCCTACATTTTATGTCTAATATCCACTTATAAGTGAGTATATACCATGTGGGTCTTTCTACTTTTGAGAAACCTCACTTGGGATGATCTTTTCTAGATCCTGCAAATTTGCCTGAAAATTTCATGATTTCTTTGTTTTTAATAGCTGAGTAGTATTCCATTGTGTAAATGTACCACAATTTTTGTATCCATTCGTCAACTGAGAGACATCTGGGTTGTTTCCAGCTTCTGGCTACTACAAATAAAGGTGCTATGAACATGATGGAGCAAATGTCCTTGTTGTATACTTGAGTATCTTTTGGTTATATGCATAGGGGTGGTATTGCTGGGTCTTGAGGAAGCAGTATTCCTAGTTGTCTGAGAAAGCACCAGATTGATTTCTAAAGTGGTTTTACAAGTTTATATTCCTACCAGCAATGGAGGAGGGTTCCTCTTTCTCCACATCCTTTCCAGCATGTGTTGTTACTTGAGTTTTTTGACCTTATCCATTCTGATGGGTGTAAGGTGAAATCTCAGTGTTGTTTTGATTTGCATTTCCCTGATGACTAAGGATATTGACATTAGTATCACTATTTGCAGATGAAATGGTAGTATACATGAATGACCCCAAAAATTCTACCAGGGAACTCCTACAGCTGATAAACATCTTTAGCATAGTGTCAGGATACTAAGTGAACTCAAAAAAATCAGTAGCCCTCCTGTATATAAAAGACGAAAGGGCTGAGAAAGAAATTAGGGAAACAACACCCTTCACTATAGCCACAAAAGACATAAGGTACTGAGGTGTAACTCTAACAAAGTAAGTCAAAGACTTGTACGAAAAAAAAAAAAAGAAACTTTCCTCTCTGATGAAAGAAATAGAAGAACATATCAGAAGATGGAAAGATCTCCAATGCTAATGGCTTGGCAGTATTAAATAGTAAAAATGGCCATAATCCCAAAAGCAATCTACAGATTCAATGCAATTTCATCTAATTACCCACAATTCTTTACAGACCTTGAAAGAAAAATTCTCACTACATATGGAATAACAAAAAACCCAGAATTGCTAAAACAATTCTCTACAATAAAAGATCTTCTGGAGGTATCTCCATCATCGATTTCATGCTGTACTATAGAGCAAGAGTAATACAATCCACATGGTGTTGGTATAGAAACAGAATGGTGGATCAGTGGAATCGAATAGAAAACCCAAAAATAAACCCACACACTTATGGACACCTGATTTTTGACAAAGATGCCAAAACCATACAATGGATAAAAGATAGCATCTTCAACAAATGGTGCTGGTCCAACCGGATGTCTACATGCAGAAAAATGTAAATAGATCCATACTTATCACCCTGCACAAAACTAAAATCCAAGTGGATCAATGACCTCAATATAAAAGAGACACATTAAACTTGTTAGAAGAAAAAGTGAAGAAGAGCCTTGAACTCATTGGCACAGGAGACAACTTCCTGAACAGAACATCAACACCACATGCTCTAAGATCAACAATCAATAAATGGGACCTCCTGAAATTGAAAAGCTTCTGTAAAGCAAAGCGTCTGTAAAGCACTGTCATCAAAACAAAACGACTTCCTACAGATTAGGAAAAGATCTTCACCATCTCTATATCTGACAGAGGGCTAATATCCAGAATATATAAAGAACTTAAATTGAACAGCAAAAAAATCAAGTAACCCAATTAAAAAATGGGGTACAGAGCTAAACAGAGAATTCTCAATAGAGGGAAATCGAATGGCAGATAACACACTTTCTGAAATGTCAACCTTACACTCATTTGTAGACTATTTTAAATACTTAAAATTTGTTTTAAAAATTAAATTGATTTTCCATAGAAAAATAATTCATTGCCTTCTTATTGAGCAAATTAATCATAGCTGATTGTCCTTCCTGACTTACCAGATAAATGTTTCCAAGTTGTCCATTTTTTTTTGTTTTCCAGTTGTTTTCTTCTAAATCATTTGATGTGTGTGTGTGTGTGTGTTTTGCTCTAAATTATTTGATATATATATATATATATGTGTGTGTGTGTGTGTGTGTGTCTATTTCTTATTAATAGTGGACACTGCTTACACAAGCAGGGTATTTGAAAATACTCTTTGTCTACCTGCTTATTTTAGCCAGCTAAGGACTATAGAGCGAGGCACCTGGTTCCCTGTGGCCTCTATCTATTTGCATGTGATTCATATCATACTAATTGCTTTCATTATGTGAGGCTGATATGACTGCATAAACATTCTGCGAGTTGTATGTCATTCTTCAAAACTAATCTGAGTGCTAACTTACTTTGATATATATAATTTATGTATACACATAAACATTTCAACAACAGTTTTGTCCATTATCTTCCACATTGCAACCAGTTAATTTTCAAAATTTCCAAAACTAATATCAAATAACTCATTATTTACAGATGCTAGAGCTCAAAACCACAAACATTTGAAATCCACAATTATATTTAGTGCTGATTTGTTTATTTTTCAATTTTATTTATATTATGTTATATATTATATTTTTATTATTAATATAGTGTATTATTTGTATTATGAGTACTATGCCTATATAAGTATCTGTGTACCACAAGCTTTTGTAACTATGAAATTTGTCCACAGTTTCCTTTCACATTATCTAAATGTGGCTAAAATCTCGAAAGAATTCCAAACGGGAAAAATTTAGGCTTTGAAAATTTTCCCATTATTTTCAAATATTAATACTGGTCACATAATTTATGTGACATGATCATGGGTTTAGCTAAAACACACTATGACCCTAACATTATTTCTTTATTTAGTTTTAAAAGTGCATATCTTTATTCCTGTTTCAAATACCAGGGTGCCGACAGAGCAGTGTTTAAATTCTGTGTGCTTGATAGGAACAAATGACTCCTGGAACCATCTGTAACCTACTGTAGAGTGTCATAGAGTGACATCATTACTCTTTTGTTTTCAGCTTTAGAGGAACTCTGAGGAAAAAATTCATGCAATCTGTGTCTTAAGTTAAAGTGGCATGGGTATTTAAACGTAAATAAGATAGATTATGACAAGTTACCATAGCTACATAGAAAGAGAACTTCTGATAAGTTACTTTTAAATAAGCATAGTTAGAATAAAGCAATCAAATAAAGCTGGGAAACTTCAGTTTTAAAAGCTTTGCAATGCCAGAAACACAGTAAAACAACAACAACAAAAAATACTTTTCACAAACACTCCTACAATGTACTATTAAAACAAAACAAAACAAAACTAAAAAGTAAGAATGGAAGCTAATGAGAAAAAGCAGAAAAATTAAGTTTAGTATGGAAGCAATTTAAACCACAATGGAATGTAGGGGGGAATAAATCAAGGGAATATATTAGCCCTGTGAAGCTTTTCTAAAACTACCTAAACATACACTAAAATAGAAAAGTTTCCAAATAACTTTATGAAAAGAAATTTAAAATGTTCTCATTATTCTAAAATCATATCCTAATAAACTACAATTCAGATAGCAGTTCAAAAGCTACTCATTAGCTTTTAAGAGAGTTTAAGTGAATTAAATAGAAATTACCCAAGCATCCACACCTTTCCAATCTTTGATAACATTCCAATGTAATCATCACACCCCAGTTTGTTATTAATTTGACTTCATTTCACCACATTTTTCCAAACTTTCTGTCATGACAATATGTTAGAGGGTAAGAATCAGACAGTGTCTTCTATAGATACACCCATAAAACTTCAGCATTGTGGCTGCAGACCTGAACAATGACACTAGTTGACTTGCCAGTGTGAATGGGTGAGATCTTACAAGGCTCCACCCATAGATGAAGAACAAAAGACAATATATACCTAGAGAGAGAGAAGAGAGAGAGAGGGAGAGAGAGAGAAAATTCCTCTTTTCCAGGGATGAGATCCCTAATTGATTATTCAACACTTAGTGGTCATATACATATGAGCAGCACTGAATTAATCAAAAGGTTGTATGTACATATTTATTAGTGTGTATATGAATAATAATTAAATATAAAAAAATCGTGAATTTGAGAGAGAGTAAGGGCACATGGGAGGAGTCTAAGAGAGGATGATATAAATACAGTACAAGTATACAAAATTTGAAAATCAAATGATAAAATATTTTATTTTAAATCTAACATATTCTAATCTCAGAATTCACTTGAGTCCAGAATTTGGCAAAATAATTTTGTCTGCTTTTAAAAGTTAGTAGACTTTTAAGTTGTCTTACACAGAGGGAAGCCTTCCATGGTTAAGGGCATAGCTGAGAGGCATCTCTGTGTAAGAACTTTGCCCGTGACTTATATGTATGCTCATGTTTTTCTATCTTACCCACAAACCATTCTGCATACCCTTAACTAAACCTGCCTGTTGGTTTCATCTGACTGAATGCAGCTGATGTTGCTTTTGGAGGACTAATGCCCACTGAGTGGCTGCAGCCTCTACTAGGTTTCTTCTGTCCTGGTCTGGTGTTTTGTTTCTGTTTTTTTTTTTTTTGTTGTTGTTGTTGTTGTTGTTTTGTTTTTGGTTTTTTTTTTTTTTTTTTTTTTTTTTTTTTTTTTTTTTTTTTTTTTTTGCATCATTTGTGACAAGGTCCCATCATATATTCCAAACTGGTTGGAAACTCTTGATCCCCCAGCCTCAGGATGTCTCATGCTCGGTTCACAGGTGAGAACTGCTGGTTGAGTTGTGCTCATCTGTGATGGTGCCTCTCTCTTTGTTCATGGTTTCATTCACTGCTCTCTCCTGCCCAACTCACAGGCATATGCTGAACTTTGAAATCATCTCCATGGATGCAATTGAGGACAGAATATCCTAGAATCCCCTTGGAAAACTCTAGTCTTCAAATGCAGAATTATTATTGACTGAAAAACAGTAAATTAAATTGCCTTGTAGCCTAGAATGCTGCCCTTGGAGCCACAAGGCATCTTGTTTCACGGCAATTTCACCTGTCCTTAATGAGTATTGTATCTCTAGGGAATAAGAGTTGGAAACTTAGAAGTGACAATTATCATTTGATGAGATCTAAAATAAATGTGTGCTGGAGAACTTCAGGTAAAGGCATCCTCCAATGGTGAAGATTCATATTTTATCTCCTTTAATCATTCTCTCTTTATGAGTTTAAGGAGACTCATCACAAGATACATAATTTACATGTTAATACCAAATATGGTCCCTGTGATTTTATTAAAAACCCCTCTGAACATGCTGTTTGTGCTAATTTTCATCCTAATGGCATCATATTTCATCCAATCATACCCAAATAAATTATAGTGGAGGCACAGTTTCCTCTCAATAGCGTTTACAGTGATTTAAATTCTAGAGAGGTTTATAAGTGTCTGTAATATAGAATATTTTATGAAAGTGTTGAAAACATTCACATTTAACATAGGAAGATGCAGCATCCAAATATCCCCAGTCCTGTAGGTGATCAGTAATTAAATTGGGGTTTTGAGCTCATAGCTGTGATATGTGCAAACACAGGGTATGGCGAGTGGGAAGTTTGTATGCCATGTGTGAACTGACAGCAAAGGTTCTATGCAGTAAAGGTTGTGCAGCAACCACTCCTAACATCATATGGAGGCTTACAGTTCAAAGAGAGAATGTCCAAGTTATTAAAGTCTGTGACATCCAGAGAATCGAGAAGTATCATGAAACTAAGCACCTGTAAGAATCCTCCATTCTTGGATCATTATACAACTTGTAATTGAAATAAATTCAGACAAAAATGTAATAAAAACTTCGTCTAAGTTTCTCAGTGCCCCCCAATTTTCATATTATTGCATTGTCCCTATTTTCTGCTCATTGTAGCTTCTATTATCTGCCCTCACTCCATTAATCATCTATGTAAATCTACAAAAAGCTTGTCTGAAGCATTGGGAAAATGCAAGCAAGTTGCTTTAAATGTCAGAATGACCTAGAGACAACACCATTCCTTACACACTATTGTTAGATATTAAAATGGTAATGGCACACAGAAATACTGGCTTTACTCAAAGTTCACCATTTCCCTTCTTTTTTATTCATTAATTTATTATTTGCTCATTTTACATCCCAATAGCAACATCACTCCCTCCTCTCCTCCCAGTCCCACCCACTTAAGCCTCCTCTCTGACCCACGCTGGCACATCAAGTTGTAGAAGGACTAAGTGCCTCCTCTTTCACTGAGACAAGACTAGGCAGCCCTGCTAGGTAAATGGGATCCAGAAGGAGGCAACAGAGTCCAAGTCAGACACAGCCCCTGCTCCAATTGTTAGGGGACCCACTTGAGGACCAAGCAGTCCATAGCTTCATCTTTGTGGAGGCCTAGGACCAGTCCACACACACTTTCACGAATAATATCCTTTAACTGGTCAATAATCCAGCCAAGCTTCCCACTTAGTATGTGGTGGCCATGGCACTTAGGTTTTCTAGAGGGTGAGACAATTGCTCATTTCTCTGACTTCTTGCTAAGTGCACAGCATCCTGTTTGGTCTCATGTAACACATGCATGACCCCTGAATGTGTAAAGAAATTTCTTGCTCAAATACGTGTGTGTGTGTGTGTGTGTGAAAGATGTAGTCGCAGAACGAGGTTCTGGGCCATGTTGTTTCTGTATTGTAACATGGCCCTCAATGACCCTAGATAATGCTGTTTCTGGTGAAGCAAGCCAGAAGCAGAGCTATGACTGTGTGATTCTGCTTTTCTGAAGTGTCCACTAACTAGACTCTTGAGTAGAGATGGGATAGTGTGTTCTGGGATCAGCAAAAGTACATGTTATTGGAGGAATGTAAAGTTTAGTTACACAGAGTAAACATCTTAAATTTTGCTGCAGAAAAATAATGTACGAATAGCTAAATATCCTGTACTACTTGCTTAAAAATAGTAGGTTTCATGTTACATAATTTCACACACACACACACACACATGCACACACATATTGCAAAATAGAGTTTGAATTTCTACCTAGCTAGAAAATAATAAAGTTTGGTTTAGATGGCATTTTATTTTCAGCAATAAAATATGCGAATTATCTTCTTTTGTTTTCAGTTAAATGTTCCAACCTAAGGCAGAAATCCTTCCCAGTTAATTCCCACTGTAATGGCATGCTGATTTGAAAATTCTCCTTTGGTGAGGTAATATAGTATTTACTCAGCTTAGCTCGGATATATGGCTAAATAAATAATACTAAGTACAGATCCATGCTTCTGTACCTACATCAGCTATTTAAAAGATGCATCTGGCTAATTTCTCAGAGATACATTGTAGCATTCGTTGGCAGCATACTGATGAATATTCTCCCTGACCTTCCTTTATGTTATTCAAAATAATCCAGGCTTAGGAAGACATGGATGTTTCTTCGAATGTGGAATCCACATGTGGTGTGGGGGGTGCACCCATGTGTATGTGTGATAAGGACAAAATGGGGAGCATGGGAAGAGGGAGAGTGCTCCTAGGGTAGGGAATAAGAGAAACGAAAATGAGCATTTTCACAAGTGCTCACTATCTTTTCACCCACGCTGGATTATTATTTATTGGCTTTATTACATGTGATTATCCACTAATCAATCCTTCCAATAATTGGATATCTCCTTTCCTCTCCTTCTTCTCTTCCTCATCTTCTTGCTCTTCTTCCCACCCCCTTACTCTCTCTTCCTCCATTAATCTAGCACCATTTGTGTCAATCTTTTGATTTCAGAACATGTTTCTTACCCCTCATTTGTAAGTTACCATTTTTCCGAGTTTCATCCCTGGGCCTGCTGAAATTAAAATAAAAATTTTAACTGAATTCATACACTATAGATGACATTTTTCTACTTTATAAAAATCCCATTTTTAACCATGCCACAGTGTTATTGCAGTAGGTTTACACAATTATTTATGCACTGTTTATTTAATCATCACTGAGAAATGCATTTAAAATTTTCCTGATTGTCATTGCTATCCTGTTTTTACACATACCATTTGTGAGTGTTAAGAGCCATTTTTTTTTTAAATATTCTGGAGACTATTATTCTTTTAATTATATTACAGAACTCTCAGTTTAGTTACTACCTCCTTCAGATTAACAATGCCACTAGTTGCATCCAGAGTCATTAAACCCAATCACAAGTTCAGAACTGTGGGTTACCCACCTGTATGGTGAACACCTCGCTCTTTGCATTCTGAATGTAACCTGGTCTTCATGCTTAATTCTAGCCTGCATCCATCTGCAAGAAAACACTGGAAGGCCTCACGCCTGCATTCTCCTTTAACTTCAGTGCTTTGAGAGTTGCTCTGAGCTGCCATCTTGTTGAGTGCATCTACCACAAGACATACTTCTTGTTTGATATTTGTTTTATCTCAGTTTATTTCCTTTGCATACCAAGCATGGCTCCTAACTGCTCTCCTCCCAATCCCTCCGTCGCCCTTCTTTCCCCTGCCTCTCTCCCTTTCCTCCCAGAAAAGGGGACCATGCCTCTCCCCTGTATTAACCTTCCCCTGTGCATAAGTTACATCAGGACTGATCATATCCTCATTCCCTGAGGCCAGGCAAGGCGGCCCTGCCAAGGGGAAATGCTCCAAAAGCAGGCAAAAGAGTCCATGTTAGAAACAGTTCCCTACCCCGCCCCCTCGCATCAGGAACCCTCATGAAGACCAACCCGCCCACCGGCCACAAATGTACAGAGGGCCAAAGACATATTTCTTCTAGCCCAGGCTTCTGAGTGTTTCACCTGCACAGGCATAGGGAGTGAATCTCAATGCAGGCAGCATCCTCCCAAAATACTATTCTCAACTGGTTTATGAGACAGTGACTTTTTTTGTTGTTGTTGTTGTTTAACATATGGCAATTATTTAATATGAAATTTTGAAATTAGGAGAAAACAAAATTTAGTATCATGCTTAATTTTTTTGTTATTCTTTTTTATTAATTACATTTTATTCACTTTGTATCTTCCCATAAGCCCCTCCCTCCTCCCCTCTCGATCCCACCCTCCCACCCCCTTCTTCACGCATGCCCCTCCCCAAGTCCACTGATAGGGGAGGCCCTCCTCTCCTTCCTTCTGATCTTAGTCTATCAGATCTCATCAGGAGTGGATGCATTGTCATCATCTGTGGCCTGGTAAGGCTGCTCCCCCTCAGGGGGAGATGATCAAAGAGCAGGTCAATCAGTTTATGTCAGAGGCAGTCCCTCTTCCCATTACTATGGAACCCACTTGGACACTAAACTGCCATGGGCTACATCTGTGCAGGGGTTCTAGGTTATCTCCATGCATGGTACTTGGTTGGAGTATGAGTCTCTGGGAAGACCCTGTGTTCAAATTTCTGATTCTTTTGCTCTCCTTGTGGAGTTCCTGTCCTGTCCAGATCTTACTGTTTCCCACTTCTTTCATAAGATTTTTCCATGCACACTGCCCAACAGTTGGCCATTAAGTCTCGGCATCTGCTTTGATAGTCTGCAGGGCAGAGCCTTTCAGAAGCCCTCCGTGGCAGGTTTCTAGCTTGTTTCCTGTTTTCTTCTTCTTCTGATGTCCTTCCTCTTTGCCTTTTGGGATGGGGATTGAGCATTTTAGTCAGGGTCCTCTCTCTTAATTAGTTTCTTTAGATGTACAGATTTTAGTAGGTTTATCCTATATTACATGTCTATATTAGTGAGTATATACCGTGTGTGTCTTTCTGCTTCTGGGACAGCTCACTCAGGATGATCCTTTCCAGGTCCCAACATTTACCTGCAAATGTCATGATTTCCTTATTTTTCATTCTTGAGTAATATTCCATTGTGTAGATGTATCACAATTTCTGCATCCATTCTTCAGTTGAGGGGCATCTGGGCTGTTTCCAGCTTCTGGTTATTAAAATAAAGCTGCTACAAACATGGTTGAACAAATGTCCTTATTGTTTACTTGAGAATCTTTTGAATATATACCTAGGAGTGGTATAGCTGGATCTTGAAGAAGCCTTATTCCTAATTCTCTGAGAAAGCACCAGATTGATTTCCAAAGTGGTTGTACAAGTTTACATTCCCACCAGCAGTGGAGGAGGGTTCCCCTTTCTCCACATCCTCTTCAGCATGTGTTGTCACTTGAGTTTTTGATCTTAGCCTTTCTGATGGGTGTAAGGTGAAATCTCAGGGTCATTTTGGTTTGCTTCTCCCTGATGCCTAAGGACATTGAGCATTTCTTTAAGTGTTTCTCTGCCATTCAATGTTCCTCTACAGAGAATTCTCTGTACCCCATTTTTTAATTGGATTACTTGCTTTGTTGCATTTTAGCTTCCTTAGTTCCTTATATATTCTGGATGTTAGGGGACAGTGACTTTCATGTCCACTGGTGGCAGCTCTGGCTTCTGATTTCCAAGTGTACCTTGAAGCTGCTGCTCCCTCGTTGGGTAGACGCAGCTCCATGCCACACCCCTATGTGTCTCTCCAGCTGGGCTCTGTTGCATGCTTCGCCTCTGGATCCCTGTCATGGTCCTTACAACTGTGGGCATAGAATGTGTCTGCTTACATCATTTTTGGAGCAAAGATGCTCCTTTCTACACTGACTGTGAAATAATTGTGATGAAAAATATTAAATACTCCAAGAATGGTTTTTGTGTTTTATGCTCTTAGTTTGGTGGGAGGTCAGTTTAATTCTTATCTCCTTCATGTTAACAACATTATTAGTTACAACCAAAGTCATCAAACCCAACCACAAATTCAGAAAAGTTGGGCTACCCACCTGTATGATGACCGTCTCAGGCTTTGCATTCTAAGTGTAACCCAGTCTTCATGCTCAGTTCTAGCCTGCATACATATGAGAAAAAGAAAACAAAACAAAAAACAGTGAAAGGCCTCACACTTACATCCCCCCCCCATAACTTCTGCGTGAGTCACTGGCTGCAGAGCAATATTACTCTGTTCAACCCCTCCTCTTTTCCATTAGATATCTTCTATCTAATATTTCCCTTAGCCATATGTGGTTTTTGCTGTCCTCTCAATTTATTTTTTCTATAATATTGAATAAGCAGTGCAATATTTTCAGTGTTTGAGAGTAAACATTAGGTTATCTCTCACATATATTTCCATATAAATTTGTTGAACAGTTTTTAGTATTTGCTGTACAAGCCATCTATTGATGATGTTATAGTCTCATGTGCCCACATTTTATTCCATGGGGGTTAGAGCACTAACCCTTTTTGTTTTGTTTAGCTTCCCTTTCTAAGGTGGGGTCTCCCATACACAGCTCCGGCTTCCCTACAGATAAAGCCTGGGTTTGCTTTTCCTTTAATTAGGGGCAATAGGGTGTGTCTGCTTCTTTCTATTTTTCATGCCCATGTTCTATCTGCTCTAACCTGCAACCCTGGTTGTTCTCGTCTCAAAGCATAGACCTTCCCACCTTTGCTGCCCCCCTTTTTTTATTTTTATTTTTTTCCTGTAGAATTCCGCTGCCTCTGCGACTAGGTGGTTTTCTGAATGTGTGAACTTCTCCTCTGACAGGCATGAGCCTATGAAGCCTCTTATTCTTCAGGGATGCTCATCTTCAAGACTAAACAGTCCCCTCTGCCCATAGCTCATTATTCTCTCTCTGAAGTAGGGCAGTTTAGAATGAACCTGACAGTCCCTGTCCCTCTTGTTAGCTGCAGTCTGAGCTGAGATCCTAGGAAGATAGAATTCAATATGATACAAGTGCAGCTTTCATATTCGACAACTTAGCTTATATTTAGAAGGATTTTCTCAAAATTCCAGACACGCACATTCATTTCTTGAAATGAATGAGGGTGAGGTTTATTTTCCATTTATATTTTGATTTGTATCTGGACTTTGGCAGTTACAATCATTTTCTATATGAAAGGACTGAGGTTTTTTTTCTTCTTTTGAATTTTATTATTATTATTTAATTTTAATTTTATATTTTTATATTAATTATAATTTATTTACTTTATATCCCAGCTGTAGCCCCTCTTTCATCCCCTCCCAATCCCACCTTCTCTCCCTCATCTCTTCCCATGCCCCTCTCCAAGTCCACTGATAGGGAAGGTCCTCCTCCTCTTCCATCTGATCCTAGTTTATCAGGTCTCATCAGGAATGGCTGCAATTGTCTTCCTCTGTGGTCTGGTAAGGCTGCTTCCCCATCAGGAGTTGGTGATCAAAGAACCAGCCATTGAGCTCATATCAGAGACAGTCCCTGTTCCCCTTACAGGGAACCCACTTGGAGACTGACCTGCATGAGCCACATCTGTGCAGGGGTTCTAGGTTATCTCCATGCATGGTCCTTGTTTGGAGTATCAGTCTCAGAAAAGACCTCTGGGCCCAGATATTTTGGTTCTGTTGCTCCCCTTGTGGAGCTCCTGTCTCATCCAGGTCTTTCTATCTCCCTCTTCTTTCCTAAGATTCCCTGTATCTGCCCAAAGTTTGGTTCTGAGTCTCAGCATCTGCTTTGATATCCTACTGGGTAGAGTCTTTTAGAGGCCCTCTGTGGTAAGCTCTTGTCCTGTTCTCTGTTTTCTCCCTCTTCTGATGTCTATCCCATTTGCCTTTCTGAGTGAGAATGAGATGTTTATATACATTTGATTGACTTGAATATGGAGAGTGAAGCTGTCTCCAAGATTTCCAAGAATATTTAGATTCACATTAAATTGCCTCCATCTGAATATCTCAACAGAACCAATACAAGATAAAAGAATACGGGAGAAGTAAAAAAGGGTAGAAAGGCGTTTTGAAATTAGGCTTTAAACTTGAAGGCCAAAAGGAAAAACTATGAATGCCAAGTGCAACTGACCTTCAAACGTAGCCCAAGCCAGAAAGCAGATAGACGTCCATCTTGAGCTGGACCTTAGCATCTTTTTTTTTTTTTGTAACTTAGTGTATTATTTTTATTTATTCTAATTTATTCACTTTGTATCCCGGCTGTAACCCCCTCCCTATTCCCTTCCTAATCCCACCCTCTCTCCCTTTTCTCCTCACATGCGCCTCCCCTAGTCTACTAATAGGGAAGGTTTTCTTCCTCTTCCAATTGACCCTAGCCTATCAGGTCTCATCAGGACAGACTGCCTTGTCTTCCTCTGTGGCCTGGTAAGGCTGTTCCCCCCTCAGGGGGAGGTGATCAATGACCCAGCCACTGAGTTTATCTCAGAGACAACTCCTGTTCCCCTTACTAGGGAACCCACTTGGAGACTGAGCTGCCATGGGCTACATCTCTGCAGGGGTTCTAGGTTATCTCCATGCATGATCCTTGGTTGGAGTATCAGTCTCAGAAAAGACCCTTTTGCCCAGATATTTTGGTTTTGTTGCTCTCCTTCTGGAGCTCCTGTCCCCTATATGTCTTTCCGTCTCCCCCTTCTTTAATAAGATTTCCTGCACCCTGCCCAAAGTTTGACTATGAATCTCAGCATCTGCTTGAATACCCAGCTTTCCCCAATTAAAGGAGAAGCCTATAACCATAGTGTCTTTTCTTAGCATCTTCCCACCACTGGGTCATCTCAGTCATGTACACAGAATCAGCCACAGTGAACTTGCCTTAAGAGGTTTAACATTTGCATTAACTAATATTCTCATAGCTATTGCAGAACATCAAGGAACAACTGAACAGAAGAGCTTTATTACAGCTCATGGTTCTAGAAGATACACAGTGTGCCTTGACATGGGATGGGTGACAGCGGGTGCGTGGTCACTGGTCTTATTGCACCATCAAAAAGGAAGCTGAGAGTGAACAGAAAGCAGGCTTGGATTTGAATCCTTGAGACCTGTCCCAGTGATTCCCTTCAAGTAGTGTATCACTTCTAAGTGTCCTGCAACTTTCCAAACCCCTTATACCTGTTGTCTGAGCAAACAGGCCTGGGAAGAGCATTTCATATTTAAGCAGAAATCCCCTCACAGCACATTCAGACAGTTGTGATTTTTTTTTTATCTGCACACATGCTTCTAACCAAAAAGAAACTTCTTAGCAATCATGAGTACCCAGCAATGAAAGTCTCTAGAAAGTTCCAGTAGCATTTCACAGTTAGAATTATTCCACCCAAAGCCAATTTTGGGTCACATCAATAACATTACACTTATCTTAATGGGCCTGATTCTACAGTGAGAGTTTTCCAAGCCTAATTATTCACCTTCTAATGGGAAAGCCATTAGATATATTGCTCATTCCATGCAGGTAAGAATGAACAAGTCGAGAAGACCTAGCCCCACCGCATCACTGCACATTTCAACCCTGTGCTGCCATGCCTCAGCTTTTATGAACCACACTCTAGTTTCTAAACCCTTCTCCAAAGGTTAAAGGACGGCTGCTCCCTGCACAGATATATAGCTCATTTCCAAAGTGTAGTTTTGCTATTGAAATAGGTGCTATGAGAGGAATTAAGTTTGGATCCAATAAATACTGTCTTATAGGCACTGGCTTTAATGGATTAGGAAAGGACAGAAGAGAGTTATTTCTTAATATGCTCAGACCTTCTTGGATATAAATAATAAAGTGATTAGGAAGGATTTTGAAAGTATAAAGTGCTACACAGCATCAAGTGCTTGCACACATCAGTTCCTGGTGTAGCTCTGAGTGCTGTGCAGATATGTATATATATTTAGCTGCCAGAGCTCAGAGATCCATAAATATCATGACATGTTGCATATTTTACAGGATCCATTAGTGATTTTCCAATGTCACGAGCTCTAGCTCTTGTTCAGCTCCTCTTTGCTTCTATAAATTTTAGTTTTTGGAATCACATAGATCAGTGCAACTACACCTCTTAGAAGCTGCCACCGTAAAAGTAAGTGCAGAGTGAGACATAGCAGGAGCGGGTACGGGACCAGGTCAGGCTTTATCCACTGATGTAAGCATGAGAGAGAGAGAGAGAGAGAGAGAGAGAGAGAGAGAGAGAGACATAGAAGTGTTTATCATCTCATAGTTTGTGAAAAGGTATTTAAGATCCAGAGCATTGTACCTGAGTTGAAGAGATCTAGAGTTGAAGTCTCCGCTTATGGGTGGAAATTGGACAGGTGATCAAGAATCAACATGCGCATGGCCAGGTTGGTGAGGCAGGACCCTCCTCACAGGGATATCGGGCATAGTAAGCTATGGTTTCTGAGGTGTGATGAGCAGTGGGATCTCAGCTCCCTTGTCCTCCAATAGTAGGCAATATCAGCTTTACCAGGGTGGCAGAGAATTTCAAATTATTAAAAAATCTAGCCAGGAAAGCAGAAATAAGCATAAATATACACATTGCAAACCCAAGGTCATCATTCTGGGGTGATGGAGGGCTTCTAGGTTCTGTGCACTTCATGCTGGAGAAGTCAGCAAATTGCCCACAATGAAAATAGAAAAACAATTTTGTTCTCCCGAGATATTCTTTTTGTGTGCATTTTGTGGCATTGCACCTGCTTGTCATTTTATATATAACAGAATATCAAATGTCTCCGAAACTGTTAATAACTTTAGAGTCTTACTTAAGCTGATACAATGTAACAGAGACCTGGTGAATGCCAGTGATAGTCATTAGACCTTTAGGGAATGGGAAAAGTTTTCTCATCCTTCATCTTGTCATATGAAGATGCTCAGAGTACCCTTCGGACCATAACCTAAAGACCGACAGCAATGTCTGCAGAAACAGGCTGAAAATGTGGGTTCCACACCAAGTATTCTGGGAATAAAGGAGGCATTGATCTTAGGAAATTTTTTATAAATGATAGGTTTGACATACCTTTTACCTAGAAAACAAACACCAAGCCACATCTGTTTTGCCTGTCAAATTGTCTCCTAAGATCTCTGTGTATAAAATTTGTACTTACCATGCAAGCAATGTGTCAACCTGTCTAGCAGGTTTTTCTGTGATATGTTTGTTCTTCTGAAATACATGAATATTTATTGAGGAAATATTAAAGTGTTTTCACCACACCACAGTGATTAGTGGCCATCTTAGAATGGAGTCAGTATGTGATGCATACGGTGTATAAGAAGTGACAGGTGACAGATATGACATTGCCTGAACAAACCATGTTCCACTGAACCTCAAACTCATGGGTTGAGGGACTCAAAAAGGAGCATGTTTGGGTCTTGGGATACTCAGGTGGGATTGCTTCCCTGAATAAGAGTGAATTTTTAGGAAAACTTGACTCCTGAAAAACAGTATAGTTTTATTTAATAAATCATAGGCATAGCCACACTGAGCCTTTCTCCTGATGTGGAATTCACAGCAGGGTCTCCTTCCTCCAGCAGTGAATGAGGGAAAACCTGAATCAAATTCAGCATTTTCTTCTCTCAGCTTTTACAATCACTAGGGCAGAAGTCTCCATCTTCTGTGGTCTGCCCTCTGTAGTCAGGACGTTTCACACATCTGATTTCTCTACTATCACCAAGCTGGTGGTGAAGTTGGTCTCTGATTTCCTCATACCCTAGTTCCTACCCTAGAAACGAATCCAGATTTTTTCAAATATATTTTATTTATTCTTTGTAAAGTCCATATACAATGAACTTTGATGATGTCTGAACCCCTACCACCCAACTGCCAACTCCTGCCTCATCCCAACCCCAGGTTTCTTTAATTCATTCAACTATTCATAAAATTTAAAATACTGGTTTCAGAAGCTAAAGTGGAGCAAAATAAAAAAGGATGCTAAACTTAAGAGATGCAGAGGTTGGCCTTGATTGATTTTGTTGAGTATTCCTTCACTTTCAATTCACGTTACAAAACAGTCTCACGGGGTATGTATGAATTCATAAAGTTCACAGCGTTTTAGAATATTCAGTCTGCCTGAATCTTATGAAATCAAGTAGAGGAACTCTGTGCTCCTAGGAATATGTGAAAGATTCTCATACATAAGATGACAAACATCTTCTGTGGATTATGTAATTTTTTCTAATCAAGCTATCCTGATTTTTAAGACACTACAGCTTATATAAAGATAGCCCACTTTTTTGCTTGTTCCTTTAGGAAACTATCTACAAGTGCTGCTCATTGCACTGGCCATGCCCTCTGCATTTACATACCAGGAGGTTTAAAATGTTGACAAGTAAGTTTTATTTGCCTTAAACTAAACATTTAGTGAAGCAAGACATAAATAGACACGGCAGCCCAGCATCTGTGTGGGAAGGCCACATGAGAAGGAAAAGACTCCTCAGGGTGGGGACAGGGCTGCCGATAGTGTTAGCCTACCGTGAAAAGAAGAGAAAATTAAATTATCATAAAACCACATTTCTGTACATTTATGATTTGAAAAATCCATCAAGAATACAATATCTCACTTCCATTACTGTATAAGCTATGATATTAAAGTCTTGAATTTTGTCAGTGTTTGTGCTCACGTCCAGCTATTGGAGAAACTGTGGACTTTAAAAAGTTAGCATGTTTGGAATATAAATCCTCAAAAGAGTGTACACACACACACACACACCCTTAAACAGAATCATAATTTTTGGGCCAAACCCAGAGGCTTTTGGCTGCTCTACTACATCACTGAGCCCTCTCTCAGTTAAAGATTCTGTATTCTAAATCAATTTTATTTACTTAATGCCCAAGGGCGAAAATAACATGTATTTTCATGTCTTTCTTGCTGTTTACTCAACAGTAGCAGAAGCCTTCAGTATTTGTATAAGTACTGAAAACATATTGTGAAGATTCAAAATCAAAGTCAGCTAGTTTTAGCAGAGCAACAAAAATCAACAGAAATGAAATTAGAAGAACCTGTCACTTTTAAAAAGCGACTCTGATAGACACATGCTCCCTCATCTCTCCTGAGACCAGGGCCCATCATGCACTCTGTCTGGCCTCATCTCTAGCTTTCCCCTCCACTTGCTCTGCAGAGTCTGGTTTTCAGCTTTGTCATCTTCACATACTCCGGCCGCTGTTCCGCTGAGCCTGCCCTCTTACAGAAGCTTGCCTCCTTCCAATACCTCTAGTATCGTCCTCCCAGACAAGGGTCTCCTCCGCAGTGGGCAACTTTGAACAAGTGATCACTCTAGACATATGTAGCATGAACTGCCCTCTGGGATACACTCTAAAAAGCCCTTCCTCCTTTTGAAATGACAAGTTTGCCCTGTGTCATCATAGGACACTTTTCTTACCGCCTCTAACTTCTCTCCCAGAGTGCATTGCAACTGCTTTCTTCTCTTTCCCTTTTCCTGTTCTAAGTATTCTGCCATTGTTGCTATCATCTGCTCACCATTAGGTCATTATAAACTAAAAAAACAAAACAAAAAAACAAAACAAAACAAAAAAAAACATTCTTACAATGTTCACAAGTTTTAAAATATTTGTTTTAATATTCATAATTTCATGTTCATGCCATTCCATGCTTGGGTCTTTTTTTTTTTTCAGGAACTTCTGTACTTTTGTGTGTATGTGTGTTTGTGTGTGTGTGCCTGAGCACAAGTGTGTACATGAGCATGTGAAGACTAGCTATCAAATGTAGACATTGTGTGCATTCATCATTTCCTATCCACCTTATGTTTTGAGATAAAGTCTCTCATTGAACCTGGACTTCACTAATGCCACTAGCCTGACTGGCTAATGAGCTTCAGGGATCTTTTGGTCTCTCCCTCTTACCCCAGGGCTGGAGCTACAGACTTCTGGGCCTTTTATGCAGATGCTCCTGACCCTGCATTGCGAACAGTTTTTGTCTTTTCCTTTAGAGTTCTGTTAGGCCTTGATTTTCATGAGCCATGCATTTCTTTTAAATTCCCTTAAATTGCTGTGAACATCATCTGCACATCTAAATAGGCATCCCCTTAATGAGCTGGTAGCTGTACATACGCTGGGGTTACACTGAGGAATTCTGTGTGACTCTTAGAACTCAGTGCTCTCTACATACAAGCTGTATGATGGCATAGTGAAACTCTCCCACTGTCCTGTTTATCTTATTCCATCAACAAATTTGGGAGCTGACCTTCTTGAACTCCTCTCCTGATTTCTGTAGACCAGTCATGGACTCCCGCAGCCTCTCTCCTCAAGTGCTCATAAATCTGCCCACTGCTCATTATCACCTCCTCACCACTGGCACTCGTAAAACAAAACGAGGGTGATCTGTGCTTCTTACTTGATTTATTCCCCCAATCTCCTCAACAGCCCATTTTCCTGCAATTTCACAGTTAGTAGCTTAATTCTTTATACACAATTCAGAATGATCACTCCAGATTTCATGTCTGATCCTAAAGTTTTTTGGGGGGTCAAGATGGAGTAGTTCTTGCATGATTAAAGCAACTATGGTGGACATAGTGACCATGAATCTTACGTTGCATTTTCTATAAGGACCTTGAATCAGTCATTTATGATAGACTCTCTAGTAAGAAACAGAGCCCTGTCACTCAGGCAGTATTTTCAGGATGGCTGGTAGGATAAGTTTCACATCCGGAATGGAGTAGAAAGAAGTGCAGTGAAGACCTAGACAGATTGGCCCTGGGTGGTGATTGTGGGTAGCTGCTATTCAAAATTAAGGCCCAGGACTAAATCTGTGTCAGCTGCACAGTGCAGCCATCAGATTTGGCCTAGAAAGGAACATCTTGTGGAATTTGGCTCCATTAACCTTTTGCAACCAGCATGCAGAAGTTCTACCAGTTAAAAGGATAAGTGTTGCGCTATAAAGAGAGCAGGTCAATATACCGTTCTCTGGATGTTCTAGTTTGGTGGGGATGGTACTGATTAGGCATTGTGATCCAGTATATTCTTTACTTACTTCTTTACCAGGTTTTGCATATTTAACAGTAGATCAGAAGCAGTATTCATTGGTTACTACTTAGGCCACTGAACAGCACATGACAGATTGGATAGCTTACATAATAAAACAATGTGTAGGTATAAGGTTATTGTATAATTCAAAGGCTGATTTCTGTACCCCCATAACTGGTTGCCAACCTTTTTCTGAGAATCTTCTGTTTCAATATTGTGTAAACAGTGCTCCACTATTACCCCCGTTATGCCAATAAAGCAGACTACAGTCAATCACTGAGCAGGGGAAAGAATAAGGATGGACTTCTTGCCAGGGGAGGAGGAGTTAGAGGAGAGAGTAGGGGGTTGAGCCATGAGCAGAGGTCCAGGAGACATCAGGAGAGGAGTTGGAGTAGGGAAAACTAAAAAATGCAAATGTCTATGGAATGTATGCTAGGAGGAGACCATATTAGTTTAGAGGATTAAGAATAGAGTAATAACTGTTCAGTTATTGTGTTGTGAAGCTTATTAGTAGACAAATATGAGACTCGATTATTTGTGTGATAGCTGAATTAAGAGAGAAACTGAGAAGCAAACACATTTTTATAAAAATAACTTTAACAAGTATGTTGTTCAGAGTTCTCACAGGTAAAAAGCCTAGGTGTCCCCACAATTCTTTCTCCTGAGGCCTGACTTCCCTGCTGGGAGATGGCTGCTCTGCCGAGCATGGACCTCTTTTATGTCTCCCCAAGTGACCTCATTCTTCACCCTAATAATGAACTCTATCAGACAAAATGCTGTGGAACACTGTCCTCCAGGTATGACATGGTTACTGTCCCACTCCACTCAAACTCTCAGCAGCTGCAGGTACCACCTAGAGAGCCCACAAAAGTGGAGCCTTGTTAACAGTTTACCTCATGAGTCTGTACCTCCTCCAGGGGATACAGATGATTAGCAGTTGCTGGGAGAGAGAAACTTTGATTTAGTTATCTGTAAGTTTTTCATGCCAACCCCTCACCTGTGTCATTGCTTCTCACAGCTAGACTTGAGTAGAGTCAGGCTGAGTCACGTGATGCTAGGAAGGGGTTAGGAGACCCAAATATTCAACTGAATAATACTTTTAATTTACAAAGGGTTTCTTGTGTTGTAAGCTTATCATAAGTTGAATGGAATGTGTGTGTTTATTTTATATACACCATACATGTTTTGTATGGCTTAATGCACACATTGATTTTAAGAGAAAAAAAATCTCATTTTAAATGAAGATTTACAGATTTAGGAGACTGCAAAGATTGCAGGGAAAATGCTTTATAAATCATTGTTTCCAACCCCAAATGCAGCCATGTGTCTCCAGAGCCCAACAGCCTTAAGTGTTGTGTTCTGTGGGTCACTGTGTTCTTCACTGTGTTAGATTTTGAGTGTGGCTCAGGACTCCTCTTATGTCAAGAACTTGTCAGTTGTAGAGTAGTTTCAAGTTTTCTCTAAGAAGGTATCTACAGTTTAAAAAAAAGGTTTGTCATCTATTAAAATAATAAATATTCAAAGGATCATGTCCTTCACGAAACGAGAGGCCCGTAAGCAGGAGATGGAACAATGGAACTGCACCAAACTCATAAAGATAAGTTTCAGGGTGCTCACTGGCCACCTAGAGATACTCCTTGGACTGACGGAGTTGGTGAGGCAGAAGGAAGATGTTGAGCTACGACACCAGGCACAGAAGCACAAGCTTGAGCACAGGGTATGGAGCCAGCAAAGAGCCATCAGGTAGCTAAATATGAGATAAGATGCCCATTTCATCAGTAACAGAGAGTATATCTGTAAAAACTCATGCCTGACACACAGGAGGAAGAGGGAACTGGTAAGGGTGTGTTTGAGAGTGTTAAAGAATAGGAAAGCTTGCTTATTCCTTAGAACAGAGGTGCTTCAAGGGATCTTGGCAATAATAATGTTGAGACTTTCTGGGCAGCTTTTTATCTCTTTAGAAAAGCAGAGACCATGAGGAAGAGTCAGAAAGTATAATTCAAGAAGGCTGCCACCCGTGATTTCTGTTCTCTGTCAAATGGCCTCTCTGTAAGGATGAAAGCTCAGCTTGACTCTACTGGGATTCACCACAGGGCATGAGACACCTCCATAATCTACTCAAGAAGTTCAAACATGTCAAACATAGCAGGGAGAGCTCAAAAGAAAAATACCTTTAGAAGGAATTGCTAGAGTGTGGGGATCACTCTAGGGAAAGACAGACACTCAGGTATAGGCACACAGGCACAAATACACACACTTATATACCAATCACACACATGTACACCATACCAAAATATTTGGAAATATAAAGTGATTAAGAGCTAGACCTTGAAGCTAGATCTCCTGACCTGAACTTGCCATGGTGACTAGGAGCTTGCATGGGAGACCGTTCATAATTTATGTTCTGTATTTGTAAATGACTCACTTGAACTTCCACATGTTATTAAATAGTATCTGCAAAGTCTTAAACCATCAAGAGTGTGATCCCAGTTCTTCCATGTTAATTGGAAAGGAGATGAGAATGAATGACTCACAAGCAGAGTTAAACTCAGGTTTAACATGATGATAGGTAATTGTTAATGAGGATGGCAGCTCAGGGTAACAATAAAATTTAAAGTGTTTTGTGGCAGTGCATCCTGAGTAAATAAATAGATGTTAATGGATGTATCATATTTAAGATGGATAAGGACAAGAATAGAAAGATAAAGATATTTATGTCATCATGAGGATAGACTTCTGGGGTTGGTGTGAAGAGCTGTGAAATAGAATGAAGAAAATATTATAATGATTCCTGTTTAGTTTCCTTCCTTTTGTTCCTTCCTCCCTTCTTCCTTTCCTTCCTTTCCCCTTCCTTCCCTTCTTCAATTATTTTTCCTTTCCTCCTTCTATTCTCCCTCCCTTCTTCCTTCAATCTTTCCTCTCTTCCCCCTCTCTTTCTTCCTTTCTTTCACTTATGCAGACCAAGATGACCTGTAATTTATTATATAATTCAGACTGGCCTTGAACTTATCACACTCTCTTGCCTTGGGCCTCTGAAGTGTTGAGATGACATGAGGAAGACCCCATCCCCAGACTGGTAGAAAAACAAACATTAAGAAATGGGATGAATGCAACAGAATTTTCAAAGACACATAAAGAATAAAAATAGCAGATGAGATATGATTAAAAAAAAGTTAAAGCACAAACATTAAAGCCACTGGACATACAATAATCGAATGACCTCTGTTTAAAGGAAAAGTCGTGGTTATAGGAGTGGTTTCTCTTCTGATTCTTAGAAATTCAATTAATGGAGTAAGTGTGCCTCTAAAAGGACAATTTGTTTTAATGTTAGAAATAAAAGGATGGAGGAATCAATACCGGACCAGAGAAAGCAGGCATGCCCATGTTACTCTCAGACATGAAAATTAAGGCTAAAGTTTTTTTAAAAAAAAAAAAAAAAAGCTAACATCACAAAAGAAGGAACACCAGACAGCACAACTATGAACTGTACACAATTCTCAGTCTTTGAAATTGGAGAATGGTGTAACTGTGTTATTAGAATATTTATCAAAATCAGAACCTCAATATCACATACCCGCCCCATTAGAGATCAGGCTTAGAATATAAAGGCTGCAATAGCCACAAGAGAAGGAAGCTAGAGAAGAGAAATATTTAAATATGCAACAAGCCTATTAATGCCCACAGTGGCGATTACCACCCTCACAAAGTGAAAACCTGTTTTGACCCATTGTGTAATACTACATATCCAAAACAGTACATGTAATTTATCTTTAAGACTTTACAGGCTCCTTTCAGTTCTCCTGCATCCAAAAATCAATCTAAACTGCTTTGGCATAGGGGAATACTTCCAGATAAATATCTCCGAGAATTTAAAAATGAAACTGGTAGTAAAAAGCAGAAAAGTATAACTTATAAGTAATGGGAAAAGTATTTATTAAAATAAAAACCATAGCTTTTAAATGTCTATATTAGCATAGAGAATATTACAAAATAATAAAAGACCCTAAAATTCACCTTTGAATATCAAAACCTTGTGTTAATGAGACTTAGGAAAACTATATGATGGTGCTAATGATGAGGCAGTGGTTGGCTGTTTTCTCTGGATTGGACTATGCGTGGAGAGGATGAATCAAGAGACTGGTAAAACTCACAAATCTTGCAAGGGCCCTCAAGGTTATGCTGCCCTTTAAAATGCTGGAGGCAGGGACACTTCAGTAGCCTTTTCTGACAGTCAGGCTGGGCCCTGTGGATGCAGGTTTCTTGAGTCATCTCCAGTTCTGGGGTGGGATTTTGGAGATTGAGCAGCCTGATTTTCCCATAATCCTGTAAGTAAACTTGATTAATTCACTGGACCCCAATAAACTCATTGTTGAGCAAGATGGACTTGGGCAGAATTCATTTGTTGATCCTGTTTTCAGTGTCTGGGATTCCAGACCTGGAAGAAACTCAGCATTCAAAATTCTGAAGACACAGTATGAAAGTAGCCAGTAGTGCAGGCACCCTCTTTACCACCAATCTCCAAAAGGCACAGGTGTTAGAATTCTCTGGAGGAGCAAGCAGGAAGCCTAGGGACCATCAAACCTTAAGAATGAAGGGGTCCAGGTCCCAGATGTCCCGATGTGGTATAGCAAAAGCTTATCATTTCTCACTACCAATCGGGCCCATTTAGCCGCAGCAGAAATCTTTCTGGCAAGCCACAGAGTAGTCCCACCAACCAGTACTGAGGAAAATATCATAACCTGAGGTGCATCTCACCTAAACATCCAGGAGGAAGGGTAGAGCTCACTTAGGGTGCGATAGTAAAAGACTGTATTAGAACTTCTTGGGTTTTTGTTGTTGTTGTTGTTTTCTTCAAACTATAGGAGTTTAAAGTGTAAGCTCAGAGTGCCAGCACAGGACCCGTGCTGTGACTTAAAGATGCCTATTTGCATGAGTCATGACACAACGACAGGGAGATCATCTCCTATGTATCTTGTTACAGGGTCTTAGTCCCATCCATAAAGGCTCCTAACTCAGGGCTCCATGGCGTCCTTACAGTCTCACCTTTAACACCTTCTGTCATCTTCAGGGCTGGGATTACAATAAGTGGACCTTTAGAGACACTACAGCCAATGCCATAGGAGTTGCAGCAAAACCAGAAAAAGACTCATAAAACCAAATTGGAGTGACAAGTTAGCCTTTCACACGGAAGGTGAAGTGACCGCTGTACAGAGCAAACATTACTGCGCATGTGCACACAGAGGTTCACTCTTCCTAGAAGCTACAACAAAGGAGACCTAACTGATCGCAAAACAAGAAGAGGAATGAAGATAGAGGCAGACGTCAATGGAACTGAAAATAGAAAAGCAATAAAATAAATGAAACAAGGATCATAACAAAAAGGATCATTCCAAAGGAGCCAATAAGTAACAATTACTAGAGCAGCAGGATTAAAGCTGAGGGTGTTCCTGTAGCCATTTGGAGATAAGGGACAGCACAGCTCTGTGCTCATGAGCATAAGAGGAGTTAAATCAACTCTTCAACATCTACAAAGTTGTAAAAAAATGATGGAGAAGAATTAGATGGTCTGAATATTCAGTTAAACACCGCAAGAAACTTGAAATATCATTTCAGAGTTTCTATCTTGATATTTTGAGATAGGCCTCATGGAGCCCAGCCAGGCTGCAGCTCAGTAAGCAGCAGAAGCTGGCTTTGAACTCCTGACCTTCTTACCTCAGTCCCTGAGTGCTAGGATTACAAGTGTGTACCACTACATCCAGCTCAGTCAGCTAGATTATTAAAATCAGTGCAACCATCTGACACAGCAGTTAAACTCCAGGGCATTTGTCAGAAAAAAAAAATTAAAGATTTGTTTACATAAGCATTGTAAACAAACATTTATAGCAGCCTGACCAAGGATAACAAGGTTGAAAGTAAACCAAGTGTCAGTTAAAGGGCAGATGAGTATGATCACCATGGCACCCTGGTGCTGTGGAATACCACACAGAAATGAATGAGACAATCTCTAAAGAATTATCCTCAGGAAATAGAACTCCAAGCCCCAAAGATAACATAGTATTAACTTTGTTTACAATCCATTCCCAGAGTATGTGAGGGCTCATAATAGTGTATGAATATAGAAAACAACATTAGTCTCCAAGGCCTATGAGAGAATGAGGTAGAAGATGTGATAATGATGGAGGCTGTGGGTGACAGTGATGGAGGCTATGACTGTCAGTGAGGGAGGCTGTGACTGACAGTGAGGGAGGCTGTGACTGACTGAGAAGGCTGTGAGTGACTGTGAGTGACAGTGAGGGAGACTGTGACTGACTATGAGGGAGGCTGTGAGTGACAGTGAGGGAGGCTGTGACTGACAGTGAGGGAGGCTGTGACTGACTATGAGGGAGGCTGTGAGTGACAGTGAGGGAGGTTGTGACTGACAGTGAGAAGGCTGTAACTGACAATGAGGGAGGCTGTGACTGACAGTGATGGAGGTTGTGACTGACAGAGTGGGAAGCTGTGACTGACTTTGAGGAAGGTTGTTACTGTAGGGAGGATCTGACTGTGAAGAAGGTTGTGACTGACAGTGAGGAGAGCTGTGACTGACAGTGAGTAGAGCTGTGACTGACTGTGAAGGAGGTTGTGACTGACAGTGTAACTGTAGGGAGGCTCTGACTGTGAAGAAGTTGTGACTGACGGGTGAGGAAAGCTGTGACTGACAATGAGGAGAGCTATGACTGACAACGAGGAGTCTGTGACTATAGGGAGGCTGTGACAGTAGGGAGGATGTGACTGACAGTGAGGAGAGCTGTGACTATAGGGAGGCTCTGACAGACTCTGCAGAAGGCTGTGACTATAGAGAGGCTAAGACAGTGAGTGGTCTGTGCCTGAGTGACTCTTGTTTATCCTGTTTGTACCTAAGTCACTGCCTTGGCTGTGCACTAGCAAGATGTAAACTTTAGGGTGAGTGGGGAAAGGCGGCATATCACATATTAGCAATGCCCTCACTACTGTAAGGGACACCATAGTCTCCTCACAGCACATAGTATCACTAACAACATAAGGCTATGAAGCTTCCAGACATTCTAGAGTCCCCAATGCCAGCTCCATACAAAACATCCAAACACAACAGAGGAGTAATGCCCACAATTCAGAGACACTAAACTCATGAAACTCTTGCTTCCATCAGCAAGACAAGTAAGATATGAGTATTAACCAGAGTCGACAATCTTGGAGAGAGGAAACAAACTCCTCAATCACACATTGCCCACAGACTTTTCTGGCACAAATAATTTTTTTTCTTAAACAAATGAGTAATCATATTTTCAGCAAAATACACAAAGGGGTGAAATAATTGGCAACCGAGTAAGAGACTGAAAAAGCTAAAGATCAGTACAACCCCACCCCTTGAATCATTACATTTCCTGGGTACTTTGAAGTCATGGTCTCCTTCTTTCCACAACCAAAAGTCGACCTTCTACCTCAAGCCCGTTATCAATACGGAGGCCAAGAACTATGTGCAGACTGTTTCATGAGCAAATTGTCATTATGAAATATTGACAATGGCTACTTCTGAGAGGAATCCACTTGGTGCTTGGAAGATTGTATCAAGACTTGTGACAAGTCCTCATAATCAGGGGATAGATTGGGGAGGGAGGAAGCAACAAAGTTGAGAAAATCAATAAACAGGAGCTTGACCTCTGCAGACGCCTACTAAATAATGTACAAATGCAAAAAACAGGAGCTGGCAAGACACACCAACAGGAGCCAGACTTCCCTGATCTCCCATGTTAGTCCACAGGACGAAGGCAAGGACATAGGCACCATCTGGGCCCTGACAGTGTTCATGGTCCAGCTGCAATCAGGGATCGGGGGAACTCTTTTCCCATTTTTTAAAGGAATGTAGTGAACACCTATGAAAACATGCAAAAATTAGACAACAGTCCTACGAATCACACCTCTGTTAGGACTCAAACAAGCTTCTTTTCTGCCAGGTCCGAGGCACCTTCAAAACCATGCAAACAATCATATAATGCTTGAAAATAGAAAAACTATAAAAATAAATAGAGGTGGGTAACATCTCTGACATTTGCTCTATTGGTATCATGCTCTGAGTTTCTCAATGGACCATTTCTGGCCACTATGCTAGTTTGGGTCTTTGGGCTTCACATTTCTCTGTGATTAAAGTGAAGTCCAAGCATACAGCAAGGGAGTGAGAATTAACAAACAGGATTCTGTAACTGAGGAGGTTTTGCAGTGATTGGGGCTCTCCACTCAGTATTTCCTGTCCTGACTGGATTCTCATCTTGACCCTCCTTAGTCTGAGGAATCTCATATCTTGCAGCAGGTGTCCTGCTGAAAGGCTCTTTCATTTTGGATGGAGCTTTAAATTCAAATGTATGCATTTTTAAAATTAAATTCCTTTATACTCTCTTCCTTGGACATCTTCAAATTGCAAATATGAATTGTTTCATTGTTGTCCATCTTTGAAAGTCAGTCCTGAGAGGAGCATCTGAATTGAGGCACATTGCTCTCTAACCATAAGAGCTGACAACGAGTGATGCCTGGGGTGGGAGCTTTAGGCTCAGCAGCTTGGACCCCTAGAGGAACAGTCACATAGTTTTCAGGTATCACAAGATGTCACTTAGTCTCCAAATAAATAATCATGTACCCTTTAACTAAAATATTTTACATGAATCTCAAGAAACAAATATATTATATAAGCTACATTTTTATCTTAATGAACTGAATTTCAATATATAATCTGATCTGTCAGAAACCTATTTTAACCCGTTGAAAAATCTAAATTTATGTATTTATTATTTTTAATTTTTATTAATTACAGTTTATTCACTTTGCATACCCTCTCCTTTCCCTTCTCCCTTCTCAATTCAGCCTCCCTCCCATTTCTCCACCCATGTCCCTCCCCAAGTCCACTGGTAGGGGAGGTCCTCCTTCCCTCTGATCCTAGTCTATCAGATCTCATCAAGAGTGGCTGCATTGTCCTCCTCTGTGGCCTGGTAAGGCTGCTCCCCCATCAGGGGTAGGTGATCAAAGAGCAGGCCAATCAGTTCCTGTCAGAGGCAGTCCCTGTCCCCTTTACTATGGAACCCACTTGGACACTGAAATGCCATGGGCTACATCTGTGCAGGGGTTCTAGGTTATCTCCATGAGTGGTCTTTGGCTGCAGTATCAGTCTCAGAAAAGACCCCTGTGCCCAGATTTTTTGGTTCTGTTGCTCTCCTTGTAGAGCTCCTGTCCTCTCCAGGTCTTACTATCTCCCCCTTCTTTCATAAGATTCCTTGCACCCCACCCAAAGTTTGGCTATAAGTCTCAGCATCTGCCCTGATACCCTGCAGAGTACAGCCTTTCAGAGGCCCTCTGTGGTAGGCTCCTGTCCTGTTCCCTGTTTTCTCTCTCTTCTGATGTCCATCCTCTTTGCAGACCAAAAAGATTGCCTACAGATTGGGAAAGATCTTCATCAACCCTATGTCTGACAGAAGGCTAATAGCCAAAACATATAAAGAACTCAAGAAGTTAAACAGCAACAAATCAGTTAATCCAATTAAAAATGGGGTAAAGAACTAAACAGAGAATTCTCAATAGAGGGATATAGAATGGCAGAGAAACACTTAAAGAAATGCTCAACATCCTTAATCATCAGGGAAATGCAAATTAAAACAACCCTGAGATTTCACCTTACACCCATCAGAAGGCTAAGATCAAAAATTCAAATGACAACACATGCTGGAGAGGATGTGGAGAAAGGGGAACCCTACTCCATTGCTGGTGGGAATATAAACTTGTACAACCACTTTGGAAATCAATCTGGTGCTTTCCCAGACAATTAGGAATAATGGTTCCTCAAGATCCAGCTATACCACTCCTAGGCATACATCCAAAAGATGCTCAAGTATACAACAAGGACATTTGCTCAACGATGTTTGTAGCAACTTTATTTGTAATAGCCAGAAGCCGGAAACAACCCAGATGCCCCTCAGTTGAGGAATGGATACAGAAATGTGGATACATCTACACAATACATCTACACAATGGAATGTTACTCAGCAATTCATGAAATTTTCAGGCAAATGGTGGAAACTGGAAAAACTCATCCTAAGTAAGGTATCCCAGAAGCAGAAAGACACACAGGGTATATGCTCACTCATAACTGGATATTAGACATATAATATAAGATAAAGATACTAAAATCTGTACACCTAAAGAAACAAATCAAGGAAGACTCTGGCTAAAATGCTAAATTTATTTTTTAAAAATCAAAATCTTTAAAAAATAAAAATGTGGTCAGATGGAAGGGGAGGAGGACCTTCCCTATCAGTGGACTTAGAGAGGGGCAGGGAGGAGATGAGGAAGAAAGGGTGGGATTGGGAGAGAATAAGGGAGGGGGCTACAGCTGGGATACAAAGTAAATAAACTATAATTAATACAAAAAATAAAAAAGACTACTACAAAAAATAAAAATGTGAATAAGTTTAAAAGCCTCACACTATAATTTCTTTAAAAAAATTCTTAAACTGTACTCATCATTTGAAAGATAATAAAAAGTTGTTCTAATTTAGACTATAAGGGTTTTTATATGTACAACATCTAGCTATACATAAAGAGATGGTTTCCCACCCCTCCTTATGGTAGTATCCACACCTGAACTAGAAAAGGCTGAACAGGACACAAAACCAGCCAAATGTATATGCGAATAAGCAGACAAATTCTGTATATACATGTGTGTAAATATATAATTATTGATTGTTTAAATACTGCTCTAATAGAAATGCAGCTGTCTGCAGCTTTATGTTCATATGGAAATACAGGAGACAGAACTTTAAGCACAGTCAGGATACTGTCAGCTATCCTCTTCTTGCTTATGCGGCTGGTCAATTGCATTTTAAAGTTTTGCATTCAGAGATACAACCAATTATGGGTCAAATGTTTCTACAGTTAATTATTCCTCTTTAAACATAGGCAGTCCTTTTTCCTGCTATTGCCCTGTTTTCCCTGTCATTCCATGTAACAATTGTAGAGACTTCATGTTGCGTTAGGGGTTACAAATAAGGGAAAGATAATAGTCTTCCCACATAGAGACTGTCGAGGGTGGTCTGTAAGTTCTCGGCCACTTTCAATAAGGGATCAGTGCTTTCTGAGATTTCAGTGTCCTTGGGAGTTCTGAAATGAGTCTTTCATAACTACAATATGGATTGCTATAGTTACCCTTCATTTCATTGCTATTACATTTTAATGTGAAATCTACCGTTTGAATATGGCCAAATGAGTTGATCCAAATTTGAGGCTCCAAAGTAAGCTTTGATGAGAAATCAGAGGCACTTAAGACTACCGGTGTGCCAGTGCCTTCACAAGAGGAAGATGCTCTGCTGCTGGGACTTACAGCCAAACTTTGGGCAGCACACAAGGAGTCTTATGAAAGAAGGGGGTAGGGAATAGAAGGACATGGAGGGTATAAGAGCTCCACAAAGAGATCAAAAAAGCTAAAATTTCTGAGCCCAGGGGTTCCTGCAGAGATTAATGCACCAACCAAAATCCGTGCACGGAAAGGACCTAAACTTCCTGCTCAGATGGAGCTGATTGGCATCTCAGTCTCCATGTGGGTTCCTGAGTAATCAGAAAATAACTCCATTGTCTGCTCTTTGATCACTTGCCCCTGGTTATGTGGCCTTGCCAGACCACTGAGGAAGAGGATCCAGGCAGTCCTGATGAGACTTGATAAGCTATTGGCAGATGACAAAGGAGGAGAACTCTGCCTTTCAGTGAACTAGGGGAAAGGGACAGGGGGAAGAGGGAGGGAGGGTGCGAGGGGGAGAAGTTGAGGGAGGGGGTTGTAATCGGCACATATAATGAATAAATTGTGAAAAAAAAGTTAAAGTAAAAAAAAAAAATAGAATCAATGTTTCAAAGTCCCTAAAAGTGCTGTAATGAACTCCAATTCTGTCAAGTTTGGGGTTTTATTAAGATATGTATTTTCAATGGTTTTCTTGTACAATATATTGGCTCAAACTTAAAGGTTTTCTGAATGTAAGCTAAAAATTATGTATAAAAGTTTAGATTGTCAATATATTTATTTGTACTAATGTGAGCTATTTATATAAATTTTAGTGTTATACTTGGCAATATTTACTTTTATACTGGGTAGATTCCCATTTTTCTTTATCCACATTTTTTTGTTCTCCTTTTTCTGCCATTTTAGTGTTGTAGGTTCACAGAAGCTTTTACTACAACTACTGTGCAATATTCTCAGAATAAAATTCTCCAAATATTTTTTGCTTCTGCTTCTTAGTTTCTATTTCTTACCAGACCTCTCTATATTTACCAAAATTGGATAGATAAACAGATAAATAGATAGATAGTGGATAGTAGATAGATCACAGATAATAGATAGTTGAAAGATATAAACTAGATAGATAGACAAACTATGGATAGACAGAGATGATGATGATGATGATGAAGAAAGATAGACAGACAGACAGATAGATAGATAGATAGATAGATAGATAGATAGATAGATATACATAATATGAGGAAAAGCTTTGGAAGGGCTGTAGGAACACAGACACTCCATGCCTGAGTGGTACTGTGGGGTTCTTAATAGGTATCCAGAGGCTGGAGAAAAGTAATGAAGCATCTTCAAGAACTTTGAAAGGAAAGTCAGCACAAAGCCCTGCATATAATGAAAATATCCTTTAAGAATGAATGAGAAGGTATACAAGGAGCCTTCCCAGGTTGAGAAAAAGTAGAGATTTTCCATAGAAGGACCCATCTGATGACAGAAGCCATGCTGATAATAGACACTTACGCATAAACACTGTGTGTTATTTTCTTTGTGAGTTTTCTATACTGCACCAGATGTTTGAAACAAAGATTATTTTACTTCATATGGACAAAATAAATGAATTAAATGATGGGAGTTTTTAACCTTTTATCAAAGGAGGTGAGTAGCTCATACACGTATTCAAGCTAACAACCCAGAGCCAGAGGGTAGTGAACTACTATAGAACACACCTTTAGGACCACTGCAAAGGTGTTTCCACACATGCACTGAAAGTTACTACAGCCAAACAGAAACAAATTAACCTATGTACATTTAAGAAGAAACTAGGAGATTTCTTAGAGAGAGGACAGGGAGAGATGGAAACAAAGACACACACACAGAGCAAACAGAAGCAGTCATGGCACTAGGCACACACTGTAACATCAAGGTAATTGTAGTAGATATGAGACTTCACACATACCAACTAGATACAGAGATGGTAAAGCAGTTTAAAAAGATTTTTAGATACCAAAAGTTGCTCCATTGAAGAAAACGTGACTTTTCTTATACTACCAGTGTTCTGATTAATTTTTTTAAAAGAAAGAATATAAAGTTGAACAGATCGGGAGGTGGGGGGTATAGGAAGAGCTTGAGGCAGAAAGAATATGATTAAAATATATTGTATGAAAGCCTTAAAATGAATAAATAGAAAATTTGTGGTATTAGCTCGTTGAAATAAGTGGATGGGAGGCAAGTTGGACCACAGTGCGGCATTATCCTTCAGAGCAGGCTAGAGGGTGACACTTACCTGATAAAAAGAAGCTCCTTGGGATGCAGAGATGTAAAGAGAGAATGGACAGTTAAATTGTGGCTTCCCATACTGTAAAATGCTATTAGGCAATAAAGACAGATGTAGCAAAATTGATACAATATTTTGGATGTATCTCCTTCAAGTAATGTTGAATGAAATGAATGCCAGCGATACCATGCCATATCATGAGATTTTATAAGTAAGTCTGGCAAAATTATAAAAATAGAGAGAATATTAGCAGTGACAAGAGTGGAGCATGTTTTTGGTGGTGTGTGTGTGGGGGGGGAGGTGTGTTTCTGAAAGGGCGGGGTGCTTCATCCTTGTGGAGACAGATGAGTTCATAACCTGACTGCCCAATGGACCCATGTCCTGGTTAAGATAACACACTATGATTTTGCAAGATTTTGTCATTGAAGAGTCTGTATTAGAAACATCCAAGGTCTCATCTTATTATGTTGTTAAATAAAATCATCCAGATCCATAGTTATCTAACGCCAAAAGCCCATGAAAAGACACACATACAACTACAAGAGCAGTCAAGGTGAAAGTGAGAGCAACATGAAAATCACAAGGTCTCCAAGAGTCAGCCAGGCTGTCCCAGGGCTGAATTTGCTTCTTATAGAAACATTGAATACACAGGCAAAAATATGTATGATGCTAAAAATACTTATTTCAATTAATTGTAAGTATGGGTGTGTGCATGCTTGTACGTGTGTGTGTGTGTGTGTGTGTGTGCACATGTAGGCCTCCATGGAAGCTAGAAGAAGACATCAGATCACTTTGAACTGGAGGTACAGGAGGTTGTGAGCTGTCTGGCTTAGGTGCTTAGGTGCGGGGAACTGAACTCAGGTGCTCCAGAAGAGCAGTGTGTGTCTCTCCAGTAGCAAGGAAGGGTCATTTCCTTGCTAATCTAAATACAGTATAGCCTGAAGTGTGTTTCTTACTGACAGAGGAACTGGGACAGAGGACTGGGGACAGAGGAACTGGGACTCTAGGTGCAGAAATGTTTCAATCATCAATCATCATCAATCTGGGCTTTGGTTCTGCACTGTTTGTGAGCTCTCTGTGTCCAAGATGGTCAGCCTGGAAGTCAGAAGACATGCTCAGTCTCTGCATTCCAAGGATAACAAAGCTGTTTTATTTCCTTGGTTTTTGCTTGTTTGGAGATTCTACTGTGGTGGTGGTGAGTGTTTTATGCTTGTTTATTTTTTGGTCATTGTTGCTGTTGTTGTTGTAGTTGTTCTTCTTCTTTCTTCTCCTCCTCCTCCTCTTTCATCTTGAGACAAAGGGTCACACTGCTGCCCATACTAGTCTAAAACTTTAAATGATAGTCTGGCTTAATATCCTCAGTGCTAGGATTTCAGGTGTGATCCACCATGCCTGGTTGCACCTTTTGTTGTTGTTGTTGTTTTAGTTTGGTAAGCCTTTATAAGTAACAAGGGATGACCACACATCACCATGAAACTTGTGTGCATGGACACATCTAGTTCCAAACCCAAAATATAAAATGATTTCAACTTGAAACATTTTAAAAACCAATTTGCAGCACAAGTGGAAAATCCTATACCACAAATTTTGTTTTGTTGACAAATTATTGTTTTTAAATTACTTGTAGGTTATGTGCTCAATATGAAACACCAATTATTTCATGGTAAGACTTGTTTCTTGGTCCCCAAAATATCTCTTTAGACATGTATACTTAAACATTAAAATGATCCCTCATGGCTGGGCATAGTGGCTCATGCCTTTAATCTCAGCACTCAGGTAGGCAGAGGCAGGCAGATCACTGTGAGTTCAAAGCCAGCCTGGTCTACAAAACAAGTCCAGGACAGCCAGGGTTATACAGAAAAACCCTCTCTAGAAAAAAAAATCCCCCACCATTTTTGATGTCACATATTTGCCTCTTTATTGTTGCCCATTCTGGAGACCACACTTCTGCAACCAGGTGCTCAATGGCAAGTCTCTGAGGAGAGGTTCTGAAAGTCCATCCCTGACCTGTCCACTCTGCATGCCGGAAGCATCCCCTGTCCTCCTGAAAGAGGTCTCTGCTCACTCCTTCTTCCTGTGTCAGCAGATCTCATGGAGCCTTTTTTCTCATTTGTCTGAGTTTATTTCTGATTTCTGTTGGGATTACTCCTTGGCCCATCAGTGATTTGACTGTGCTGTTTGTTTCCTACATATTTCTGCTTTTCTTTTGCTATTGATTTTAAGTCATGATTCTTCATTGGAAATATTAGAAATTAATACATGGTCTGTGATGGAGAACGTCCACACACATCTGAAGGGAAGGCTGTGCTTTTGCTTTGTTCCTGATTGACAACAGCTCTGTCGTTGTGGAGCCAGATGCTTAGAGTGCTGTGTGGGCCAGACTCTGGAGCTCCTCACTTACTTCTTGTCTGTTGTAGTATTACTTATGTAAGGGGTGGCTAATGTTCTTAACCATTATTAACTCCCTCCCCTCCACTTTCCTCCCCGTTACCCCCTCCCTTCCTCTATTCTCTTTCTTTTCCTCCTCCTTTATGCTGATCTTTGCTTATACCACGTGAGTGTATACCTTCAGGTCTTTCTCCTATGTGAAGAAAAGCTTTTTAAGACTGGCTTCCTTGTCTTTTATGGCCCTCATGAAAATGCTCACTTTTTCTACTTGAATCCTGAATACGTTGGGGGAAACACCTTGCCTCAAGGCTCCATGTACCCCAAGCCAGGCCAAATATAGCAGCCTACCAATGTATGCCATGAATGGATGACCATTTATGACCTCAGCTTAAGGGCTGGACTCAGAAATCAGTCTTTTCTTCTTCAACAAAGGGCTTGGGAAAGGCAGAGTTTGGGATGAGAGATGGACTTTTCCAGCACTTCAAAGTGTGGAGTGCTTTGTTTTTCTTATTTAGACTTGGTTGCTATAAACCTCTGGCAGTCATTAGAGTGGGGCTGGCTCAGTTTGTCTTTGTTTCTAAAGGAGATTGAGCTTGTAGTTGCTTTAGCCTCCACGTTGCTGACATCATTCCAAAATCATCTTTCTCAGGACAAAGTTTATAAAATAATCCTCAAAGAGGCAAAAGGAACTAGGCATGCAGGGATCATGTGCCCTGGGAGAACTGTGTTGTCTTACCACATTTTTGGAAGACTCTGTAGTCACTCTTTCAGAAGGAAACTAAAAATGTCAGGAAGGGGGGTTAGAGAAAAAGAAACAACATAGAAAGTGAATATTAAGGGGGAAAGAGGGAATTCTTTTTAATTTTTTTCTAGGAAAATTTGCCTGCAGAAAGATAAGGATATCTCACAGCTCCGCTTTAGGCTGCCATGTCTTCTCTACATAAGACTCAGAGTGATGTGTAGTGAGCTGCTGTTAATCTGCCCAGCTTTCCTGTGTGCTGATGAGTTCACTCAGATTGTCTCATTTATCCCATTTGGTTTCATTTAAATATAACACAGATTGGGAAGTATTGCAGAAGACTCAGTGTCTTCACTCTATCTGAAGATTCTGTGTGTTTTGTCACATCTTTGTGAATGTGTTCCTGTGAAAGGGAGAGGAGACAGTACAAGACCATTTGGAAAGAACTCTCCATTCACAGAGATTTATATTGGTTTTTTTTTTATATTTTAAAAAATTTTTAAAGATAGAACGCAGGTTTTCAGATTTGGCAGCAAAATCCCATGCCATTGGCCCTCGAATGTTCTGAGAAAGAAACACTCAGAGCTGGCCTGGGGTCTTTTCTTGCAATTAAACATGTAGGTAAAAAGCAGAAAGTCTTATCAAGAACTTCAGTGATGCACATTTGAAGTCCCTTTGCTCCTTAGTGTTAATTTTTAGGAAAGTATTAACACATAGAAGAGTCTGAGATGTAGCCTATAGAAGACATTCATGACTGACCTGGATTTGTGATGTGTGTGTGTGTGTGTGTGTGTGTGTGTGTGTGTGTGTGTATGTGTCCCTGTTCATTTGTGTGTGTATGGATAAAAATTGGAACTCCAATACTACACATTAAATTTACTACATTTTGACACACATATTGATAAATGATAGTAAAATTATCTGGATTTGCATCTGACATACAAACTAACACAAATTTAGATGAAAAAACAGATTTTGTGAAAGCAGAAGTCCAACAATTTCATCTTTAAAAATAAGAGTGTAGAGGTAACATTTAAGCAGAGTGAAAAGAGAGGGTAGACATGTGTGGAAGAAGACCTTGCTTCCTCTTTTCAGTTCCACATCTGCTAGAAAGTCTCTTATTTCTGTCCTGTAATTACAATTCTTGTAACAGTACAAAACCATCACTGCAGAAACATGCTTGGATTTACAGAATGAATGACAGAAGAGAGACAAAGGCAAAGAGACAGAGATCACTGGGAAGGGAATGAAATAAAATTCACTTCTAACCATGTGCAATTATGGACTTTACTAAGTTTGTGTGATCCATTTGGAATTGAACAGGGGAACTGAAGAGACAGAGAAGAGCATGAAGCAGACCAGGCTGCCAACACTCACACCATATTGTCAAAAATGGAGGTTCCATTGTTTATATACACAGGTACTGTAGAGATACAGAAATTCACTCAGGAAAATAAGGGGCCTGGCATACCCCAGGGTAGCTACTGCCCCCAAGAGAAGTTTACCAACACAATGTTAACTCATGGGTTTAAAGAAAATTAAAGAAGATGAAGTTAGGTGGGTAGGACTGATCTTTGAGGAGTTGAGGAAGAACTGTGGTTTAAAAATACACTGTATGAAAATTTAAAAAATTGGTGGGAACTAGAAAAGATCATCTTGAGTGAGGCTTCCCAGAGGCAGAAAGACACACATGGCATGTACTCACTTATAAGTGGATATTAGACATATAATATAGGATATTCATACTAAAATCTGTACACCTAAGGAAACTGGGCAAGAAGGAGGACCCTGGGTAAGATGATCAGTCCACACACGGATATGCAAATGGAACAGACATCAGAAGAGAGAGAAAACAGGGAACAGGACAGGAGCCTACCACAGAGGGCCTCTATTAGACTCTACCCAGCAAGGTATGGAAACAGATGCTGAGGCTCATAGCCAAACTTTGGGCAAAGTTTCTTATGAAAGAAGGGGAAGATAAAAAGACCTGGAGGGGACAGGAGCTCCACAAGGAGAGCAAAAGCACCAAAATATCTGGAGTCAGGGGTCTTTTCTGAGACTGATACTCCAACCCAGGACCAAGCCCTGCACAGATGTAGCTCATGGCAGCTCAGTCCCCAGGTGAATTTTCTAGAAAAGGGAATAGGCACTGTCTCTGACATGAACTCAGTGGCTGGCTCTTTGGTAACCTCCCCCCTGAGGGAGGAGCAGCCTTATCAGGCCACAGAGGAAGACAATGCAGCCAGTCCTGATGAGACCTGATAGACTAGTGTCAGATGGAAGGGGAGGAGGACCTTCCTTATCAGCGGACTTGGAGAGGGACACGGGGGAGGATGAAGAAAAAAAGGTGGGATTGGGAGGGGATGAAGGAGGGGGCTACAGCTGGAATACAACATGAATATATTGTAATCAGCCACTCCTGATGGGATCTGATAGACTAAGATCAGAAGGAAGGAGAGGAGGACCTCCCTTATCAGTGGACTTGGGGTGGGGCATGCGTGAAGAAGGGGGAGGGAGGATGGGAGTGGTAGGGGAGGAGGAAAGGGCTTATGGAGGGATACAAAGTAAATAAAGTGTAATTAATAAAATAAAATTAAATTAAAAAATAAATAAAAAAGAAAATTTCTAAGAATTAAAAATATTCCTTAAAACTTTTAAGGAAATCTAAACTGTTAGGAGAATTTAAAAGCCTACTTTGGCTTTTTAATTTTTTAACATAAAACTAGACAAGTAGGCTAAGTTGACACAAGCTAGAGTTATCAGAGAGGATGGAGCTTCAATTGAGAAAATCCCTCAAAAAGATCAAGACATTTTCTTAATTACTTACTGGCGTGGAAGGGCTTACCATCACTGAGCTGTTGGTTCTTGTTTCTCCAAGAAAGGAGGATGAACGAACTATGGACAGCAATCCAGTAAGCAACACTTCTCCATGGCCTCTCCAGTAGGTCCTACCTACAGGTTCCTATAAAAGAATAAATTATTCTGTGTATATTAAAACAGGAAATTATTACAGCAGCAGTTATTTATATACCAGCCATTTTCCAAATAAAAGACATAGAAACTTGTTAGATTTGTAATAAGGCTCAAAGCGCTAGTGTTTGGCAGATATCAAACTTTTAAGCTACCTTGTCTGCTTCCCACCTAAAATCCCAAATACTTGCACATGTTCCATTTGGTCTGCTTCTGCTCCATCAGGCCAGTGCTCAGAGCAAGCTACTCTTGGCATGAGCTCCTGGTTATACCATGGTGACCTCCTGTCTTCTCTCCATTGCTGTTCTCCTTCCCCTGCCTCTGTGGTCCTTCTCAGATCCCAAACCGGGGAGCCTTCATTCTGTCTTTCTTCTCCAGGTAGCCAGCAATCCTTATGAACCAATCAGCGATAACTGGGAAGCTTTCCTTACATCACATGGATACAAGAGATGGTTCAACATAACTAGCAATGCCCATGGAAGGGTGCTAACCAGATCTCAAGGCCCTGAAATCTGAATCTGAAAACATAGCCCAAGACCCTCCTCCAACATTTCTTGCCTTGCGTGAGTTCCTGTCCTGATTTCCTTTAACAACAAACAGTGATACGAAAGTATAAGGCAAATAAACCCTTTCCTCCCCAGGTTGCTTTGGTCATGGTGTTTCATCAAAGCAATAGATACCTTGACTAAGACAATGACCATCCAGATGGAAAGTTGTCTCTCAGAGATGCTTCACTGGAGGTGATGACTCATGAGGGGAACACAGGGGAACACGCATTTGCCATCATCATGTTTTCATGAGTGGAGTCTTACCTTGACGAGACCCTTAGTATTGGAGTAAAGTTTGATTCAGACAACAAATCGTTTGCACACACATGTACAAGACACAGAAATCAAGAGAGCGTTTGTATGCCTTCAGGACAAATTAAAATATTTAGTGGCAAAATGTCTATTTTATTAAAGACACAAAATTCATTCTGAAGAAAATCTGAAGTGTATCTATCCCTTCAGAAAGCCTGGAAGCCTCGGCCTGTGATGTGGGGATGTTTGTCAATTAAACGAGCTTTTTACAGCTTTGTACTGGGAGTTTTGAGTTACACATCTTCTAGGTCTGTGCTACCGGAGTACCACTTCACACCTCTCTCAGTGCATGTCTGGTGTGATGATTTTGATACACTCTCACAGACCAAAACATGAGCTCAGTTAAGCTTCTACAGAGCGACACACTTTTAAAATAAAACATGAAAGTGACTCAATTGTTATGTTTTCCACCTTAGTCTTTTTTATATTTACAAGGAGATATTAACTTTACAGCTGTCATAAGAGAACTATTTTTAAATGTCACCTTGAAATAGAAATATGTAATTTAACTTCTGTCTCAAAGTGCACAAAGAAAAGTCTGGGTCTGAATGCAGCATGTACTTTTCCCTGAAAGAATCATAAATGTTAAGATAAATCCATTTACCTGTAATGGCAGTGACTAGTTTTTAAGTTGGTTTGATCAGATATTTAACAAAAAATGTTGACATACTGTGAGATTCTATCTGACTTGAATCATTTCCATGATGGTGGCATAGTGCCTATACTATAATTAAAGTCGGTGAGCCTGTTAAAACAAACCCAGTCTTACTTTGACAAAATCCAGATGGTATCGTAAATATTGTTTAGGTAAGAGTAATTTCTGAGTCAGCCTATATTTTTAGAATATATACAACTATTAAAAACTAAGGGTTTCAAAAGATTTTAAAAACAGCCTTCCGGCCTGTGGCCTGTGAGATGGCGCAGCAGGTAAAGACACTAGCTGCTAAACCTGAGAATTAGAGATTGCTCCTAAGGGACCATTGGCTAGAAAGAGAGATGGATTTCTGCAGTTCATGATCTCCACATGAATGCCATGTCCTGCATACACTCACAGACACACAAGCACACACAGGTACGCACACAAAATACACAAGGACACATACAAATAGAAGTAACAAAATTATTTTGCTAGTTGTTAATCTCCTCAGTAACACATGTACTTTACTGATTCTCATCTGAAACTTAGATCAGTACACAACATGGAAATTTTCTGTGCATGCTCCTCTATTCTCAATGAACTAGATAAAATTGTCTGATTTGAATGCTGAGCCAAAGCTTCTCGTGGAACACTGAAGATAGTGATTTTTAAAAGCCACCTTGAAACATTCACAGAGGGAAAACAGAAGCACCTTATGAAGAAAGCCAGTAAAGAAAGGAGAAAGGAGAGAGACAGAGACAGAGACAGAGACGGAGAGACAGAGGGAGAGAGACAGAGACAGAGAGAGGAAAGGGGTAGGTGTGCTCCGGCTCAGACTGAAAAGCTCCATGTCTGCTAGTGTTTACTGGAGGAATGTGCCTCCCGCTTTAACCTTTGCTGCCTTTTCTTCCTTGATGCTTTGACTTCAAGGCAGGATAGAACACTGCAGCAGTCAGAACAGTCAGCACACCCTAGCTTTCCTGACAGTCTTTACAAGCTCCCCTTTGTGTAGAACCACGACTGGAGTGAAGTTCTGCGGGTTTCTGTTGCCAACGTTTGGCTACGCCATACCCGATGGCTCCCTTTCTAATTGTTGACTGAGCGGGTCTCTGCTCTTGATTCTCTGAGGAACTATTCTCTGGAATAGCTTTTTATTTCACTCTTTTAAACTGTAGAGTCTTAAGAGGAGAATACTCATTTATCGGAGCTGAGGTAACTCACTTAAAGCAGCAGCTACCAGCAGTGGGACATTGTCTCTCACTAACTGAAGGGTGAAGACAGCCAACTCTCAACAGGCAGCATTGCTTAGTTCCCAGTGTCACACCGGTGACCTTATGTCACATGCTTCAAATGAGGAGCGTATAATACACTTTATAAAACAAGAAACAACAATTTGTGGTAGAAATGCTAAAAGCCGCTTTAGTATGCTGCAGTAAGTCATGAGGTCTCCAAATTTCTCTTCAGTTTTGTGGACCTCTTCATTAAAATGAGTGGAAACAAAAAAAAAAGTCTTCACACAGAGCCCATACATTTTGTATGCTATTTCTAGGCAACCTTTAACAAATAAATACACTTTGTACTTTTAATATTGCATGCTTAAATTCTCAATTATGAGTGTTAATTAAGAATGGCCTATGGCTACATCATTTTCCTCTTGTACTCTTCTTATTTTGTGTCAAGGATACCTTTGTATTCACTTGTTTTTCTTCAGAATTTTGATTTAAGATATAAAGGAAGCATAAAAGATTTAACTGAGAAGTATGTGTGCATTGGTATGCAATCACTCTTCAATGTGAATTCAACATGATGTATTTGAAGGTATATCTTTCAGCTGCACCACCTGGCTCATAGCTAGAAAATTCTGACTGGTTTGTATGTTCCGTGTTCCCATGCTCATTATTCACTAAAAAGAGAAGCTGTGTCCCACGTCCCCTTGGTCTCTGGTGTTCCTTCACATGTTCTCTTGGAGTGGGTACCATTTCCTTGTTTCCCCTCGTCACCAGTTCATGAAGACAACTCGGTCCTATGGGGCTATCTTTTCCCAAAGTGCCACTGTTGAGAGCCAAGGCAATCCAAATCTTTCTTGGAGGCCCTGATAAAAGTGTACAAGAAACCCAGTTCTGTGCAGAAACAGACTTGACAAGGACCTTTGGCTAGGGCCCCAGAAGAGTAAAGGCTTCGGTTCTTGGGAACTTGGCCTTCCACCCCTGAAGAGACTGGAGTTACCATCCACAGGGCTGCTTGTTTTCCCATTCTGCAGTACTGCTTGATTAGCCTCTTGCTGACTTCATCCCATTGGTTAATAGCTTTATGTTGACACTGTCCCATTTCTCTCCTAGAAATAGTTTCTAAGATGCTATACTTGCTTGCATGAGCTATCATTTTGTTCAAGACCTCCTGCTCCCAAACTTTGTCTTCTTCATCTTTTCATCTCCTGACTCTGTCTCAAGACCCTATCACTGAAGAAAGACCTGGTGGCCCAAGCCATGTAATCATTTAATTTTCACAAGTTGTCTGTTATTGCATACCACTGTGTCCTTGGTACTTCCTCAAAATTTGATCACCTACCATTTGTCGAAACAGAAATCAGTGATGGGGGTGGTACTGTGTTTGGGGTCAGAACCCAGTTCATCACACTTACTGTTGGCCATGAAACCTAGGATAACCCACTCACCTCTTTAAGTCTTTTTAAAATCTTCATTTACAAGGAAAGACTAGGAAGAGAGGATAGCTTGTCTTTATATTTTATTTCTTAGAAAGTTAATAGATGAGATATTGGAGAAAACGAGAGAAAAATCTGTAATGAGTTGAGTTTCTCTCAATTAACAAGAAGTGAGGAGTCCTCTAGTAGTTGTGGTAATTGATAATAAATTACAAACTTACCTATAAAATGTTCACAGTCTCAAAGGAAACAGTAGAAAATTATGCCTTCGGTACACAGTTTTAATATGTAAATGTCTTAATTGGCCTAATATGAAATTACTTTTATTCTATATTTTTATTCTTTGCTAATTAGCATACACCGTAGTGGGTTTCGCTGTGGCATTTTCACAATATTTTCTTTTTGTTGATGAGGCTCCTGTTTTCCTCCTCCTGGCCTCATCTTGTTTGTATCCTTTCTGTCTCTAGAGGTTCTCTTTCCAAGTCCATATCTTGAATAATCTTTCATACCCTACCCATCTTTTTAAAAAACATCTTCCCTGTCTTATGGTTCTCTTTCTAGTTTCATGACTCATGGCCAAGCATGCACTTACATGTATACACATATACACAACTTAAAACCTAGCATCTACATGTGAGAACATGCTGTGTTTTTTGTTTTTGTTTTGTTTGTTTGTTTTTACAGCTGAGTATTTTTTTGAGTCAGGTATCAATCACTACATATTCATGGCCAGACTCAAGCTCACTTGCGGACATTGCTGAGCTCAGACTTGCAGTATGTATCGTCTCTTTGGCTTTCCAAGTGCTGCGATCACAGGTTCGGGCCTCCATGACCTGCCAGTTTTTACTTTCGCACTTAGCTTAGTATTTTACCCTTGCATTTTGAGATTATAATTAAGTAACATAGTGGCAGAAAGATAACAACACTGGCTCAGGGACAAGCAAGAGAGACTCACTAAGGAAGACCCAATTGCCAACAGAGTTGACTGACCCTGAAGAGTAAATAATCCATCTTTTAGTGCTCCAGGCATCATTTATGACAATGAATTCTTTGGGGGAACAAATGTGCGGATGTCCAGGCAGGACATCGAATGTAACGGAGGCGTTCCATAATGTGGGAAATCTACCAGCAGCTGAATTGCTGCTACAGCCTAGGGGAAGGTGGACACCCTCTGGTTCAAGGTCACCAACAGCCACTGAGGCAAAGTAGATTTAGCCACGTGCACTGAAACACTTAGAAACTAAAACTTCGACTTTCTGGGGGAAATGAAAAACTTCCCTCCTGTGATAGAAACAGTGGTAACTGAGACATGTGTCTGAGGAGCCTCTGGGCTGGACAGTTGGCAATCAATCGGCCATCTGCCTACAGGGATGGCTTTGGAGATGAGAGAAAGCAATGGACACTCACTAAAAGCTTGTGGAAATGTCAAAAGAAAATACCAGGTGAAATAAAAAGGAATGACGCATTTCAGCCTTAATCATTTTTAAGGGTTGGGCTAACTGTATAAGTGAAACACAGCCTGAAAAGAATTATGGAAATTATGGAAGGCGTACCTCACATTTGAAACTGGCTTGATGCATTGGGATGAGGCAGTGAGGAGAACTATATTGATTGATTCACTCGTAATTAAACAGTCTGAAAAACAGGCTATAATTGCTGAGACGCTCTTAAACGTGTTTACTTTCTGTGGGTAACTAAAAACGGAGACATCAACATGGTAATTAAAGGGTTATTTTTTGTCCTTCATAGTCAAGGATGTTGCCACTCAGGAGAAACCTGATTTGTATGTGATCTAAGTAAATTATTGAAAATTTTGATTTTCTGCTGCAAAAAAAAGGGGAGAACATTGGCATTTGTAATTGACCATGGAGTGTTAATTAACACAGCTGGGGCAGGTTTTCAACAATTGCCACACCTCCACGTGCCCTGTGCCCTAGAAGCAACCTTCATCCTCTGGGATCCGCTCTCTACAGCTTCATCAACCATTCAAAGTCAGATGCTTCACAGCTCTGCCCTGTGCGGAGTGTCAGAATAGTACACCAGAACACCAGAACAGTGAGGGGGGACCCATTGATCCCCTCAGGTGTTTTTGTGGTTGGACTTTTCTGTGAGAAGGTGTGTCCTCTCTAAGGCTCATGTGACATATCCAGAGGTGAGACATCCAGAACATGAGCAGACCACAGAGCCACCTCTGGTTGGTGGAATCATCAGCTTTGAAAAAGACTGGGGACCCTTTCCTAGTCTTACCAAAAGACAACTCAACACGAAGGAGCATGCCCACCAGGTAACAGCACCCATCCCCCTCAGTCTCTGAGATGCTTCTGTTTAACTGGCTTGTTTCAACATTAGTTCTCTCTCTCTCTCTCTCTCTCATTTAATGACAATGATTTTGTCTCATGAACTTTAGGGCTCAAGCACGTCACATTAATTATCCCAGGTGTGGGTGGTTTGGGCCATATTCACATTGTTCTGTGCTGAGTTACTGTGCAAGAAAGCCTTGTAGGAACCAGGTAACATCAGACCTCCTAGATAAAGATGCACTGCACCTGGCATCCACAGGTGCCCCTGGACCTGGAGGGATGGCCTTCACTTACAATGTCGAGCTGCCTACTATAAAGCCTGGCATCAGCAGCTCAAATGGATCTGAATATTGAAGAATTTACAGTGAAGTTGGGTCAAGGGTATAGCTCACCACTTCTAGAAGAGATGAAGGAAAAGTGTCACGGATAAGATTTCTGACAGAAATAAAAGAACAAGAGAACCATGCCTAAAAATGGATTTTCTAAAGTCTTCTGAGGCTGCAGTTAATGGCTTGCATCTTAGAGATGGTTTATCTTCCAGTGAGTGTCTGAGGTAGAGGCCTTACACTTTAAGCCTGGATACATCATATCCTCTAAACCACACCACCCATTCTGAGACTCATTAGACCCTGTGTTAACAGGGATAAAACCACACCCAGCCACATGAGAAGCAGTGAGCCAACACGACACATTATTTCGTTGACTTTCAGTTAGGGGAACATTCTGGGTGATATCATTAAGCTTCACTTACTGACTTAAATGATGTTGTTTGATTCTAAGCACTTCCCCCATCCTCAGTCAGCAGTGCTTCCAAAAATAACCTCATTTTAGTGGTTTCAAATGAAAACCCGTACAGTATTGCACTTCTGTTTAATTTTTGGTAGCACAAACTGTTTCTACAGAGTAACTAATCTAGAAAAGATACTGAATAAGATTTCAGTTTCAGACTTTGTACACATCCTGGGAGAAACCTTATAGTTCTTGTCCTAGAGTACAAACCCATGTGCAGAAGCTATAAGTCACCTTTTTCATTCCTGTTCACTCATCTTCCAAAACTGAAACACTGTTCTCTGGTTTGGGGGGTTTTCATGTTTTTTTTTTTTTTTTTTGAGACATGGTTTCCCTGTGTAGCCTTGGCTGTCCTGGACTCACTTTGTAGACCAGGCTGTTCCCGAATTCGTAGAGATCCACCTGCCTATGCCTCCCTCAGTGCTGGGATGCTGGGCGTGTACCAAAACTGTGCTCATCCTGGACCACTGTTTTAGTCTATAATTTCTGCTGGCTTTGGTTCTGACTTTGTCTTTCTCACATCTACATTTAGGAACAATCCTGAATAGTGAACTGTTAACATTTAGGCTACGATGTCAGAGGCTTGATGAAAAAAACACTGTCATTGCATATATAAAGTTAAACTTTAGACTGTCATTATTTTACATTTTAAATTAAAACAGTACAAATTATTCATAATCAGCAGGAGAGAGAAATGGTAAGGATAGAAAATGCCTTGTTCCTGGTGGAAATACTAGAAACACAAGTCAAACCCTTATGAACACTATAAAGTAGTTTCCTAGTCCATACACTCATTCATTTTGAGAGCAGCTTCATTGGCGAGCAGACTGCCATGCCTGAAGTTTACTAGCCAAAAGGGAGGAAGGATGGGGTCAGGAACACACTGCATCTTTCTCCGAGGATGACCCCCCAAGCTCATGTATGTGAAACCTGGCAGTTGTAGGCTGCATGGATGGTGGATAGGCAGTGTAGCCCTCAGCTATTGACCTTATGTGGTAAAAGGTCCACTCTTAGATGTAGCTGACACTGGCTCTGAGGAGTCACATGAAATTTCTAGTTGCCATGAGAGATTGGAACAGAATGTTCACAGAGGAAGACATGGCCCTGAAATGGTTGAGGATGCCACGTATGGTGATTGCTAACACGTCTTGCAAAGTGTTCTCCCCTACCACAAGTGGGGCAAACTCTAAAACTCTAGGCAGCAGCTTGATACACAGCTCGGACTGCCCATCAGAAACGGAGCCCGTTATTGTATGTCCAGAGTACAACAGAGGGCAGGTGTCACTGGTGGCCTCCGAAGCAGCAGGGCTTCCGTCAGCAACTAAAGCCTAGTTGGTATTCTAGAAAGTCAGTGTCTCAGCCGAGCATTGATGTGAGCGAGCGGCACAGACTGTTCGATTGGGGAGCTTTTCTCTGGAGGTCTTGACCTCACGAAGAAACAGATGTCAATCTTCTCTGCAGTTTCAATGTGGCTAAACCACTGGCAATAAACTGCCAGTCAGTATATAACACAGTCCATTAAAGAGAACATTATTCAGAGCTGAGTAGTGACCACACCCATTCATAGTTCCACTTATCCAAGACTGGTGTGGAGGCTAAAGAGCAACAATGGTGTGTTTTCTATTGGGGTGAACCGGCAGTTACCCAGTTCTAAGGTAGTCATGGGGAGTAGAAGGAGGATGTCATACCTCACACCCACATAAAGGGGGTGTTTGTAAGGACCACTGGACAGCATCTGGAATTCTTCTCTAGCTTCCTCCACAATCAGGGGGAAGGGGTCACTTCTCTACGTATCTTATTTCAAGTGGAAGTCTCTAGGGTCTTGAGAAGAGAGAAGTTCTGGAAAGCAGATCTTAATCTCCAAGAGACAAATAAGGCTAACAAATGTAAGGCTGCAGAGTTTTACAAGGAACAGTTCTAGAAACCTCACATTCAAAATAGCAGGGCACTATTTCCCTGTTGTTGGTTTGGCAACAGAGAGCAGCAAATTCTCCTGGGAGCTTCCTGCTTTCTCAGGGAGGAGTTTTGAGAGGCTGCACTCCATCTTCCTGGGAAGGTAGCCTTGAACTGTTAGCTGCCATTCTGACCTCTGTGACATTCCCTTTGGATGAAATTTGTGCGCTTAGAGGCAATTGCTTTTGCTGGCTCTGGCTGAGGCCTCTTCAAGAGGGGTGCTCTTAAGCAGCCTGCTGAAGTGTGGTTAAAATGAGTCTATCACGATGTGAGGTATGCCCCCGACACCCGACAAGGGTCATGGAGCCCTCTTTAGATGGGCAGTCTTCATGACTGATCTGCCCACTACAGAATGTCCCTATCAGCCATTAGGCCTCCATGGATCACAGGTCAGGAGATTGGTTGGAGCAAAAGCCCATTAGTGCCATTAGCAAGATAAACAGCTGCTTTTTGAGTGAGGTGAGCTTCATTGTTATATCTGGGGTGACAAGTGCAGAACCCCAGAAGCCCTCTCTAGGTGGGGGCTGCCTCTCTTTCTCATATGCTGCCTTATGACTCAAAGGGCATTGGTCTCAATGCTAGTTGATCTTCCTCATTGTAGAGAAAGCTCTTTGAATTCACATGGCAGGAAAAAACAAGAGCAGGGTTCTTGATTCTTCAGTCCAGTCAGATACAAATAACTAACTTCACTCTATTGATCAACCCAACCCCGCCCAAAATCATGCACACATTCCCCTCCTTTCCCCCTAAGAGCCCTGATCAAACCGTCACAGATGAATCCTTGCTTCTCTGCTTAGAGTGTGTAAGTTATTAATAGCATGGCTTGGTATCTTCAGCATTTGATCCATAGAAATAGAAGGCCCATCTACCTATGGAGTCCAAAGTCCTTGAGGTTCTCTTCCCTTAAGAGAGCTGATGGGGGGGGGGGGTGCATCAAATTCTACTGTTCATCCTCATACATATTAATCTTATCTTCTGAGTGCTCTGAATTTGAATTATAATTCCCACAGCCTAGATATTTTGGTGAGCCAATAATGGGGTTTCTTTGTGAATACATCTGCTAGACTAGTTTTAGGGGCTTTCTTACTTAGCAGTCTGGGTCATTCATATTAGTTGGGCCCATAGGTTTTGTGTCTTTGCTTCTTACAAGGGCATCATTTTTCAAGTAACCCACCCCTATATGCTCAACTACCCTAATAATCTGAATTAAGATCTTCTTGCAGCAGTTAGGCTATAGGCATATTTTCCAGGGATATCAAGATGTCTAAAAAGTTCATTTAAAACCACTTTTCCAAGTTTCCATTCTCTGTGAAGCCATCTTTATCTGTACTGTAAAGCATATTCAAGGTGCTAAGAGCATCAATACTTGTTCCTGAACAGGGCAGAAAAGTCTGTCCATCCAAAAAGAATCTGTATTTTTATTACATTGTGGTTCTACTTGTATACATTTGTATTACTCTCTGTAATAGGAAAAGTCTGAAGTGAATGTGCAGATTTATTCTTGATTGTCTTCACAGCTGGGCTCAACTTGCAACCTACTTCAGCTTTGCACCCATCCCAGTTCCCACTCGCTGACAGCAATAATTTGGGAATTGCCTTTCACTCTGTTGACTGGATCTTGTCCATTGCTTTTTAGCCATGATAATTGACTTCAGATGGCAAATTAGTCCAAGTTACCATTCTTTCTTATTTTTCTCACTTCTAAAAAGATGTACTTTCAATGCCTGGTGCTTAGAGCCACAGTCATCCTCACAAGATGAAGATGTGCTATTTGACAGCTTAACACATTTATAGGTTATCTGAAACAAAAGCAGGAGACTCCTTGTCAAGCAAGAAGATGTGGTTGTCCATAGCAGGAGTCTTGAATTTCCTGTAAAGGTTGAGTTTGAACACTTTCTTGCTGTGGTTCAAATCCACTGGTACCCATCAAAGGACCCATATCTTCAAATGTCTACCACAAGAGACAAGCCTTGAGCATAGGGATCCTATGTCTTCTAGGGTATGCAAATGTGCAGGGTGCTTACTTGCTTCTGTTCCCAAGAGAGATGTTTTATGGCTGTAGGTTTTATGGCTTTATTCAAATCTTCTTTTTGTTGCAGAGGATGGTCACAATTAGTCAAACAGACAGTCTTGGCAAGATAGCCAGACTCTCAGCTTGGGAATCTACATAAACACAAGGCCCATGGGGAATTATCTCTGCGTGGAGATAATTCTCCCTCTGCAAATAATTTTATTTGAATCTTCTGCAGAATTATTTAACTTTGTCATGTAGGTCATCTTAAGAATTGTTTGAGCTGGATAGAGTGGTACAAGTCTTTAATCTTGGGAGGCAGAAGCAGGTGGATTTCTATGAGTTCAGGGCCAACCAGGTCTGTATAGAGAGAGTTCCAAGTCAGGCAGTACTCTGAAAAGAGACCCTTTTTCTAAAATTGAAAACAAAAATCATTTTTTTTTTATTTTTTAAAACAATTTTTATTTTTTTATATTAATCACAGGTTATTTACTTTGTATCCCAGCCATAGACCCCTCCCTTATTCCTTCCCAATTCCACCCTCCCTCCCTCATCTCCTCCATGCCCCTTTCCAAGTCCACTGATAGGGGAGGTCTTCCTCCCCTTGCATCTGACCCTAGCTTATCATATCTCTTCAGGACTGGCTGCATTGTCCTCCTCTGTGACCTAGCAAGGCTGCTTCTCCCTCGGGGGTTAGGAGTGGGGGTTAGAGGTCAAAGAGCCAGCCATTGAGTTCATGTCAGAAACAGTCCCTATTCCCCTTGCTAGGGAAACCCACTTGGATCCTGAGCTATCATGGGCTCATCTGAGCAGTTCTAGATTATATCCATGAATGGTCCTTGGTTGGAGAAACAGTCTCATAAAAGACCCCTGTGCTCAGATATATTTGGTCCTCCTGTCCTCTCCAGGTCATACTAATTCCCCATTCTTTCATTAGATTCCCTGCACTCTGACCAAAGTTTGATTGTGAGTCTCAGCATCTGCTTTGATACACTGCTAGGTAGAGTCTTTCAAAGGCCCTCTGTGGTAGGCTCCTGTCCCATTACTTGTTTTCTCCTATTTCCAATGTCCATCCCATTTGTCTTTCAAAGTGAAGATTGATCATTTTACCCCTGATCCTCTTTCTAATCTTTAGGTGTACAGATTTTAGTATGTTTATCCTATCTTATAGGTCTAGTACCCACTTATAAGTGAGTGTATACCATGTGTGTCTTTCTGCTCCAGGGATACCTCACTCAGTTCCCACCATTTGCCTGCAAAATTCATGATTTCCTTGTTTTTAATTGCTGAGTAGTATTCAATTGTGTAAAAGTACCACAATTTCTGTATCCATTCCTCCATTGAGGGACATCTGTGTTGTTTCTAGGTTCTGGCTATTACAAATAAAGCTGCTACAAACATGGTTGAGCAAATGTCCTTATTGTTTACTTGATCATTTTTTGCATATATGCCTAGGAGTGGTATAACTGGATCTTGAGGAAGCTCTATTCCTAATTGTCTGCGAAAGCGCCAAATTGATTTCCAAAGTGAATGTACAAGTTTACATTCCCACCAGCAATGCAGGAGGGTTCCCCTTTCTCCACAACCTCTCCAGCATGTATTGTCACTTGAGTTTTTGATCTTAGCCTTTCTGATTGGTGTAAGGTGAAATCTCAGGGATGTTTTGATTTGCATCCCTCTGATGCCTAAGGATGTTGAGCATCTCTTTAAGTGTTTCTCTACTATTCTATATTCTTCTACAGAGAATTCTCTGTTTAGTTCCGTACCCATTTTTTATTCTTTATTAATTATACTTTATTCACTTTGTATCCCCCCTACGATTCCCTCCCTCTTCCTGTCCCAAACCCTCCCTTCCTCCCCCCTCTGTATGCATGCCCTTCCCCAAGTCCACTGGTAGGGGAGGTCTTCTTTTCCTTCCTTCTGATCCTAGTCAATTAGGTCTCATCAGGAGTGGCTGCATTGTCTTCTTCTATACCCTGGTAATGCTGCTACCCCCTCAGGGGGAGGTAATTAAAGAGCAGGCCAATCAGTTCATGTCAGAAAAAGCCCCTGTTTCTATTACTATGGAACCCACTTGGACCCTGATCTGCCATGGGCTACATTTGTGCAGGGGTCTTAGGTTATCTCCATGCATAGTCCTTGGATGGAGTATCAGTCTCAAGAAAGACCACTGTGCTCAGATTTTTGGTTCTGTTGCTCTCCTTGTGGAGTTCCTGTTCTCTCCAGATCTTACTGTTTCCCACTTCTTTCATAATATTCCCTGCACTCTGCCCAACAGTTGGCTATGAGTCTCAGCATCTGCTTTGATAGTCTGTAGGGCAGAGCCTTTCAGAAGTCCTCTGTGTCAGGCTCCTGACTTGTTCCCTCTTTTCTCCTTCTTCCGATGTCCATCCTCTTTGCCTTTCTAGATAGGGACTGAGCATTTTAGCAAGAGTCCTCCCTCTTGATTAGTTTCTTTAGGTGTACAGATTTTAGTAGGTTTATCCTATATGATATGTCTATATGAGTGAGTATATACTGTGTGCGTCTTTCTGTTTCTGTGTACCCCATTTTTTAATTGGGTTGCTTGATTTCTTGCCTTTTAACTTCTTTAGTTCCTTATATATTCTTGACATCAGCCCTCTGTCACATATAGGGTTGGTGAAGATCCTTTCTCAGTCTGTAGGCTGTCGTTTTGTTCTGATGACAGTGTCCTTTGCTTTACAGAAGCTTTTCAGTTTCATGAGGTCCCATTTATTGATTGTTGCTCTTAGAGCCTGTGCTGTTGGTGTTCTGTTCATTTAATCATTTGTAATTTTACCCATGTTCTCCTTAGAAAGAAACATAAATGTTGATGAACATTTATAAAAGATCTGTCTTCAAAAGCTTTGTGAAGCCATATATGAATCTTTGACTTTCTCAATTAGAATAATTTTGGTTTAAGGGACTATTCCCACCCTTAGTATGGACTATTTCACTGCATGCTACTTTCATTACACAATAAAGGGATTTGGTATGATAAATGTGAGCAGTAGAAATGAATCTTAAAATGAACCATTCATTCTTAGTCTCTTTGTTTTTGGTATTTTTTATGCAGTCATCTGCAGGTGCTATACACTGCAGGATCCAGTTTCCTTCCAGTAAGTTAGTGCCTTGCACCCACCCAAATGTATTGACATTCAGCATTGTTGGAGACAAGGCAACGAGTGGCTCTGGGAGCCACAGGCTTGGGCTTCTGCTGATTCAAGCTCTGGGTTTAAGTTCCATTTATTCATTTATTTATTTGCCTCTCTGTTTCCCACCGTGCTTACTTTTGAAAGAACTTGAGCTATAGAGTTACTCAAATATGCATGTCTGGAATAGGTACCAGGAGCTTAGCTTTACCAGATAATTATTTATCAATCAAGATTCTTGGCCTAAGGCTTGATAGAGGTACCTCAATATCATTGACTCCACTTACATAGATTTTGCTCTCAGCCCATCAATGCTTTCACAATAACTACAAGAGTGTTTTAACATCTGTGTCTTCCAGTAAGCCTTGTCAAATTTCACGAAGGCCTCTCTCCAGATATCAATATTTTATAAAGCTATCAGATGCACTTTAGATCTTATACTCTTAGCATTCATGCATAATTTGCCATTGTTGTTGTTAATGATGGAGATATTATTTTTAGATTGCTTCTTAGTTTTTTCAGCATTAACTTTTTATGAATGACTGATTACAATGAATGTTTGCCTTAAATTATCAAAAGTAATACTGAAGGATTAGTCCACCTTTAGAACATTACAATTGTTCAAAATTGTTATGGCAACCTATATGCAAAATGTATCTAAATATGTAGAATTATAGATAAAATAAGCAAATAAATTGTGGGTGCAAGTTAAGATGTGCTTATTGTATATATAACATGAGTATGCTCATTCAGATATAAAATCATTCAGTGCCATTCAGAATAAGTGAATGGTGCCATCTTCACATAAGTGAATAAGGGATAAGGAAATTCAAACTTTTCTGACATTAATTACTTAATTCAACTTTCTCTTTAGGATCAATTGAGTTAGCCTGAGATGAATTATTTTAATATGATTATATACAACTCTAATATATCTGTATATGTATAGATACATAGAAAATGAGTTAGGCTATCTTGACAGTTACACCCCAAAAGATGTTATTTTAATTTTATTATTCAGCTTAATCAATAAGATGAGGGAGAAAGGAATTAAGATGAAGAGAGATGAGAAGCAAGTAGGATTTTCGCAGCTAAAAATTCTTCACTATCCATGAGCTGATGTGATGACTCATGAAATTAACTTAGAAAAAAAAAAAGGGTGGTGGCAGGGTGTGTGTGTGTGTGTGTGTGTGTGTGTGTGTGTGTGTTCTGGTGCCTCTCTCCAAGGTTCTGAAAACCCAGGGTGTTTTGAGCTCCTCCTGCTTTTGGCTCAGACTTCTTGTGAGCTTGCTCCAAAATTGAGAAGGAATGGTTAATAAAGTCTATATGAAAACACGAAATTTGTTTTTTTTTCCTATAGACTACTCAATCTGTTGTGTTTCCTGAGAGCAGATGCCAGACCTCCAGTTTCTGCAGAGTAGCCCTGATCTAGTCATTTACACACACCTCTCTCTCTTTTTTTCCCCCTCACTTTTGTCAGTAGGTATTCATCTTTCAGGTAATTATTTTCATGTTCTTCATTGGAGCATTGTATTTTTTATATTAATTACAGTTTATTCGCTTTATCCCAGGTGTAGCCCCCTCCTTCATTCCTTCCCAATCCTGTCCTCCTTCCCTTTTCTCCTCCCAAGACCCTCTCCAAGTACACTGATAGGGAGGTCCTCCTCCTCTTCCATCAGACCGTAGCTTATCAGATCTCATCAGCACTGGCTGCATTGTCCTCCTCTGTGGCCTGGCAAAGCTGTTCCCTCCTCAGGGGAAGGTGGTCAAGGAGCCAGCCACAGAGTTCATGTCAGAGACAGTCCCTGTTCCCATTACTATGGAACTCACTTGGATACTGAGCTGCCATGTGCTACATCTGAGCAGGGGTTTTAGGTAATATCTATGAGTGGTCCTTGGTTGTAGTATCAGTCTCAGAAAAGACCCCTGTGCCCAGATATTTTGGTACTGTTGCTCTCCTTGTGGAGCTCCTGTCCTCTCCAGGTCTTACTAACTCCCCTTTTCATCAGATTTCCTGCACTCTGCCCAAAGTTTGGTTATGAGTCTCAGCAACACCTCTCTTTCAAACTCAACTGTATTTACTATCTGGATCCTAGATGTCCATTTTTCATCTTTACTCTTTGATAGTTCAAAAAGCAATGAATGCTCCAAAGAACTACACACACACACACACACACACACACACACACACACAGAGAGAGAGAGAGAGAGAGAGAGAGAGAGTCAATATTTTCAAAGTTACTTAAAGCATATGTCTTGTCAAAACTTTATCCGGGTGCTGATAAGGGTTGAAAGGACAGAGACAATGCAATACCAAATGTGTTGGCAGTGCTTTTTCATCTCTTTCATTTCTATATATTATATGTAACCTATTTTCCTCCCTATTATTAATGTGGTGTTTCCTCATGCTCTACCAAATGTTTGCATCTCCCCCAAATGCATGTGTTGAAACCCAAGTCCCTACGGTGATGATATTAACAGCCAATTACACACAGAAAGTGGAGCCTTTAAAAGTTAGATTTACTTTCTCAGTCACTTTAGAGAGCTCTCTCATTCACTCTTCCACTTAAGGACACAGTGATATCAAGAAAATCTGAGAACCAAATGTCTCAGCTTCATGAGGCACTAATTCTTCCAATGACCTGCCTTGAAATTTTCAACCTCCAGAATGATGAGAATTAAGTATATTTCATCCACCCAATCCGTGTTGTTGTTAAATTATGTTGAGTGCAGTGAGGTGTATCTAGTCACTCTCCCTACAATCTCATTCATCCTGAGATATTACTTTGATTAAGGAAGACCATGAGTTTCTTCCCTGTGAGTCAGAGATGTGACGATTTTTACCATCCCAACTCAAGGGACTGAGGCAGATTTCTGAGACACAGACCTGTGGGAGCATGTGTGTTCACACAGAGTGTCAGTCCCACCTTAAGGAGACCCAGGATCATTCTTTGCCATACCTGTGAATCCTGGCCACTTCAGAGATAAAGCACTTTCAATATTTGTACAAAAATAAGTTTCAGATCTGCGATTGCATGTCTTCTTCTTTACCCTTTCTCTCACTTTTCTTTCTCTCCACAACCCCCTCTTCTCTCATATCATCTTTATTATGTCACTTCCATATAATCTTTTTGTTGTTATATTTATATCATATGTATCATATTTATATCATATGTATCATATATATCTATATTCTATCTATCTATCTATCTATCTATCTATCTATCTATCTATCTATCTATCATTTCTATATCTATCTATCTACCTGGTGTATTTATTTAAACTTCTGCTCCCATCTGTATCTCTGGCTACTATTTGGTGCTTGCTTTTCCATGATTTTAAGAACAGTCAAATCTCCCAGGTCCTAAAACCTGGATGTGAAGACATTTCTCCTCTATATCATGGAAATCCCAAAGTCATTCCTTTTTTATTGTTTTTAGCTCATCTCCTGTACCAACTTCTCATATCCAATATTGATACTGTAAGATTAATAGTGACTCAACAGGGAGGTATGTAATTTAAGTGGGCGTTCAGATAGTAGGCATTCAAGTAAATTACAATTACCTTCTGGCATGTATCCTTGCATTTTGCTTCATAAATACAGATTTATTATAGCGTATATCTATTTGATTGTTTTCATTTTTCATCTTAATAAGTCTTCAGCCACTTAGGATCCAGGGAGCTCTTTGTATTGGATGAATATGTTCCCTTCATGAGTCAGAAAGGTCATTTTACTCAAGTCAAATACAAAGACAGCACATATTCTATTTCTTAACAATGTAAGTGAAGCCCACCTTTCCAGAGGGATAAGCCATATCATAGTGTCATGTACATTGACTTGATGACAAATCACAAAAGCAATGCTGAGATTTTATGCCACATGAGGCAGAAAGTAGAATAGTGATTCCCTCTGAGCAATCAAGAAAGCTGAGTTGATGTTTTTTTTTTTTTTTTTCCCCAAAAGGGTAGCACAAGTCTTGGCTGAAAATTTTTTCACCCTATAATAAAAATGAGACCAACTGTTTCATGATTTTCTGTATCTTGTTTAAAAATGAAAAACAATCTTCAATTGAGGGAAATTCTACTTGACATCTTAAATCTGTTTTATGATTACATGTTTGTATAATACATAAGAATCAGAAGGACACATTGATATTGTTCTTATCCCACAGACGCTCTCCTACAAATCCACCTCATTTAAATTGCAATTACCTTCTGGCATGTATATTTGCATTTTGCTTCATAAATACAGATTCATTCTAGCTTTTATCTGTTCGATTATTTTCATCTTCCAGCTTCATAAGTCTTAAGCCAGGTAGGAAATAAAATTCAGAGCTACTACATGGAATCACTGAGCTACCTAGAAGCCTGACACATCACTCCAGTTGCTTCTCACTCTTTGGTGACATCTGCTTCATTGTGGAGATGTTCTTACAATTATCTGCATAATTCTCAAAAATAGAGCATCTTTGGTCTCCCACATCCAGACCTTCTGAAAATTACCCTGTTAATATAACATACCTTGAATATCAGTTAATCTTCTAGGTATACGACTTGACTCAGACCATAAAATTAACAATTAAAGTGGCAGAAGAAGTTACTAACTTATATAAGAAATTAACAGGCGGGCTAAGACTACAGCTCAGTTGGTAGAATACTTGTCTAGCACACATGGAAGCCCTAAGATCAACATCTAGCACTGCATTAATCAGGTATAGTGGTGTGCACACCTGTAATTTCAAATGTTTGGAAGTGGAGGGCGTGAGAAGGATCAAAAGTTCAAGGTTATCCTCAGATATACAGAGAATTCAACACCAACCTTGGGTAGAGACCTGTTCTCAAAAAACGTACTTGCTAAAGTCAGGATTATTTTACTCTGTGCCTTTATTATTTACATAACAAATACTTTAAACTCCGATGTGCGCTTATTCTCCTTCAACCTAAGGTGTGAAAGAAATCTCAGAACTGACACATAGTGTAGGAGACAATGAAAAATTCAAGTAATTATGAGGTATACATACAATGAATGATAAACAAATAAACAACCTAAAACCTGTCCTTGCAGAAACCAAATGGAACTGGAGGATATTTTAAGTGCAATTAACAAATACATAAAGAAAAAAAAAACTGTGTTCTCACGTAAGCATGGAAGCTGAAAAGAAGATCTGGTCAGAGTAGACAAGGGAGTGGTGGGAAGGAGATCATTCATAGGTGGATGAGATATGCAAACACACAGTGTTAGGGTAAGGACTGGTGTTCTGTGGCCCAGCAGCCAAGTCAGGCTCACAGTGACCCCTGCAACACTTACAAAAAGAACTGAGGAAGAAGTTTAAGACTCCTCAAAACAAAGGAATATAAAAGCCCGAGGGCTTGGAAATGCTAATCACCTTGAAGTGATTATTGCGCAAGCTGCCTGGACTGAATTTCTGCCCCAGGTCCCTACAAAATACAAATGAGAAACTAGATGTGAACTGTAAATCCCATGTGCTGCCAGCACAGGTAGAAAATAAGAATGCTGGCTACCTTCCTCTTTTGTTAAAGACTAATATAAACTATCCATAAGCTCTTCTAATATGCCTTGTTCAATAAATATGCATATAATATAATTACTGCTGTATTTCCAAGGTTGAACACAATGCATTTAAATGTAACTAGTATATAAATTAAGGTCACTACATTGAGTCCCTTAGAAATAATCTCTGAATACAGGCAGCCTGTTGGGAAATGCCCTTATGGAGCCACTTTTCCTCCAGGGAGAGCAGCATGGGGTAGATATTGGCTGCCTGTCCCTAGTTTGCAAATGCATCTTCACCAGCCATGCCAGGAACCCTGGATATCACATTTCACTCATCTCAAATGAAAGCAAGGGTGTGGTCATCTGGCCATGTGCTTTTAGCACCCATCAGGATGTAGCTCAGAGCCATCAGCAGCCTGCGTTGCCCATGTCTGTAGGATGAGTGAGCCACGTGAGTCCAAACAGACAGGTTTGTTGTTGTCCTTTATTCTACACATCGCATACTTAAATCTGTGTTCTGAAATCCTCCAGATTTTTTTTTATTAAAGAAACTCCATTGGTGCTTATATTACTATTTCTTGTGGCATTTTATCACTGTCAATAAATCTAACTTGTAGGAGAAGTTAAAAAAAAAAAAAAAAGAGATGAGTGAGCCAGCCTTGAAGGAGGAACCTGGTCATGTATTTCAGAGAGAGATTCATGGCACTTTCAGGTGTTTTTGAATAAATGAAATGTCAAACAATCTGCAGAAAGTCATCAAGCTTTAGCCTAAAATCAAGTTTAATGATAAGTGGGGGAAAATAGGAGTTCTCCTTAAGGGAAAAGGATGTCAGACTGTCCGGGAGCCACATTCCACCCTCCGGTGGTGGCCATTTCATCACACCTTGTATTTCTGCTTCTGTGCCTTGTGCTTGCTGCTAGCCATATACTTTCACTGGCACCAATACCTAAACCTGTGCAGTGACTACATCCTTCCAATAACTTTGAGAAAAATACACATTATTATTCCCGTTTTGAAGCATTTTTGAAAATGAAGAAGCTTTGTTTCAATTTTACGTTGAGTCTCTAAAGTTAAGGACACAAGTTGAATGGGCAGAAAAGGGCTGGTTCCCAGGCCCCATCCTCTCACCACTTCCTATTTATCTCTTAAGTACCTGGCATTTTCTCACTGAATCAGAATAAAAAAACCACAAATGGAAATGTGGTGTTCCTTCTATGATGCTGTGCCATTAAGAAGACAGCTTGTAAGGAAAGAAAACAATGTGCTGTCTCAGTTTCATAATATGCTGACTTTAGAGCAGCTGGGATGTGGCCATCTTGACTTGAAGCAGTTGTTTTACAGTGGGCTCTGAGTCTTTCTTAATAAAGCATGGTTTCCTTAAATCAACGTAAAGTCCTGCTTAGTTTCAGGTTGAGCTTAGCTCATAGTTGTCCCTAAAACGTTCTTATTTTCTTAAACAATCTTTTGGGTTAAAGCAGAAAATAAAAACAACTATGGGTACCATGTTAAGTATGAGATAGGCTAGGCAGGGCACTGTGGGCTTAAGAGCATTTTGTTTTTGAACAGAAGCATTCATTAAGATAAAAATCACTGTTCATTCTCTCTCCCTCTCTCTCTTTTTCTGTCTCCTCCTTTTACTTTTTTTTCCAGTCTCCAGTCCTCTCCCCTTAAGAGAAACATCACCCTTAGCTTCTGAACTGATGTGACTCTTCCTTGGATTTTTAGAATGGTTTAATGAATATTTCCCTCCCAGAAACAAAAGGGGAGTATCCCTAAGCCACTGATTTACCAGACAATTTCTGTCTAGTTGGTCTGTGACTCGCTGCGATAAATTGACTTAGCTCATCAATCCTTTCTTGGGATCCAAGAACAAACCTTGTGGTTCTTTCTAGCTGAGTTTATTGTGTGTAAAGTTATCTACAAAGTCATCACTCCTTCAACTCTAGTATTTCACAAGTGCTGGAGGGAATACAAATAAACAAAGTTCCAGGCTTATTGCCAAGATAGCGTGACAATCGCAGGCCATCACCAAGAGCAACAGCTCTCCTCCATGCCTGGGAATCTTCTGCGAGAGGGTAACACAGAGGCACCTTTATTTTCCTGATTTTAGCTCCTGGCCAATGTCCAAAGGGAAAGAAACACCAAACAGAATGGCTTACACAATCACTGCCTTGTGCTAGTGAACAGCACTCTATATCCAGGTTTTTCAACAGCCCTTGTGGCCGGTGGTATCAAACTACCGTGTATAATCTGTTGAAGTCACTTTTTGAATCCTACTGAGCAGAGCTATAGGACGGGTAAGCCTGGCTGCAAGAGGAAATTGCCAACTAGCCAGCACGCAGCTCGACTCGTGGGGAGTTGCATCAAAAGCTGCCTTGCAAACCTGACTGTGGGAAAGAAACTCAGAAACCTCTCTGCACAAAATGACAAATATCATTCCTGCCTCAGAGAATTATCTACAAAACATGATGTATATCAAGCAACAAGGGGGAGGAGGATTTATAGGAGAGGCAGACAGATGGCAGCAGCTGACAAGGTGGCCAAGCATCCGAAGCTACTGTATCCAGGCAGGCATCCCACATCATGGCAGGAGGAGGTGGCAATGACTCATACTGGCCTACTGTTTCCAAAGTCTTGTATTCCTAGGCTAATGGCTGTTGCTGCAAGTTGTGAGTAAATTATCACTAATCAGGTAGTATGATCTGGCTGGAATTGTGGCTCTCCACCCTCCCCTCACCCCCGGAGCCATTACTTCTAAATGTTGGTGCTTACTCTCTGTGTGTCTTCCTGTACATACAATAGATACAGGATTGGTTTATTGCTCCAGCATCTAAGAGGGAGGGGAGCTCTTACACAAATCATCACAAGCAACCCCTGAGCAAACTGAGAGTGAAAGGCCTATTCTGGTCCCAGCAGTGAAGTAAGTTTTGCAGGGGAGTCAGCCCTGGGAGATCAGAAGGTACTGAGGTGTGCCTGAGAGCTTCTGATTAAGAGTGGGGTTTTTTGGGCTACCTACTCAGCAGCTGTGACAGAGTGGTATGGCTGGATATAGAGGCATGTGAGACCCAAACACCTGAGTACAGTCCTTTGTGGAGACAACATTTTTCTTTCTAGGAACAGTAAAAAGAATGTGTGTGTGTGTGTGTGTGTACATACACATATGTCTGGATATATGTATGTATTTATTCTGTACCTTCAAGCAGCTCTTGAGGGAGAAGAGAATGGTAATTTTTGTGAGTTGAATCAAGAGGCATCCTTATAAGGAAAGTTCTCTGAGAAGAGGTTTTGCTCCCACCGCAGGGCCCTCCAGCCTTCCTGTTTCACTGAAGATGGCTTAAGGAGAAACTACGATGCTGCAAGAAAAACTGTGGTGTCAGAGTTAAGTTGGAGGCTCAGAAAGGGCTGCATTCCATCAGGGGTCATAGAATCTTCTTCTGCCCTGTGTTTTCACCACAGAGACATGGGTACAGTACCAGCTCTGAGTCACAGGACAGAGAAGCTCTCAAAGGACGCCCAAGAGGACCCCAAAGTCAACAAGAAGATTAAAACAGCTCTGTATATCAGGCATTAAAAAGATTCCAGCTTTTAGCCAGATTAAAGTGAAATCATGAAAAATGTAACCCAGTAGTCTTTCATGGTGACTTCTCCCCAGTCCCTACTTCTGGATAGATTCAGCATTCAAGCAAACACTACAAGCCTAGAAAAATCAATTAAACCAAAAGGAATTTTTTTAACAAAAGAAAGGGAGTCTGAAATTAAGAAAGCAGGGGAAGAGAGAGATGAGGGTGAGAGGAAAGAGAGATTTAGAGAACTCAGTTACTATCAAAGCACATATGAAAAACAGTTATGGGTACTTATGGTATTTCAGGAGTTTGTCAGTAAACCCCAAAAAGCCAGGCCAGGTTCAGTGTGTTAGTGTTGGGATGAAAAGAAAATATGCAGATAGTATGCGGAACAGAAGGACTTAGAGAAATCTATAGTAGACACTCTAAGGAGAACTAAAAAGAAGCACTTAGTCTCTGTCCTTTAGCTAACAGGGAGGAAGTTTCTGCTGGCTCCATAAATTAAACACCATCAAGGCAGTTTGCTCTCAGAGTGTGAGACTAGAGTCTTCCCACCTTGAAATACAAGATAACTTGTCTTGAAAGATGAAAGAGCCAGGATCAGATAGTCAAGTAGAGAAAGGGAGGAAGTGAGCTGAAGAAACGTATAGAGTATCATGAAGATGAACACTACAAATCCAGAACATGCCCAGACAAGAATAAGGCAGCTTAGGATGCACAAAGCAGGGAAGAAATGGTCAGAAATCTCATGGGCTCATCATATTCAGTTTGTATATGGTGTGTCTTTCTTCTTCAAAACATAAAAATATAAACAGAATAAGATTAAACATTTGTGCTTATACATATAGACAGGGAGAAGTAGTAATATTAGGTTGAAAAAAAGGAAGAGAAGAAAAAAGAACAGGAGGAGGAGGAGGAAAAGGGAAAGAAAGAGGTGAAGGAAAAGAGGCAGAGGAAAAAGAGGAAGTGGAGGAGGAGAAAGAAGGAGGAAGAAGGGGAGCAGAAGGAGAAAGAGAAGGATGAGGATCAGAAGGAGGAGGAAGAAAAGGAAAAGGAGAAAGAGGTGAAAGAAAAGGAGGGGGAAGGAAAGGGAGAGGAAGAGGAGGAAGAGAGGGAAGACAAGGAAACAGAAAGAGGAGGAAAAGAAAAGATTTTCATTGGGGACCTACAGCAAGTAGTGTCCATTAAAACATTTAAAATGTTGAAGAAAGAAAAACTAGAATTCTAAGTTCACTGAAATTAATTGTTAAAGAAAAAAAAAATCTATTAAGAAAAACTTACTTCTTGGAAAGAACTCTACAAGTTACTTTGGGAGAATAAATAGTGTACTAATGAGAATACTGGATCTGAGGAAGGGAGAGACGAGTTTCTGGCAAGGGAAACAGAGGGAAATTAAATATCTTATCACTCTTGCTCTTTGTTATTATGGTAAGTGCACATAGCCAAGGCTTACCTTTTTAAGCATGTTTGAGCACATATTTCAGCAGTGAGAATAATGCTGTCACTATCCTCTTTCTCCAGAAAGTTGAAAAGCTGAAACCCGTTACCCATTCAAAAATAGCTCTTGGATAGCTACAGCACCCTGAAGCTTGGTTAGGTAACAGGGTGCTTCTAAGTGGAGTTAAATTGGCTGAAAATGCATGCTGTAAGTGTTCAGGCATGCAAATGGATTTTTCCAAAGAGATGTTATTGGCATGTTAAAGTGTAACAGGAAGCAAGCACATAACTATTTTGACAAATACCACAGAGGCTGTAGAAGTATTAGAAAGAAGAAACAAAGGCCAATTGCAGCAGAAAACAAATCACAACAGACTTGATCCAAGTTATCACTTTAGTTGTGAAAATAGCAAACACATGCATTAAAAGCTAGACGCTGTCGGTGTTTGGGGACAGCACTAACAATGTGCTGTCTACAGTAATACAGGGAAAGGGCAGGAAAGAAGGGAAGAGGCTGTGCCCTGCAGGCAACCAAGCCTGAGCCAAGCAGGCATGGTAGCTCAGAAAACGCAGATTAAAAAACAAGGAGAAACATTCTGGAACATGAGGGACTATCATAGAATGTAGCATACAATCCTACTTTTTGATGTGTACGTCAAGAGAACGGAGTGGTCTAGGAAACATCAAAATTCATGTTAAAAGGAGACAGAATTAAATGAAAAGGTGAACAGCCTCTCACTTGGTTGAATCCTCCAGTGTGTCTGATGTCTTAATAATTGCTACAAGAACCATCTTAGAAGACAGCAGACCTGAATAGCAGCATCAGTTATGTCAATTTTTTTTTCTAAAATCACCCAAAGTATATTATCCGAAGAGAATGCAATTAAACTAAAAAACAAAAACAACAAAACAAACAAACAGGCCAGTACTTACCTGGATAATTCTCAACTCTATCAGAATAAAATAATCTATTTTTAGGTAAGGTGAGTACTGAGAAATTTTAAATTTCACAAGATGTTGACATTTGTTTGAACAAAACAAATGTTAAACTCCATTTCTTTACAAGATGTATGTGACAGAGAGAATTTATAGCATTACAAGCATATATTTATAAAGAGAAATATTTTCAAGCAGCTTGCTAAGCTTTCACCTTGGGAAATAATGAAGAAAGCAATTTGAGGGTAAAGCAAAGAGCAGAAAAATATATTAAATAAATCTATGAAATTGCAAACAGGAAAGCAATAGAAAAAAAATCAACAAAACCAGGAGATGAATATTTGAAAAGATCAATAAAATTGATAAAACTCTAGACAGGCCTACTAGAAATAAAGGGGTAAAAGGAGAAATGCTTACCACCAGAAACAGAGGGACCATTTTCTCTTGACACATGGGACATACAGAATAGAACAATAGAATCTAGCTCATTTGACATTATGTAGATAAATTTGAAAATTTAGATGAATGAGAATGATAATTTGAGGCACACATTAATGGAAGACACACATTACCAAAACTTAAAGCCAAATAGACAATCCAGACAGACCGATGCCCATTAAAGAAAATGAATTAGAAAAGATTAGCTTTCAAAAATAGAGGTTACCTGGCCTTCATGGCTTTATTGGTCAATTATCCAAATGTTTAGAAAGATTTTTTTAAAAGTTCGTTTTCCATGTTTCTTCCAGAAAATAGAAATAATATATTCTGATGTAAGCCTTTTCCTCGTGACAACAGCAGGTGACAACAACATAGGAAGTAGATGAGTGCAGAATTCCGTAGACAGATGTGATTGTGTTACACAGGTATGGAGCACACCCACTGAGCACAAATGAGATATGTAACTCCTAATACTATTGTCGTGTGTAGATTGAATCTAAAATTAAAAAAAAAAAAACGAGTAATAACACTATTACTTGATAAAAGCACTTCCTGGGGGAAGTGTTAAGGGTTAACGATGTCAACACTGCTTTGTGGCATTTACTGGAAGAGAATCTTGGGTGACTTGGTGACTTTTCATGGCTGCAGTGGGGGTTAACAGATGATTGAGAGCTGGAGCTTGGCTTGTGCACATTAGCATTTGTGGCTTCAGTGTGAACTTGTGTCCAGAGTTATGCAGACACAAGTTACACAAAGAAACTCCTAAGTGTGTGTGTATGTCTCTGTGTGTGTGTGTTTATGAGGGAGTGCTGTGGTACACACATTGCCTCCATCAGCTGAAAGGGCTTGGATGCAGGGACAGGCCCAGCTTTCAGCATATCTAACCGTGAGAGCTTGCTCTTTTATTCTATTCTGTAACGGGCAATGTTTTCTGTAATGAGAGTGGGCAGTGTTCCTCGGGTACGTCGCAGATTATGAAGCCTGAAGGATATCTACAGATGATGAAAAGCAAGGGAATACTAAAATCTAGCCATCAGGAACTGAAAAAATGCTCTAGGGACAGACTAAAAGGTACAAGGCCCTCTGTAGCAAAAGCTGCACCTGTTTAGGATTGACAAAGCTTGATAACTCTACTAATTACAGTTATAAGATTCCATAACAAAAAACAACCTACAGAAGAAGGAAAAAAAAAAATCCCTGGATTTCTGGTTCCAGGGGAATAAGGATCCGTCATGACAGGGCGGCATGATAACAAGTGCCAGGGGTGACTCCAGGAGCTGCAAGTGGGGAGCTCCCATCTTTAACAGCACACAGGAGGCAGAGAAAATGAGCTGGAAGTGGAGTGAAGAACTCTCAGAGCCTGCCACCACTGACATTCTTCCTCCCTCACAGCCACACATCGCAAGCAGCATCAGCTACTGGGAATGGCGTAGTCAAATGCCTGAAACAATGAAGAAAATTTCTCATTCAAGCCTCCCCAGTAACTAACTATAAGTGTAGCAATGACAGAATATTATATAAGATATAAGGAAATTGTCTATTATTTAATTTTCTCACTGGTTAGTCATTGATGGAGCATATAAATAAACAGGATGGGAAAATATATTTCTGCCCAATGTATTTGTCGTCTTCTCCCAGGGAGCTAAAGTTAATGACACACATCTCATATTTCAGGGTTTTTTTTAATTGTGAATTAATTTATTTATCTTAATTTTAATTTATTTTCATATTTCAGTTTTTGTAGTGGCTTTCTCCTGAAGGACCCAACACAGAAAGTTATAGAGGGAGAAACTTTCACATAGAAACTTGACAAAGGCTTTGTTGGCTGTAGAATTGAGTTCAGTATCAGCTGACACAGGCTCTGTGGATTTTGCACATTTTGGCATCAGACAGCTGGAACAGCATTGTGGTTCAAGTGAAGAATCCAGGTGCAGAGCACAGGGGAGGGTTTCCCTGGAAGCCACCCAAGCAAGCGCCTGCCCAACACCTGATGCTGCAGCTGACAGGAATCAGCTCATAGTCTGTGAAAATGATTTATAGCATCTTATTGAATCTTCAAACCAGCCTACACCTTAACACTCTACTGTTACTGCTAGAAAATCATCTCATTCTGTGTCTCTGTATGAAGTTAGAACTTATAATGCCTGGAGACATCGACCGGAGCAAACTGTTGTGGGTTTGTGTTTTATAGTTACAGGTAATTTTATATTCCTCAAGCATAGAAACATTTGTGATATAGATATCCTAAGCAATGTGTAACTTTTAAAAACTTATTTAGCAAGACACTCATGTGTGAAACTGTCTATTCAATACCGCTTTATTACCAACCTTATATTAAGTTTTGCTTCTCTTTTATCCCCAGGAAGTCCAGAAAATGCCTTCTATAAAAATTTGCTTTATAAATGACCAGCATGATTTAGGCACTGTAATGTTTAATGTCATTTTCAAATAGTGCTTGGCTCTTTAACATTAAGCATGTGGCCTACTTTTGAAGAGATGCAAGGACATGCACACAAATGGGGTTCTCAGTTGTTTTGTCATAGAAAACCCTGAGGAGTTGCTCAGTCTCGCTGCCTCCATGCACATTTACACCACCTGGGAAACAATTACTCAGGCAGCTGAGTTGTGTGTACCCAATGAGGTTCTGTTGAACTTTAGGTTTTATGTAATTAATAGTTCTTTTTTTCAAACTACCTTTTCCTTCTTCTTCTTCTTCTTCTTCTTCTTCTTCTTCTTCTTCTTCTTCTTCTTCTTCTTCTTCTTCTTCTTCTTCTTCTTCTTCCTCTTCCTCTTCCTCTTCTTCTTCTTCTTCTTCATTACAATTCATTCAATTTGTATCCCAGCTGTGGCCCCCTCCCTCATCTCCTCCCAATCCCACCCTCCCTCTTCTCCCCCTATGCCCCTCCCCTAGTCCACTGATAGGGAAGGACCCCCTCCCCTTCCCTCTGACCCTATCCTATCAGGTCTCATCAGGCTGCATTGTCTTCCCCTGCCCATAACAGATCATTTCAGGTTATGTCTACACCACTGCCTGGGTCACACTATCTAATTTGTAAGTTTACTTTGTTGTTGTTTTGTATGTGTGTGTGTGTGTGTGTGTGTGTGTGTGTGTGTATGTATAACTATGGGTGTGTGTATGTCTGTGTGTGTTTCTGTTTCTATGTCTGTTTCTCTCTGTGTGTCTGTTTCTGAGAGAGAGAGAGAAAGAGAGAGAGAGAGAGAGAGAGAGAGAGAGAGAGAGAGAGTAATTCCACATGTTTGCAGTTGAGCAGTGAGGCCAGAAGAGGGCATTTGAGCTCCTGAAGCTAAAGTTATAGGTAGCTGTGAGCTGCCCAAAGTGGATGATGAGAACAGAATACAGGTCCTCTGGAAGAGAAACAAGAACTTCTAACTGCTAAGCCATCTCTCCAGCCTAGATCACATATTTTAGCACACTACAGTATGTGTGTATTTGCAAATGTCTTTTCATAGCCTTGAATACGTGCTGTTTATAATAAGCTCCTTGTGTTGTCTGATCTTAGATTGCATGTCTGTGTCAGTCATGTAAAGCTCAATCTTATTAATCTTTCCAAGAGTCATGTTGTATGATATTAATGCTTGTCCAGTATATAACCTTGGTATGATTTAAGATGGCAAAAGGTCTCTAACAATAATGAGAAAAAGATGTGCAAAATTGTAAGCAAAGGTTTAATTATTAGTACAGTTTTTATTTTGTATTTTTATTATTCAAATGATTTTGAATAAAAAGTATATGTCAGCTTCATAAGAGTTCTAAAATGTGTCAGACATTGCTCAGAAACATTCTTCCAGTATTACGCAAAGAGAAGACATACAGTTCATTTCAAGAGCTGCTATTTGGAGTGCACATTTATTATAAGAAAATGTCATCTGTAAACAGTGAGGGGCACATCAGTCCTCGTTACTTGGCAGTGGATGTGGTAGGAGGACCCACAGGGAAGGTCTCAATGCTATACAATGATAGTCCTCCTACCCACACTCCTCACTCTGAAACATGAAACATCTATCATCCCTCAGTACATTGTTAAGCATGTGAGCTCATGGCCCCTCCCTCACAAGTTCTTGGTGTGACAGAGAAAATATGTAATTTTTCTTAGAGAATTCCATTTTCTAAGCAAAACTCACTGGTAGACAGACAAATTTCAATTTTAGAATCTAGTTTTTATTTCCTTTTAATCCTGCAAAATTATTTTGCTTGTAAAAGAACATTCTGTGGAAACTGGGTAGGAGAGACAAAAGGTCTTGGATTCTTGGCTGTTGTTAGAGGAGCAAGTCAGCAATGAATATCATCCAAAAAGCCTGAGGTCACCTTATCTAAAGTTAATAAAGCAAAGAAAAAGCCGTTCATTTTAAAGATCCTTTAACTGTGAGCACACTGCACCTGTTTTCTGAACTCATTGGAACATTCACTCCTATAGGCAGCCCTCAAAACCTGCCAGGCCATTGTGGCAACTTCATCTTTCCTTCTTGTAAGGAAGGCTTGTGTAGTGAAGAAACTAAGGCAAGAGTAATCAAGACTACAAGAAGAAGAAAGAATTTTGTGGAAGAGTTGCTCCAGTGCCCAAAGACTTGGAAGAACAATTTCTAAATGTGGAGTTGTTGTGACAAAAATGGTAATAGTGTCTAGTAAAACATTAGTTGTAAAATCTAATCTTGTGTGTGTGTGTGTGTGTGGCAGGTGGAGGGAGGTTGTTGTGTGTGTGCGTATCTGTGCCTCTGTGGTGTGTGTGTCTTTGGGAGGGGTGTGCATGGGTATTGTGCTTGTAAACTCACATCACTATAGTCACTCTGCTGCCCACTTCTTGTTTTAGGAAATGATTACTCATTTTTTTTTTATTTTAAAAAGGAACCAAGATATTTGCTTTCTTGTTACTAAATGGCTCAAATTTCCTATTAATTTTGCATATCAACCCCATATTGATGTAGGCTTTAGGCTGTCTCTTTATTTTGATGTGAAATCCTAGCATCGGTTTTATATTTAAAGAAATGAATGCACATATCAAAGAGACACATGTCCTGCCATATTGACTGGCCCATTATTCAGAATAGCCAAGGTTTAAATTCAACCTAAGCACTCATTTGCACATGGCTGGATGAAGAAAATACGGTATATGTATATACGACATGATACTCTTCATCCAAAAAGTTACAATCCTTTCATGTAGAGCAACATGACTGACCCCAGAGAACATTATATGTAACACGTTAAGCCAGGCAACAGCGGTTGGTACCGCAGGGCCTTGGTCATCTGGTTAAATGCTCATCTTCTGTAGCGGTCAGAAGGATGGTGGTCACCAGCGATCTGCAGCCTTAGCAGAAGGAGGAGATGTCAGGCAAGGATTATGAAGGTGAATCTAAATAGCAGGGATATTAAAATAGTATCCAAGATAATTCTGGACATGACAGAGAGTAGGAGGGAGTGAATGCCTGGGGTCAGGGGTCAGGGAAGGAGAGAGGAGCAGGGAAGAGAGGTGTTGAACATGAAGCATTTGGGAGGTTCAATTTAGAGACATAGAAATGGTCAAACCCTCCTGTGGTGACAGCCACACCTTTCCTCAGTATGCTAAGAACACTTGACTCCTACACATTAAGTAGGTCAAGAGTGGGATGGTAAAGTTAAGCCTCAATAAAGATGCTCTTACTTAAAGCAGAGTGAATAAGCAAGTATTGAAAATTCAGCTCACTTGCACACAAGGAGATGTGTGTGTCTTACGGGCAGTCCTACTTCATAGCTCCCACCCTTGGCTATACTCAGAGATTTCAAGTTAAAGGAAACAAAATATCCTTATGTGTGTCTAAATTATGATATTACTATAACTAACGCAATTCAGAAATAACTTGGTTGTTTTTCTTTTAGTGATGTAGGAAGTTTATTCTGCCCAAAGCCTAATTCCGTATTTGATCTAAACCAGGCATTTATGACCCAATGAGGCTAAGTGTTTATTGTGTTTATATCATATGTAAATAATTTAATTTATTCTTTATTTATTTTGAAATAATAAATAATGTATAGTCTTGGTTTGTATAGAGTTCTGATTATCTATGTCCATGTTTTATGTCTATTATTTAATAATTTTATTTGTATGTCTCATTTATTTATAGTTGATCTTGGAGGTCCTGAGTGGATACTTTTCCTTTTGAGGTAGGTTCACAAATAACTAGGATATTTTCTTGGGAAATTAGCACAATATCATTTCATGTTCCTTGTGATCCCTTTTTGAGAGCTGCAAGCAAACTGGAAAACCTTTGAGCCTATCTTTTGCCTTGTAGGGACTGGAGTTTCACTTGTGGAAATGGAAGATCTGAAGAAGATGGTGAGCAAGAGTGGTTCAGGTGGCAGATACTAGAGCAGGGTTTAGTCCAAATATCCAGGAGGATGAGACACTTGCAGATTAGATGAAATCCAGACACTGAGCAAGCATGGGCAACATGATTTCTGCATACCCTCAGGTTTGCCATTCTGGAAAAAAAAATTAGAAAAGAATCAGAGTTTCTCAGTATTAGAAGGCAGGCTCCACAGTGCTCCTTGGAGCCCGCTGCCGCTGCCCCAATCGTCCCAATTAGCAGTCTTAGTGTTGTAGGTTAATTCTAGCTGGGCTTGCACAACACAGCCTTCCCCCGTCCCACTGTCCCATCTCCTCGCAGTACTGCTTGTGAGCATCTGTCTCTCAGTGCTGTAATCTTGACATTGATTTGTTACAATGGGCTGTAACAAATCCTAACATGGAACTAGCCCCAGACATAGTGCACGGTGAGCGCCAGCCTTCTTACAGAGCGCTTGGCCTCATGAAACCAGTTTGTGGAGAGCACGGGCAAGTTCCCCAGCGTCAGTGCTCAGCCATGAGCTTCATTCTGGAAAGCTGATGCGCTGGTTCTAGTACCTTTGGTTGTCTCTTAAACAATAACATAGCCATCACCATATTTTTTCTTCCTCTTTTTCTTTCTTTTTATTTTTTTAAAAGCATGTTTCGATTATATTCTTTCTCCTTCCCCAACTCTCTCTAATCCTTGCCACTTCAGTATCCACCCAACCTCCAATTCTTTCTCTCTCATTAAAAAAAGCCCCCCAAAAGATAAAAACAACATAGCACCAGTTTTATAAACAGTGCTAGAAATGCACATCAAAACAGTTCACACCTGGGCCACTAACATAACAGGGGAATGAAGTGTCTTACCTTGGACATGTATCACGGCATTTGCATGCTAGCAACTGGGTCTTTTCACTGTTGACTAATTCTCTCTGTTGAACAGAAAGGTTGGGCTTTTTGGCTTTCTTCAGTTTAGTTAATTATTATGTATGCGATTAGTTCTGATGTGTCTCACATCCGCCATAATGGTTTATCTGGAGATTGAAAAACTAAGAAAGTTGAAAGATCTTTTTTTTTTTATTTTTGTATTGGCCTGTGGGCCCATGAAAGCATTGTTCATTGACTGAGTGTCCATTCTTACATCAGATTTCACATATAGAGTGCGCACACACACACACACACACACACACACACACACACACACTCAAGCTCTTGTGTGCATGGGTCTCCATTACTGATGGAAATGACTATGGTGCCTGAGCTCTAATCTCTCCTTTAAGGCTCCTCCTGTCTAGATGTGTTAGCAAGTCTAAGCTGACAGATAGGGCTTATGATGCTTAAACCTTGACTTCAGACAGTGACAGTCTCAAGTGGACCTTGGATATGTATTGGTTGAGTGAAGGAAAGAGCAATGAAAGGCTGACCAGTTTCAGTATAGGCCAGATGGAGAGCATAGAGAATTACAGGAGTAAGGCAGACAAGAACAAGCATCAGCCCTGGTAGAAAAACCTCCCTTGTGCAACAGGCCCAGAAAGTGTAATAGTATGTTATGTAGCAATGGCTGGCATGAGAAAAGCCATAATGTACTTCCTGTATGCTTTAGAGAATTGTGGTATCTTATTATATTGGAATGTATCCTGATGTCTATCCATACATAACAAGATGGTATGTATAATATATATATATATATATATATATATATATATATATATAGTTTATCACATAAAATACAAATGGATCATACTGTTATGATGTTAAGAAAATAAACACAATTCACACAACACATTAATACATGATATGCTCATATTCAAGTCAATGCAATATAATGATATATAAAATACTACCCCAAACTGATACACTGAAAACTGTTGATCCCTCATATGAATCTCAGTTCTCAAGGACTCCTAGCAGGAGCCTGTGGGATATCACTCAGTGTGAAAGGAATTAACCTGTGTGGCCCACAGAGGATCCCCTGATGCATGGAAGGCAGGCAGGAAGCCAAGGATAAGGGGAGGGTGGTGAATCACAGTCACCAACACCCAGTGGCTCCTGGATCATCCAATGCACCAGGCTTTTTTCCAGTGTCTAACTCTTTTAACGAGTTGATATTTACAATAAGCTTTGAGCCTGCCAAAGTCTTTTATTTCTGCTTTGAGGATAAGGCAAATAAGACAGGGGGAGATTCAGGCCCAGGTGTTTGGATTTCTAGAGCTTTCTAATCGTATTGTTGTACAGCAGCAATAAATATTCATTATCAGTTTGGAGCACAGGTGACTCTTAATTCAACATATGATAAAGTTCAGGAGTTTTCTTAGTGCCAACCAATGACATTTCCATGAGGACATACATCTTGTATGCATTTCCTCATACATTAATCATTTTTGCATTACTTTTTCTTTATCCTTTGAATAACCACTGAGTGAAAAGACTTCTGTCAAGAAACAGCAATGATAGATAATCACAATCTAAAAATATCTATAATTTAAGATTTTTCTTTTTGACTGGGGTGTGCACGTGTGCATGCTTGGACTTTGGCATGTAGCAGTTGGAGAAGAAGTTGCAGAAGACGTTTCTCTTCTCCTTCCAGGTGAGCTCTGGGGCTGAAATCAGTTCATCTGACTTCTGAAGCAAGGACTTTACATGTTGGGCCATCTCATGAGCTCTCAATCCAAATACCTCTATAGCAAAACAAAACTAAAAGCAGTAGTTGTTTCAGAAGTAGGTTTTTAAAAAGTGGGTTTCCCATTAGTTTTTTTTTTCAGTAAGTCCAAATAAGAATATTTAAAGTTAGACCTAAATATGACGGTTTATAGTGTACCCATAAGAAACTCACATCACATAGAAGGACCAGTATGATGTAATCAAAGATAACTGTTGTTCACCAAACAAATGCCATTCACATTTGAAGTTAAGTTTATTAACAGCATAAACATCTAAAACTACTGATCTTGGAAAAAAGTAACTTTTGCTCAAGAATGGTTTAAGCTTCCCCCAGAAGACATGTTGACTACATGTTCAGTTTTTGTCATATGGAACTTCATTTTATAGCATTTAAAAATCTGTATCTCTGATAGTTTTTTAAGTAATTATGTTCCATACATTGATGTAAAGAAAAAGTTCATTTCATCAGAAGGAGTGCATTCTGAGAGCCCCAGATGCTGGAAAGCCTGATGCAGGAGAATTACTTGAAAATGGAAATTCAAGACCAGTCACAGAATCTGTAAGGCAGTAAGTCATTAAACAATGATAAAGAAAGAGAGGTTTGAAAAATCTAGCCTTTCAATCTCCTTTTATGTAATTATAGACCAATGTCAAGGAAATCCTACTGAAAATAAAAATAACCTCTCAAGAGTTGTTACTGCTCTTTTCAATGAATCCATGAGTCTTTCTCTTTCAATACTTTGTGTGAAATGTTTTTCACAGTAGTATGTACCATGGGTAGAATTCAAAAAAATAAATGTTAACTATTTTTGAGAATTTGTGAGATAAGATTTCTAACTAAAGTTTAAGAGAAAAAATATAAAATTTAGTTATATGAGTGGCAGAGGATCCATTTACCAGGAGGTTTTAACATTGTGTATGGACCATACCATAACCCAATACAGAACACTGAATCATATGTGAGGCCTGGATTCACCATGGCTCAGGCTCAAACTGCTGGAAAAGTATCAGACCCTGGGGCAAGAACTCAAAGCAGGAACTGAAGCAGAGGGTTGTAGAGGGCCATGGCTTACTAGCTTACTCTCCATGGAGAATTCAGCTCATTTTTACATCCCAGGATCCGGGGAGCTCCAACAGCAATCAGGAATCATGAAAGTGTCCTACAGACTTGCCTTCAGAGCTAGTTTCTCAGTTGAGGTTTTCTCTTCCCAGGTGACCCTAACTTGTGTGAAGGTGAGGCGGAGTATCTTTTCTTATGCTCAGGCTGGGAGGAGAATAGAAAGTCATACAGCTAAATGCTTGGGCAATGGTTATGATCACATGTATGCTGGACCAGAATTTCTGGTTTCTCTGAACGTTCTTCCCTCTTCTCCTCCTCTTTAGAATGAAAGTGGTCAAAAGAGAAGGAGAACAAAATAAAAGTCTGCCCTTTTGTATGTCATAGCTCAGTTCAGGTAGGGAGTTTTATGAACTATTTGGGAGATAAGGGGTGCTTATTTTTATGGTTCTCTTCAGGAAAGAGAGAGTGGCAAGAAGCAGGAGGCAAAAAACTCAGAATGCTTGCCTTTGAGGCTTTCCACGCTCCTGCAGTTCAACATGCACCAAAGAAAGAATAGTTTGTGCTGTGGTTTAATATGAAGTTTTCTCCAGACTCAAGGATTTGAACATTGAATCCTCAGACGGTGGTGCTGATCAAAAAGGTTGGAGAACTTTTAGTATGTGGAGCCGAACCTTGCTGGGAGAGTTGAGTTACTGAAGATGGGCCTTGAGGTTTGATAGTCCAGCATCACTTCCGGTCTTCTTTTTGCTTCCTGACTGCATACACTATCTAAGAGCCTCCTCACACAGCAGGCCACCAACACCTTCCATGCTGGAACTGCAAAAGACAGCATACCTCTCTTCCCTTAGATTGGATTTGTCAGGCATTCTGTCAAGGCATTGCAGTAATTACTGAATATAGAGGGGGATGTATGGTCAGAGACCTCATGGAGGTATCCACCCAGAACTCTTTTCACAGGTTGACCCTCACAGCCATCCCTTGGCCAAACCTTTCCAAATTCTGTTGGTTCTGTGACACTCACATTCTCCAGCATCAGTTCTAGTGAGTGACGTGGGAGCTGATCATGACAACCACAGCGTTTCCTCTGACCTTCCTCTTCTTCCATGGCTGCTAGCTACCTCCACCTATTCTGAAAACTATTTATTGTGCAGAGATAATTCAAAGATGAATCATCACTAGCAAAATAAACAGATAATGATTTTTATGTAACATAACAACTGAAGAGCTGAAATATTTGATTACCCATCCACAGTCATCCAGTTATTGAGCCGTCGAGCTCCAAGACTGTGCTTTCTGCCCAGATCTGCCTGGCTCCAAGATCTACTTTCTTTTCTTTGATCTGTGCTGCCTGCAGGGCCAGCTGGAACGGGACTTGGCACACACGGTCTTCAGAATTCATTCACATGCCATCCATATCCACTAAGCTGCTTAGCCTAACAGAGACACATGATGTTGGCCAGTTTTGTTTCTGTTTTTATACATGATTTTTATGTCTTCTTGGAAGGCCGTTTTCTCAATTACGCAGCATGACATGATGATAGAATCAAGAACAGGCAGCCCATACACTTAGAATATGTTTTCCTTCCTTGGTGGTGAGGCAAACTTGTTTTAAAATAACCTTTCTAGAATATTCCACATAATTTTAAACTTGTTGTGTGCAAGGATAAAAAAAATCTATTGTGTTTACTTTATTTTATTTGCTGAAGGCTTTCATTGATAAGTCTCTCTGGTGAGTTGATGGGCTGCTCAGAGTGTTCAACATTCTCCAACATGCAGAGGAATTATCTGGGGACAGAGATGTCTCTACTCCCTTCTCCCAGGACAAACTGAAAAGCAAGCTTAGACTTGGGTCTTCAAGAAGATGGACATTCCTCTCTCTGGAACTGGAACTTCACAGTTGGAAACTTTGTGGCATTTAGTCTGAAGTGAAATGCAAGTGGCTGCCTACACATTCTAGACTTCTGCCTGGCATTTAAAACATTGAATTTTATCACTGACTTACACAAATGAAATGCCCCAACCTATGAACTTACATGCAAGTCTGTTTATGAGTAGGTGAATAACTGGGGACATACTTTCTGAAACATGAACCTTAAACATTTGCAAGAGTTCTTACCATTTACAGAATCCAAGGAAAATATTTGGAGATCTGAAGGTTAGCTTGCCCCTAAGTTGACACTAATTATAGGACACAATCCCTTTTCTAATCTCTAAAGTGCACCATGAAGGTAGACTGTGCAAACCCCCTTCACAGTGCATGAAGAATTATAATTAATTTTCCTTACCCCAGAGAGCAATGTGAAAATATGTTGCTTTTAATTATACATTTGCACTGTTTTTTTTTTTATTTCCAAGTGTGCTATAAAGGCAAATTATTAGACTGAATACAGGGCTCTTTTCAAATGTGGTATGCTTGCCCTTATGCTGAGCTTTCTAATCAAAAGTAATTTTCATTGTCTTTGTGTGTCATATAGTGCAACTGCCTCGATTTCTCTTGCCTCTGGTATTTGCTGTCTAGAAATGTCAGTAAGAAAGTGATTGTATGCATGCAATTAAACATGGAAAAGGTACGTCTGTCTAGTGGCAAAGTCTGACTGGGGTCTTTGAATAGGCAGTGTGGGTGAGTATGGAAAGCCCTTGTGGCTTCAGTGACCCCGTAACATGGATTTGGTGATGCCTCATCACAGTCTTCAGTCAGGATGTGTCTTTGTCAGAATGTGTCACACAGCAGTGGAGATGAAAGAGTAAGTCCCCTGGAGTGTCCTTATCCTTTTTATTCTTGGGGTTCAGGACATGTCACCGTCAAGGTCAAACAAGACTACAGAGAACCCTGTTACCTCTCTTATCAACCAATTTATTGAAGGTAAATCCTTTCACCTTAGCTATCTAAAATAAAGTATTCTCATTTTGTAGCTATGGTGGAATGTGTCAAAAGCGAAGGGACCCATAACAGGAAAAGAACATTCCAAGGTGTCTTTGACCGTGAGAGATTCTTATGTCCAATATGGCAGACTTTGTATACAGGCCTTTCCTCCTCTTTCCTAATGCCCAGTTGCCTCTCATAGCTGGAATGCCTTCAGCTTAGTCATATGGCCTTTTTAAAATCCTTACCATAAGAATTATTTTCATTATTAACTTGAACTAACATAAAATCATTTTGCAGTCCAACCAAAGGACCTAGGAGTTAGGAGCAGACCAATCCTTGCCGTCTCCTACCCAGTCTACTCTTACAGGTACAGAAATAATGCCCTACTTCACTTCCTGTTTATTTCTGTCAGTTTAACTCCTGTAAGCAAGTCCATCCAAGTTCAATGATCAGCTCAGTTCAGAAAATACCACATGAAAAGGTGAGAGGCAGGGAGCAAGTGCCTGTAATCGAGCCTTCTGTGCCATCTTCCAGGAATGCCCAGCCAAGAGCAGGGCTCCTGTGAGTACTGTATCAGGGAGCCTACTGTGACGGTTGTCACAAAAGGTGCCATTGCACATGCATAGGAGTGATTGGTGGATTTCCCCAGGTGGTTTGCTAAAGAGAAAAATAATATGGAGATTGCTTCAGTTGCTGTTATTCTGAGAGGAGCAGTGCACTTGATTCCATTCTGCCTTTGTCAGATTGCTAGATTCCCACTATCTTAACTTTTTTTTTCTGTGTATGCATATTCTATCTGCACATAAGTCTGTGAATCGTGTGAGTGCAGTACCTGAGGAGGTCAGAAGAGGCAGTGAAGCTCTTGGGACTGGAGTTACAGACAGCTGTGAGCCGTCAAGTGGGTGCTGGGAATTGAACCCAGGTTTGTTTCAAGAGAAGCCAGAGTTCTAAAGGGCTGAGCTGCTTCTCCAGACCAAATTGCTCATTATTTGTGAGCTGCTGAAGGTACTCTAGAGCCCAGAGTGGCAATAAAGGAACCATGTTTGTCATGATTCACACTCAAATAACAAACAGTCTCAGGCCCTGAAAAACATAAGATGGGCTCCGGCTTATGGCACACAGGCCCAGCCTGTGAGTTGTTCCCCTTACTTGCCACTGCGCAAACTGCCGGGAGACTGTAGCATCCCAGTCACCCAGGAGCTCAGCTAAGAGTGGGTTCCCACAAAATATCAGAACTGAATATTCTGGGGCTAGAGGTTAACTTGCACTGGATAATGGGATATGATCAATTACAAATGCTATTCCAAAAGGTACATATTTGAAACGGATGTCTTAAACATAAATCTGTAATTCTTAAGACTCTGTTCCTGAAGGTATCGACCTTCAGTACTTGGTATTGCAGATAGTCAGCACCGTGCATCCACTAAGCAGCCAGGAGTCTCAGGTAGAAAGGAGGTAAGAAGAAACGGAAATCTTGCAAAAAATTCCATGAAGCAGAGATCGCTGTGACAGACGTCCTTGTTACAGACAGATTAAACACATGCACGTCTCTCAAGACCCACTGGCATCTTTTCTTTCTTGTGTTATGAAAGGAGGATCAAGAACGAAGATTGCACTGTAAGCAAACCGTATTTGCTATTCATTCCTGCCTCTCTTGAAGAAGACGACTGAGCGGCTTCTAAGCAGCAAGTGACATGCCAAGAATCCCCGTGGAGGCGAGGAGGCCCCTGGCCTGTCCCCTGGGGATGTTTGGTATGGGACAAGAAACAAAATAACAGCAAATAAAGTGTTAAGGATCAAAGGTGGGTTTGGAAGTCTGAGGTGTGCTGCGATGGGTAGATTACTAATTTTCTCTACTTGTTTGGAAGGCAGCCTTATCTGATATGTAACTGTGTGTGTTGAGTGTGGTTTGTGTAGTGCAAAGGCTAGCAAGCTATGAGGACATTGATTTATTTGAATTTCTTGGTCTTTTTCGACATTATTCATTCAACCCAAAGCTCACTGGTGGCAGTATGTCATGAAAATGTCTGCAGTTTTAATTCCTTTGTATTTTTCTTTTAAAATTAATTTTAAATGTTTCCTTATTTACACTGTTTCCATCCCTGTTTTTTCCTCCAACTCTTCATGGGTTCTATCCCATTTTCTCAAAAATTCACAACCTCTTCTTTTTATTATTATTATTAGTCTCTGTCTCTGTATGTTTCTCTGTCACTGTTTTCTCTGTGTCTGTTTCTCTCTCTCTCACACACACACATAGTGTGTGTGTTCACTTTTCTGCTGAGCCCATTTAGTCTTGCTTGTACATATATGTGTTTAACATTGACCACCTAGGACTGGATAATGTACCAGGGGTCAGTCCTGGGGATGACTGATTCGCCCTCTCTCAGCAGCCTTTGATTGCCTGTAAGCTCTTCACCTAGGAGTGGGACCTTGGGAGGTCCTTCCACTCAGAATTGGAATGCCAATTTATATTCACCCTTTGTCCCCATGTTGAAAACCAGCTTTACTGGCTATTGTTCAACTGATTCCCTGTTGAGTGCCCCTCTTTCTGCTCTGCTCCCCAGGCACACCTTCAGGTCCTCCAGCTGTCCACGCTTGCTTGTGTAGCCCATCTCCTGAATCACTCTTTATGCAGCCTCACAGATATTCACCATGTCTTAACTCAAGCCACATGCCAACAATTTAAAAAACTGATAATTTTGGCTTTGGAAACTACCAAGTGTTTTGTTACATGTAGAAGGGGCTGCTCACAAAGAGAGGAAATAAAACAAGAAGTTATGAGATCTTGAAATAAAGAGAAACAATGGGATCAGCAAAGAGCCTTTGGAGGAACTAACACGCACAATCCATGGTTCTGCTACTAGTAAGAAGCTACTTACATAGAGTTGAAATTTAAAAGGAACATGAAATTTGGAGATTGTGAGGTTTGAGTACTGTGGAGTCACCATCCTTACCGAATAGACAGCAGGTGTGGCCTGTGCTCAGAATGGAAAAATAAAGCATTTTTTTAAAAGTGCATACAAACAGTCTCAATATCCCTAATACTGTTTGGTGGATATGGGGGGGGGGGAAAGAAGGCAGTATGTCATAAATCCAAGACTGTCCTTAAATTCTCCATGTAGCTGAGGATGACTTTGAATTCCAGTGCGGAGATTACAGGCATGTACCACCACATTCAGTTTAATGTGGTACTGGGCATCAACCAAGAGCTTCATGCAAGGGAGGCAAGCTCTTTACCAACTAAGCTACATGTTCAGCCTTCTGAATCCCTTATTCTAAATGCATATGACCAGAAGGCTTTCCTATTTCAACTTTGAAATACTTACTTATATGTAATCAGATATCTTGGGTGTGGGCCTCAATTCTACATGTAAACTTTTTCATAGAAGCTGTGTGAACATACCATGAACTTGGTATAATACTTTAGTCCACCTGTGTTCTTGCCTTGACCCTGCATAGGAAATCAAACTTTTGGAGTTTTTAGTGTTTCAGATTCATGTTTTCATGTCATGTTCAACTCATATTTCATGAGAAATTTAGACATCAGATGTTTCCAAATGCTGAGACGAAATTAAGAGGTGTATGTACACCTCATGTAGTCAGAACTCAGGTAATTCAGGCATGCCCAGACTTTGAGAAGTTCTGTGTTCCTTATTTCTCTTTCCTTAGTTTGGACAGGCAGAATGTTCTGGAAGTAAATAGAAGGACAATTAGATTGTGGTTATTGAGACATCAGCTGATCTGTAGATAGTAACTCAAGACCTTAAAACTACACGTAAGAGTTTCCTGTCCTAAGGATGTGATTCATTTGGGTAAATAAATGGAACAGTGATCTTGCAGCACTAATTATGTGAGTTTGCTCTATAATTACCATAAAATTATAAGTTACAGTAATTTTCAGTGCTCCACCAGGGAAAATGAAGTTACTCTGAATTATAATGGCAAATTAGATGGTATGTTATAAAAACATGAAATTGCACAAGCAATTTGAGCCACTATGATATATGTGGTGTGTCCTGAGATGCATCCTTTTCATCATCCGATTAAATAAAAATCATAGCCACATACTTAGACTGACTCGCTCCCAGAGTGAAGCAGATGGCGGCATGCTGGTGGTGATAGAACTATCAAGTGTCACTACTTAAGGACACACTCCTTAAAGAAGGGGATCAATGCACGAAGTGATAATGGGGAAAGGGGTGACTTGCTAAGGCTGTGGGAAAGGTTTTCCTGGCAGGGGCACAGGTCATACTTTTTATGCATCTCGTTTCCATCAGATCATTCCTGAAGATGGCAAGCACAGATTGCAGAAGGAGAGAGAGAGAGCAGCACATGCAATCAGACAGGGAACTCCTTACCGTCTAATCCTGCCAGACGTTGACATCAGTCTGCATGTGAATCCAGCTTTCAGGAGAGGCGTGTGCCTCAGCAGGAGAACACACCTACACCCACAGCCCTTGACACTTGAATCATGGAGAGGCCATCTGCTCTTCAGCTTTAGATTCTTCATGTATTATATGGGGATGACATTTGCTTTTCACAGAGATTTGGGGAAGTAAGTTGCCATATACAAAATGCCAGGATGCAACCTATTTCTCAAGCAATTTTTAGTAAGAATTATCATGCAGTGTGGTGGTACATATCTGTAATCACAATACTTGGGAGGCTGAGGCAGAAGGCTCTCCGGTTCAACGTCAGCCTGGGTTATGTAGCAAAAACTCTCTATCATGAGAGATTATTATACAGTATGCTTTACCCAAATATTCGTCTATCAGAACTAGGGATTACATTGGCACTTTTCCTCCGGAAAATCACATCCAAGGCAGTACCAAAGAGAGCTCCACACCCACAGGGTTTTTTTATTTGTTTGTTTGTTTGTTTTTTACCTGTTGGAACAGATTTGGTCTTTTCAAACACATTCCCAGCAAGTGTTCTTCCTAGCATCCTGGGAACAAATCAGATAGCAAAGGTCAAAGTATTGTGTGTGGGCTGTCATATGGGGAACTTTCACCCCTGATTCCCAGGCCACTGCATTCTCCTCATGCTAAGGAAACCTCACTGGTGAGATAGTGAGACTGAGATCTCCACAGTGACACATCTAAACACAAAACTGCCATGTATCACTCTTCTGTTCCGTATACAATCCAATGTTTTACCTGTCTGCATGAATAAGCATTTTAGAAATATGAGGATCATTCATGGTCTGATCAAACATGCTGGGTTTTTAAAAAAGAAAATAAGCTCAGATGTCAACAAAGACTACTTCCCTTTAAACAGAATACAAGTGTTTGCAGAAGCTACTTGGCTGTGTGACTCCTTAGGTCCTCACATACTGTAGCGCTTGTGTGGCCAGTTCTTAACAAAGGAAAGTTAGGGTGGCCTTCATTGTCTCCTCCAGACTCAGGCTTGCTTGCGGAGCGGGGTTGGGTACAAAATTCTACCCCTAGACCAGGAGTTACTGGCAATCCATAGGGGCTGGGAAAGGAAAGGGGAGATATCTCTAAGAGTTTAACCCCTGGTAAGTCAACAGTGAAAAGCCATGCATCCTAGAATATCTGGTTGCACAAATTGGTCTTTATTGGGAAGAAAAGGACACAAAGTTTAGTGAGAGGGGGAAAGAGGAGGATCTGGGAAGAATTGGGGGAGGGAGCATGAATTTGAGCAGAGCACACAGGAAAGAGTTCTCAATACCTTTTTTTTTTTTTTTAAGAAAAGAAAGCCTTTCTCTTCCCTTCCTCTTCCTTTCTCCTACCTTCCTGATCTTCCCTTCTCAGAGATAACCTGTGATAGCAATGAGGACCTACAGCAAGGCAGAGTCTCATCATGGAAAGAATCTGGGGTGCTGGTCATCCTGTCAGTGAGTGCCACCTGCAAGAAGGATCTCCAAGTACCATCTGTTATTCAAGCATGAACCCCCACAAAAACAAGCAAACAAAAACAAAACAAAACAAACAAACAAAACACACATTTATATTCTAGCTTTAAACCAATGCAAGAAATGTGGTTGCTAGCTATGACGGAATGCTAATTTTATTGTATTTTCTTCATAAGAGAAGTATTGGATGACATAAAGAACACTAAGAATTTTTATTCTATTTAGAAGAGGAAAGAAAAAAACAATCAACCTTCATCCGTGGCTTTAGTTATTTCAAATCAAAAAGGTTGAAGTACTATTCAATTTGAACCTCATGTTATTTCCTTATAGAAATAGTAGGCAAAAATGTAAGACTTTATTACTTAAAGATACGAAGTATGTAAAAAAAAATAGCCCATAATCCTCATTGCTGGTGAATACTCTGCAATGGTTATGGAATCAGGATTAAAATAAACACACATGCTGATGGATGATCTAGAAACTGCAGATCCTACAGACTCAAAAAAATCTCATGAAATGTTAAATCACTATTTAGTTAAAATATATCAGTCTCACACTAGTTTCTTAGTCACAGACTATATTAGGATTAAATAGAAACTTTCATTCTGCCTCATTTCTGTCACTAGAATTTCTTTTAAAATAATAGGTGCCTCAATTATTAATTTCCACATTTATTTTAGAATGTTCTACAGGTTGTTCATATACAAATACTATACAAATAATTACTAGATACTAGGAAGAAGCAGAGAAAATTGGATTGTAATCTCTTTGTAGTAAAATATGTATAAATATACAATTATATGTATGTTATACATGTGTAATATTTAAGATCTTAAATTTACTATAAACATTTCATAAATTATGTTTTACCTCTGTGACCTATACAACTCATCAACTATGAAACCTAGTAAATATAAATGTTGGAAATTAAGACTTTCCTTTCTGAAGATAGTCCAGTGTCAGTCCTGATTCCACTAGACTGCGCTGTGATTGTGGCTATTGCTGAAGGCATGGGGAGGGGTCCCAGAAAGATGAAGTCAGTCTGTGTTTCTGCTTAGATTTTTCTCCTCACTAAAGGCAGGCTCTCAGAACAGTGAAATGGGTTGATCATAAAACTTAGAGTTGACTGGAGAGATGGCTATCACTGAGGTCACTTTCTGCCAGTACAGAAGACTTGGTTCTCAGCTCCTATGTCAGGTGGCCCACAGTCATCTGTAATTCCACCTCCAGGACATCTGATGTCCTCTTCTGACTCTATAGGCGCTAGGCACACCCATGGTGCACTCATATATGTGCAGACTCTCATATATGTAGAGGATAAAAAGAAACACATTTACAGGAACAATACTCAGAGTTGTTTCCACTCAGATATTTCCTCAGCCGTGGTATTCCGTCAGTGAGACTGCCTTACATCCATGCGGTTAAATAATGGCATGAAATTGATTTGCTCAATCTGTGCAAGCATTGATGTGTTTAAGAACCTTAGATGTTCTCTTGTGAACCAACAGGCCTGAGACCAGCCATGCAACTGGCCTTTCGTGAGAAACAAGGTATATATTGATTAAGTCCTACAAAGTTAGGATTACACACTTGCTCTGACATATGCATATTAGGTTAAGTCACAGAAGTAAAACAAGCCTCCACCCTTATTACTGTTGGCTCAGATGCAACTATTGTTATAGTTATAAAATCGTGTGTGTGTGTGTGTGTACATGCATGCAAACAGTTATATGTGTGAAATCATCCCTGATTTTGGTAGCTAAACTACAGTGTTCCTGTAGGCTATCTTTTTGTTCTCCTGACAGTATCCTTTGCTTTACAGAAGCTTTTCAGTTTCATGCGGTCCCATTTATTGATTGTTGGTCTTAGAGCCTGTGCTGTTGGTGTTCTCTTCAGGAAATTGTCTCCTGTGCCAATGAGTTCAAGGCTCTACTCCACTTTTTCTTCTAACAGGTTTAGTGTGTCTGGTTTTATGTTGAGGTCTTTGATCCACTTGGACTTTTGTTTTATACAGGGTAATAAGTATGAATCTATTTGCATTTTTCTACATGTAGACATCCAGTTAGACCAGCACCATTTGTTGAAGATGCTGTCTTTTTTCCATTGGATAGTTTTGGCATCTTTGTCAAAAATCAGGTGTCCATAAATGTGTGGGTTTATTTTAGGTTCTTCTATTCGATTCCATTGATCCACCAGTCAGTTTCTATGCCAGTACCATGAAGTTTTTATTATTGTTGCTCTACAGTATACATTGAGATCAGGGATGGAGAGACATCCAGAAGATATTTTATTGTAGAGGATTGTTTTAGCTATTTTGGGTTTCTTGTTATTCCATATGAAGTTGAGAATTTTTCTTTCCAAGTCTGTAAAGAATTGTGTTGGTAATTTCATGAAATTGCATTGAATCTGTAGATTGCCTTCGGTAAATTGGCCATTTTTACTATATTAATCTTGCTAGCCATGAGCATGGGAGGTCTTTCCATCTTCTGTTATCTTCTTTTATTTCTTTCTTCAGAGACAAGAAATTCAGTTAGAGTCACAACAAGGTATTTTATATCCTTTGTGTCTATCGTGAAGGGTGTTGTTTCCCTAGTTTCTTTCTCAGCCCTTTTGTCCTTTGTATACTTGAGGGCTACTGATTTTTTTAAGTTAATTTTGTATCTAGCCAATTTGCTGAAGGTGTTTATCAGCTGTAGGAGTTCCCTGGTATAATTTTTGGGGTCACTGATGCATTCAATAGTGAAAATAGTGATACTTTGACTTCTTCCTTTCCAATCTGTATCCCCTTGATCTCCTTTAATTGTCTTATTGCTCTGGCAATAAGACCTAAGTTGATGAGATTGGGAATGGATCTTCACCAACCCTATATCTGACAGAGGGCTAATATCCAGAATATATAAAGAACTAAAGAAGTTAAACAGCAAACAAATCAAGTAATCCAATTAAAATTGGGGTACAGAGCTAAACAGAGAATTCTCAATAGATGAACATCAAATGGCAGAGAAACACTTTAAGAAATTCTCAACATCCTTAGTCATCAGGGAAAGGCAAATCAAAACACTCTGAAATTTCACCTTATATCCATTAGAATGGCTAAGATAAAAACTGAAGTGACAACACATGCTTGAGAGGATGTGGAAAGAGGTAAACCCTCCTCCACTGCAGGTGGGAAAATAAACTTGTACAATCACTTTGGAAATCAATCTGGCCTTTTCTCAGACAATTTGGAATAGTATTACCTCAAGACCCAGCTATACCAATTCTAGGCATATATCCAAAAGATGCTCAAGAATACAACAAAGACATTTACTCAACCATGTTTGTAGCCACTTTATTTGTAATAGCCAGAAGCTGGAAACAACCCAGATGCCCTTCAGCTGAGGAATGGATGCAGAAATTGTTGTACAATTACACAATGGAATACTACTCAGCAATTAAAAACAAGGAAATCATGAAATTTGCAAGCAAATGGTGGGAACTAGAAAAGATCATCCTGAGTGAGGTATCCCAGAAGCAGAAAGACACACAGGGTATATACTCACTTATAAGTGGATATTAGTCATGTTCTATAGGATAAACATACTAACATCTGTACACCTAAAGAAACTAATCAAGAAGGACTCTGGGTAAGATGTTTAATCAAGTCAAAGAGGATGGACATCAGAAAAGGTAGAAAACAGGAAACATGACAGAAGCCTCCCACAGAAGGCCTCTGAAAGACTCTACCCTGCAGGGTATCAAAGCAGATGCTGACACTTATAGCCAAACTTTGGGCAGAGTGCAGGGAATCTTATGAAAGAAGTGGGAGATAGTAAGACCTGGAGAGGACAATAGATCCACAAGGAGAGCAAGAGAACCAAAATATCTGGAGACAGGTTTTTGTTTTGTTTTGTTTTTCGTTTTTCTGAAACTGATACTCCAACCAAGGACCATTCATGGAGATAACCTAGAACCTCTGCTCAGATGTAGCCTCTGGCAGTTCAGTGTCCAAGTGGGTTCCATAGTAATGGGAACAGGGGCTGTTTCTGACATGAACTGATTGGCCTGCTCTTTGATCACCTTCCCCTGAGGGGGTTGCAGCCTTACCAGGCCACAGAAGAAGACAATACAGCCAGTCCTGATGAGATCTGATAGAATAGGATCAGAAAGAAGGGGAGGAGGACCTCCCCTATCAGTGGAGTCAGGGAGAGGCATGGGTGGAGAAGAGGGAGGGAAAGTGGGATTAGGAGGGGGATAGGGGAGGAAGCTACAGGTGGGATACAAAGTGAATAAACTGTAATTAATAAAATTAATACTAATAAAAAAGAAAGAAAAATTACAGTATTCTTATTTGCAACCACAGGAAGGGACACTATTTTCTCTACTAAAAGTAAGAGCATTTCCCCAGGGAGCACAACAACTCCCCAAACACTTGAGAAAAAATTTAAACTCTATGTTAATCTTGCATTTTTAAAATGGCATCTTCCTGTGGGGCAAAGCCTTCCCTGTTGAAATTATTTTCTTGATGGCCCCTCTGAGAAAAAGGTTGTAATTTTTTTCCAAATTTGTCATTCCCTCTTCCCTCTGCGCTCACTTTTCTGATGAAAAAGTCTCCTCTATGGCATAACCCTGGAGAGTTGGAAGTTCAGATATCGAACAATCGAGGCTATCCCTGTTCCTCTCTTCTGCATCCTGATCAGTACAGGGAGGCAGTGCGAGGTGAGCTGAGACCCTTGCTTTGATTCAGGGTGGTTGCTGTTGGCAATGGGTTTGGCCTGGCTAACTGGAGAAGGGAGCTCTGTCAGCCAAGTCAGCAGGGACAGATTGATGAGCTCATACTCCTTCTCAAGTGCCCTCTGTTGGAAAGCTCAAGCCATTCACATTCTCGATGTTTTGGTTACTATCCATGGAGTCTCTTGCCTGTGACTCTCTTCTAGCAGGGTTCCAGAATTGCCCTGTCCTCATGTAAGAGACCAGAAAAGAACTACACAGGAGTATATTTATTTATTGAAAACAAACAAAGACAGACAGAGTTGTGAGGAAGCCATTTCTTCCTCTTAGTCTTCCAGATTTAGCCACATAGAGGGGAAGGCACAGCTCAAGTTCCTTCTAACCTCATCTGTCTCCTCATCAGCAGAGTGAAGATTCCCAAGGTAGCACTCAAGACACCATTCATCCTTGCAATCAGAGTGAGTAAAGGCACCTGCCACCAAACCTGAAGACTTGAGTGGCATCCTGAGACCCATAGAGAAGAACCAGAGAACTCTCTTCTCTGAACCTTGTGCTGACATATCTTCCCACCCACCAAAATCAATCAATATATAAAGTTAAAAATAGAACCCCTGCATTTTTCCCAAACTGGAAACCACCCTTTCTGAATAAAGGCTTAAGTTACATCCTACCAAGCAGATGCATTGTATTTCGATACCTTAAAAACAACCTTCTTGTAGAAACAAGTTTCCATGAAAGATTTCTGCATGTTTTGGTTGACTCTCACCCTTTCCACCATGGCTGTCCCTCATTTCTTTATCTCCAGTATTTTTCCTTTGTTCTCCTATCTGCCCTAACATACACAACTTAAAGAAAGCCTCTTGTTCTCCAGTCTCATGGGCCCCTTTCTAGGTTCCTGGACCTTCTCTCAATTATCTCCACCAGGATACACATATGTACAGTTTGAAGCTATCATTCATTGTTGAGAGAGAACATATACTTGTTGCCGTTTTGATCTTGGGTTACCTCACTCGATAGACTATCCTGTAGATAGACTGTCTTGTAGCTGCATCCACTTTCCTGCAAATTTTACCATATGTCTTCATGGCCGAATAAAACCTCCCTGTGCACTTTCATTGCATGCTCATCTCCTGGCAGTCATCTAGTCTCCTTCTTCTTCCCGGCTCTTGTGAGAGGAGCGGCAGTGAGAGCGAGCGTGCAAGTGTCACTGTGTGGGATTCAGTGTCCTTTCTGTAACTTCAGTGTGATACTGCTGGCCATGAGATGTCTGGGCTGAAGTGTTTTTGAGAATCCCCACATTCTCCACTCTAAATGGAAAGGTCTCTAAATCTAAAGAAAATACATTTAAATAATGTTATTTAGTCCCATGTGTTCTCTATGGCGAAGTTTCATAAGAAAATCACCACGAAACTTAGTATTTGGTCAACAACTCTTATCTTTCAGAACTTGCTTTCACGTGTATGTATGTGTCAGGAAATAATATTGACATGTAACTGCACTGCACTGTTGACAGGAACAGATGAAGGAAGTGCAGGAATCCAGGGATGGTGATTATATCTGCTGGAAGGAGGAGCATATCCTAAGCGGCAAGCCGACACTGCTACCTCACTTGCTGGGCTCTGCCTGCTCCATGCAGCTGAACCATTCCCAGTCTGGGATACCCAGAAAATCATCTTCATTACCGCTATGAAAGCTGTTGAAACGACAGTTTTAGATCCCCAATTTTGACTCTTAACATTACCAATTTTTCTAAAAAAGCCACTGTGATGCACTTTCAGCTGCATGGTTTCCATGCCCTTGATCACTCCACTATGGTTCCAGTGGGGACGCTTCACACAGACATGAGGTCACTGTGTAGTCATCTCGGGACATAGAGACATACATTCAATTTCACAGGAAGTTCTTCCTGATGGGTTTGTAAGCTGGTCCAACACATGATGTGTGTACGCCAGAGCAGTGTGTATAATCTGCCAAAGGCAAAGCCATTTCAATATGGCAAAATGTAGGAGGAAAGCAGATTTGTTCTTCAGGCTCAGACATTCTTTTCTTTCTTGTTTCTAAAGCCAAAATGTGGAGTATCCCATTTTTGCAACTAAAAACCATCTTACATTGATGACGCAACAGACATAATAGAGTAGAAAAATGTGGACACAGAGAGAAGGAACTGCTTGGGCTACTGTGTGATGTCACTACAACATTAACTACAACCATATGTAGTTGACACTGGATTGGATTCAGGTTGTCACTTCCTAAGGACAGAGTGACCTATTTTTTCATATCCAACCCAAACCAGGAAGGCTGAAGGTTTTTCTACAGAGGCAGCATAGATTAACACTTGTTGTGGTGTTGCTCATCCTTGCTTGACTTCAGATAGTAGTTAGAATAGGTGTCCTCACTTGAAACTAAACACAGAGAGGTTAGGCACACAGAGAAAATGTTGCTTCTAAGTCTCCAGCGCAAGCAACAGTGAAGGGAGTTCACTGTTATAACCAGTCTCATTTGGTTCACATGCCTTGACCATCTCGCATCGATCCTCACGTCTCATCAGAAACCATACCCTGACTCAAGCAGCTCTTTATCCAGCAGTTAGACACACACGATTAAAATGACTCACCTACCAACCAGCCACAATACTTCAAGTCCCTATGACTAGGGTTCCCTGGAAGCCAGTGTTCCTTAAATATCATAATTCTTGGGTAGAACGGCATGAATACATTGCTCTGGACACAGTTATCAATTATAAAGTGCATGTTTGCAGTTCAAAATTATTTAATCTTACCAATGGCTATATATTTTCACAGTGCTCTTACATTTATGGAGAATGTTTCATACAATATTGGAGGCAGCGCCTCCAGGAATGGTCGAGCACTGTGTATAGGAAATAATAAAATTCCAACAGCCCTGTTTAATCAGAGAGGGGGTGGAGCTGAGCACTGCAGTGTTAAAGAGTCACCTGGACCAGTGGAGGGAAGCACACAGCTCTGCTTTGTTGGCAGTTCCAGGGAAAAGAAAATTAACCTCAGAGAATCAAAATGATGACTAGCTGCAGCATGACCAAGCAGCCCTACCTCCAAACAGATGTATTTATGGATCAGTAAATGTAACATGAAAGCTTATAAATTCACCCGGATTATAAAAGCAACTTCCACAATAGACTGCAGAATTGGTACACTATAAAACAAAGCCTTAGATCAAGTGCCATAGCATAAGGAAGCCCCAAGGTGGGGGAGGAATTCCTAATCGAACACTGCATCTAGCTAAATCCCAGGTTAGAAGTCAGAGAAGGACTTTTTCCCTCTGAAATGTGGCCAACAATCTCTGACTTCTGAGATAATGTGATCACTGAGCCTGGAGAAGGTCACTTTGCTTCCTTCAGTTGATTTGTCAGCACCTGGCACCACTGGCCAACTGTGGACTAGAAAGGTCTAGAAAACTGGACCTGGAGAACTATGCATGAGTCAAGGTTACTTAGGGGGGCTGAAACGGGTTGCTTGAAGCCACTTCAGAAGGATAAAGTCAAAATTGGGGATCTAAAACTGTCGTTTCAACAGCTTTCATAGCGGTAATGAAGATGATTTTCTGGGTATCCCAGACTGGGAATGGTTCAGCTGCATGGAGCAGGCAGAGCCCGGCAAGTGAGACAGCAGTGTCGGCTTGCTGCTTAGGATATTGTGTGGGAAATCAAGTTGAATCCTTTTTACTCAGCAGGTTAACCGGAAGTAAGAATGTTTTTCATCTGTCACCCAATGGTCATACCTGAAGTGACCATAAGAAGTCTTTGCACAACTGTGCTGTTCCCTCCTTGACAAGTTCAATCTTTCATGTTCCATGATGTGCAGAGGAAGAGAAACCTTGATTCTCAGGCTGGTAAATCCCTCAACTTGTCCTCACGACCTGAGGTGAATAAGTTTCCTTTGTACTGAAACAACAAGATCCTTTTGTTTGATAAAACAGGAAAGTATAGTGGCGCAAATCAAAGGGTTCATAGAACAGGAACTGTCTGGAACACTGCTTGCTGTCATGGGCAAAGAAGACTGGAGAACTACAATGCACTAAGGGATTAATCGCAGATTCTCACATTCTTAAAGACAGACATTCTTTAAGACAAGAATGTCTTAAAGACATTCTTGAGCCATTTCTACAAAAGTCCAGGTCCTATGGTTCTGGCTAGTCTCCTACAAAGATATGTCAGCTAAATATGTGGTCCAGTGTTGTTTTTTTTTAAATAACATTGATGCAGTAATATTCATTCTAAATTATTAGATAAATCATAGCATACCAATTCTACATAGTTAATGTGGAATGCACATTTGTCAAACAAACAATCAAAAAGCCCAAACAAACTTGGAAAACCATAAAATATGTGTGATGACCATAGGAAGAATATGAAGACATGTAAGGGCCGTGCTCAGAAACATATGCCTAAGTGGCCTCCAGCCATGACCTGGTGAGGCAGTTTGTACAAATCTCTTTGTCAGTCCAGATCTGGGTTCTATAATTGTCTGGCCTAGGACTTCTGGGGTAGCCCACAGCTGACCCAAACAACAGAAGTTATTCCCCATAAAAGTTTGGAAAATTCTCTAAAATTTACCAACCTGTGAGCAAGTCAGTCTCTTTTCAAGCATGTACTCAAACCCACAAGAGACCATAGAAAGCTGTCTTCTAAGAGTCTGTGTTGAAAAGGTACTTCTAAGAATGTAAGAATCTATAACAATCTGGGGAAAACTTCCAAGGTTGTAAGATAATGTCTTTTTTTTTTAATTTTATTTTTTTCTTATCAGTTACATTTTATTAACTCTGTATCCCAGCTGTATCCCGCTCCTTCATTCCCTCCCAATCCCACCCTCTCTCCCTCATCTCCTCCCTGCCCCTTTCCAAGTCCACTGATGGGGGGGGGCTCCTCCCCATTCATCCGATCCTTTTTTTTATCAGGTATCTTCAGGACTGGCTGCAAAGTCCTCCTCTGTGGCCTAACAGGACTGCTCCTCCCTTGGGGGGTGGGGAGGTCAAAGAGCCAGCCATTGAGTTCCTGTTAGAAATAGTCCTTGTTCCCCTTACTATGGGAAACCAATTGGTTACTGAGCTACCACGGGCTACATCCAAGTAGAGGTAAGATAATGTCTTAATGGGTAATGTTGATGCTATGTAACACCTGAACCAGTGAAGGCTACTCTCTTTCTGAAAGAGCAGTCTGTTTCTCATAGTTCTAGGGAAAGATAATGAGGTGCTGGGCCTGGTTTTCTGGGGTTTTGTTTGTTTGTTTTTTGTTTTGGTTTGTTTTTTGTTTTTTGTTTTGTTTTTGAGACCCTCAGGCATGGTTTTAGATATGGTCAGAGAGGCATGGTCTGAAGTTTTGACCAGGTTGGATACTTGAGGATATTGGATATCCTGTTCTCACAGACACCAGCTGAAGCTATCTTGCAGCAGAGAGTCATCTGTGCCTTTCTGTCCAAAGGGTAACACATGTCTCTCCCTGAGGCCCTGATAACCCTTCTGATGAATTTAATGGAAAAGAATATGTGAGAAGCAGGGATGTTCAGAAGCCTTCAGCTCTACCAAGGGCCCTTGCTAGATTTGGGCAGTGTCATTTCAACCATATTCTGTTTATTTCAGAATCTGCTCATCTTCAAAAGGCCAAGTTTCAATACCATATTGCAACAGCATGTGGAATAGGGTTGTTGTAGCTGTCTTTAGAATCTATAATCTGTCAGAGTGCTAGTTGGAAGTAGACAGATGGAGTGTTTTGTAGTTAATTAAGAAAATAAACACTTATGACACACACATACACACGCACACTCACAACCTGGGCATTCTGTGAAAGTGTTTTTTCTTGACTTTAGATATTATGTTGGTTTCCCTTGCTTCATACTCTATTTCTTCAACCAAAATCTGGAATCTGAGGTCAATCACTGTAGTAGAAATAGAAAATGAAAAACAAACAAACAAACAAACAAACAAAAAACATTTGGCTAAATCTAGTGCCTGTTGATGACAAATTTCTCAGTAGGAATGAAGTCAATATTAGACAGAGTTTTCAAGGAGGCCAGAGTCTCTCTCCCCATCCTCTCTCTCTCTCTCTCTCTCTCTCTCTCACACACACACACACACACACACACACACACACACACAGATACACATGGAAAGAAAGAAAGAGAGAGAGATAAAGAGACTCCTCTAGAAAATGGTAAGAAAGGAAAGACTACTCTCCCTATTTCTGAGGTTGTAGGCAGAGAAAAATATAGAGTTGTATCTTAATAGGAAAGGAAGATCTTATATAGAAAAAAACGTTAAAAAAATCACAAAAATCTGGCAGTATCAACATTCAATACTAATACCACTGATCCAAGAACACAGATGTCTTTTCATTGTTCATGTCTCTTTATTACTTTGAGAATGATGTTTTCATTGTAAGGGCCTTGTAACTGATAGGATTATGAAAAGATATTTTATTGTTTCTGATACTATTGTAAATGGGAGTGTTTCCATGATCTCTTTCTCAGTGTGTTTGTTGGTGGTGTATAAAAAAGCTACTGAGTTTTGTAAGCTGATTTTGTACCATGCCATTTGCTGAAACTGTGGATTACTTCTAGAAATTTCCTTATGGAATTCTTTGGATACTTTATGGATAATATCATATATTCTGCCAAATGGGAATAATTTGACTTCTTTTCCCATTTCATCCTTTTAATTTCTTTCTCTTGTCTTATTGCTCTGGCTAGTGCTTCCAACACCATGTGAAAAAGAAACAGGGAGAGTGGAAAAGCTCTGTCCTGTTCATAATATTGTTAAGGGGCTTGCTTTGAGTTTTTCTCCATTTAGGAGAATGTTAGCTGCGGTTTTTGTCATATATACCCTTTATTCTGTTGAGCCCTGTTCTTTACAGTTTTATTCTCTCTAGGACCTTTATTATGAAAACATGTTGGATTGTCAAAGGCTTTTATGCATATATTGAGATTATAGTGTGGTTTTTGTCTTTATGTCTATTTATATATTTATTGACTTACATATGTCAAACCAACCCTACCTTTCACGAGTGAAGCCAACCTGAGCATGGTAGATAATTTCCTGATATTCAGGAAATACAGGTGCCCAAATGCAGTTTGGGAGTATTTTATTGAGGATATTTGTACCTGTGTTTACCAGGAATACAGGTCTGTAACTTTGTGTTTTGGCTGTGTCTTTACTTGAATTTGTTATTAGATTAACACTGGCTTCAAGGAATGAGTTTGAGGGTGCTCCTTCTTTTTTGTTTGTTTGGGGGTAGAACAGGTGTAGAAGTAAATTTTTAGGACTCAAAAAACAAAACAAAAAAAGCCCAGTGTGTGCAAAAACAGTTTCTATACACTGATGTGCAAAGGCCCCAGAAGAGATTTCAGATTGTGCATTTGCATTAGAAACAACTACCACAGAAATGCATGACTTTAACCTTGATTCAGAAAAAGTTAAAGACTTGTGTACTGAAAAAACACAATCTTGATAAAAGAGTCAAGGGAAATACAAATAAAAATAGAAAAATATTTTATTTTGTAGCTTTGGGATATTAATTTTGTCTAAATATCTATCCTATCTGAAATCATAGTAAGACTCAGTGAAATATAACAAGGATTCTATGCCATTGTTTCATAGAAAAAGAATGACAAATCCATAAATTTACGTTGGACCACAAAAGCAAAATGTCAAAGCAATTCCAGGCAAAAAGAACACAGAATCTCTCATCTCACACTGTCTGTTTTCCAAATATACGGCAAAGCTGTAGTAATCAAAATGCTAGGGCACTGGTATTTAAAATGGAAACACTGAGCAATGGGATTAAATAGAATGCCTGAAAGAAGCCCAAGTATTCACAGCCAATTATCATTTGACACAATGCCAGGAAAGAGGCAAGCTACATACTGAGGGAGCTTAGAAAACTAGAGTACACATGAAGAGAAAATTGACCTGATCTTGCAGCATGCATAAAAGTCATCTCAAAATGACGTAAATACTTTAATTGTAAAACCTGAAACTCCTGGAAGAAAATATAGGGGATAAAGTCTAAAATAGTTCTTTGGACAAACGAGAGTTCTTTAGCTATGCCTCCAAAATTCAGGTCAAGAAGGAAAAATTGAACAATCAGATTACATAAAAATTATGTTCCTGAACATCAATGTATATGGTGGATATTAGATGCAAAGATGATAAATATAATTTAAAAAAGATTCACAACCCATATGTCTGAAAAAGTGTTGATACCCAAAGCTGTAAGGGGCACAGTCAAGAGAGACGTGGAAATGACCCCCACGTCCTTTGAAAGATGTTGAGCCACCCATCCAGGGGAATGCTCATGACACTTATAGTAAGAAATCTCCCCAGACCTGGTAGCATAGCTTTAGACAATGCTAAAAAGGTATCAGGAGCTGGCAAGAATGTAGAGGAAGAGGAACCCTTGGTGGTAGCTGGTATGAAAGTAATTTAGTATTGCCGTAATCGCAAGCATTAGTGCAGTTTCTCAGAAAGCTGATATTTGAGCAACCCTGTGATGGAGCAATTCTCCTTCTGGGAAGATATCCAAAGAGGCTGAAGTAAAGGGGTTGAAGGAATGTGTGCAATAGACTCCCATGTTTAATGCATGTTATTCACAGCAGGCTAAATACAGAATTGCCTTAGTTTCCACCAACAGATAAATGGAGAATGGATATTTGGGATGTGAACACAATGGGGTAGTAGTAGGCACCACAAAAGAATCAAATAAAATAATGCTGATGAAGAAAGACAGAGTCTTCTGATATCACTTGTGGAAAGAACTCAGAAATAGAGAGGAACAGGCACAGCCAGAGGCCGGCGGCAGGAGGAAGGGACAGAAGCTACTGTCCAAGGCTAGCCCATCTCTGCTGTGCTTGGAGCCCAAGTTCTGAGATCTACATGGGTGGGCACTAGTCTTCTGTATTAGGATATTGCACATGTCAAGATCACTAGAACAAATCATGATAGGATGCCCTTACACAAACCCAAGGGCTGTGATGGGTTCACAACTGCCTTGATACATATTTAAACATCTCCTGGCCTCCCATGTACACAATTTTTTTGTTTTCAAAAATTTGATATCATTGAACATATTTGCAAATAATGATGATGATGGTAACAATAAGGAAAGGTTTGAAGTGGAAATTCCAGCTTACAATCATAGATGAAGACTCAGTTTCCCTACTGTTTCCATAGAGATGCTAGTTCATGCTGGTCATGTTTGGTTTCTATTTGTCCTATGTCAATTATCTGAGAACAGTTACAGCACAAATCTGGGGCAACCTAAACTGGAAGGCAGAGGTGCTGCTGGCTTTGAGTAAATGCTCCAGTCATCCCGATCCCCAGAAAGTCTGGCTGCGACATGGATGAGCACTAAAAGTTTCACTTACTCTGAGACTTTGCTTTCAGGTATACAGTCAGTTTTACTTAAGAGGAAAACTGGTGTGTAATGTCACCTGCATGGCTTCTTGTTGACATTCAGTCAGATGAGAATAGAGATCCTGATGACACCTCTCTATGCAGAAGGCTGACATGAAGGCACTGTCCAACCATCTTCTGTGAAGTATACAAATACAATCTTATGGCAGGTGTGTCTCAGGGATGGAAGGACTTTGGTTAATACCAGTCAATCCTTTCCCCCGAGTTACTGCCCTTACATCACAGTCCCCAGAGCTCTGTGGACCTTTGGTAGTTGCATCCACTCCCAGAGACTACTGAGACATGACCTTGCTCTAGTACTTTGGATTAATCATAAAAAGACTGTTGACACAAGCACATGAGTCTGGTCACATGAAGGCCAGCATGCAGCCTTCACGTGATTGAAGAATATACAAGATGAGAAGTGCAGCTTGCTGTTTGTCTTTTCTCAGTCTCTTAGTACTTAGAGATAAAGGCTCTTGCTTGTATACTAACCGTTCAAAAATAGGAGTTTCAGCCTGCCTTTGGATGCCTTTCCCATAGCTGGACTGCCTTGTCTGGCATCAGTGGGAGAGGAAACGCTCAACCCTGCTTCAACATGATGTGCCAGGGTGGTTTGGTAACCTTCTCTGAGGAGAAAGTGAGGTGGAATGGGGGGAGGGGAGGGTAATATGAGGATGAGACTGGGAGAAGAGAAGGGAAGGATCTGCAATCAAAATATAAAGTGATTCAATAAATAAATTAATGGAGAAAAAAACTAAATAAAGACATTTGAACTGTCAAAAGATATAAATTTCAAACTTGAGAATTCCCCTTTATATTGCTTGACAGTTTGATACATTTTGTAATGGACCTTCCCCCTCCTCCTGTCATGCCTCATTTCTTTTTTTCTTTTTCTTTTTCTTTCTTTCTTTCTTTCTTTCTTTCTTTCTTTCTTTCTTTCTTTCTTTCTTTCTTTCTTTCTTTTTTTGAAGGGGTTAGTGTGTCATGGTGTTTGGTGCATTAAACTTCGACTCATCCCTTTATCTTCAAAATAAAGCCATTAGCAAACAGTAAGGCCCAGAACCTTACATTCCAGGGATCCTTAAAGTCTTCTTGCCTGGAAAGTGATTATGTGGTTACATGCTGAGTAACAGTACCAAGATTGGCGGAGGACACAAGGAGATGGAGAAAGGTTAACTGCTTAGAAGCTTTCAGTGGATGTCTGTTTACAGCCATGTCTTTCTTGCTGACTTCCAGTGACCTGGGAGGTTTGGGGGAAAAGATGCTCACAAGTGTCACCAACACATCTTAGGTCTGGCTTTCTAAGACCTCATAATTCAGTTATCACATCACCGCCTTCTTTCCATAATACCTTTTTCTTGATGCTGTGTCCTAATCTTGCTCCTTGCTGAGTTTTAGCTTATATATTTAAGGAGAGTTATAGAATAATAAGAGAAAGTAACGTTCAGTCAATTCTTATGTAGAGTCCTTTTCTTGTCTCATTCGCTGGACACAATTCAGCTTGCAGGTAATTAGACCAAATGGATGTCTCCATAAAACATCTGTCTGGCTAGATAGCATAAATCAGAAAATCATGTAAATGCAACTACTTCAATTAATTCAAACTTACTAAGTCAACTTCTCTAAATGATGGGACCAATATGTCTGATTCTTTCAGAGGATGGCTTTATTATTGTAAAAGAATACACTTCCCACAGGAAGTGTGCCTGCCACATGCACAGTAGATTTATGAGAAGGTGAAGTAGGAACATTCTGCAGAGGAGGAAAACAAGTTGCTCCAGAGATTCTTAGAAGAAACCAGAGCTCTGATTCAAAGAGCTGACTGATGGCCTGAGAAATGATGGCATGTAGGCTGGACACAGCGCTCTTTGTAAGTGGCATGGCCAGAATTCTGGATACTGTGGCTCACAGTATTTGGAATACACACCCACATGGGAAGGAAAACTGTATGCTGTTAGACAAATTATTGTTTCTCTCTGTCTCCTGTCCAGGGTTTCAGAGGAAGGAGTGAGTTTTGGGGGGAAACACCTATAAACTATACACATTCTTTCACCACCAACCCCTCCAACACAGGCAGCTACTAAATAGCTGATTCAGGGATAAACTTTGAGTTTTGGTCAACTTTCTTCCCCTAATCTTAGCAACTGTCATTATTTTTGACATGACCCTTCAGGAGACCCCACAGAATTATAGCTATTCACAGTACATTGCTGCCTCTTTGGTTTTTGTCTCAAGCTCTGCTAGAGGTTAATTTCCACCCTTTGTCCGGTTCAGCTGGAGCAGCACTAACAGAGGCACTTCATGCCATTCCTCTATCCACTGTCTAAGTCACCACTAAGAAATAAGCCTTGATGTATATCTGTTATTATCAGAGTTAAACAAAATAAATTTTCTCCTTGAAGTTAAAACTATGGGTCTTACCATGGCACAGTAGGTCCCTGGTGAAAAGACAGTACTCCTATCCCATCCATGAATGACCCCCTATTTGCTCTGTGCACACTGTGAGGGACCCTAACGTGGGGCTGTGACTAAAACATCTCTCCATTGAACATTTAAGAACCTGTTTATAATCTATACAACACATATTCATCAGCATTTTTTGTGGGGTTGGGTGGTTTCTGTTGTTGTTTTGTTTTGTTTTTGAGACAGGGTTTCTCTGTGTAGCTTTGGCTGTCCTAGACACTCTTTATAGACCAAGCTGGCCTCGAACTCATAGAGATTTTCCTGTTTCTACTGCCCCCGACTGCTGGGATTACAGGCATGTGCCAGCACATTTGCTACTCATCAACATTTTAAGGAGAGCTACTATGCTAAGTTCAGAAAGTCTTTCCTTATCAGATCTACCTGCAAGGGGGATACTCTTCTGTTCTCTGCTCACATAAAGCCTGGATATCCTCCTAACAAAGCAGTTAGCATGATCTATCACTTCCTCCTCTGCTGTGAGTGAAATCAACATGAAGTCTTCAGCAAGGAAGGTTCATAATCACTGGAAGGTTCTTAATCACTGGAAATAAATGTGAGATTCTTAGCAGAATATTTTTGTAGCCTTGTAAATGCTCAAGGAAACATTTTTAAGGTACTTTGAGTTTGTTTCCACCAATTTCACTGAATTTCTGTGTTGACTACCCATGTAAGCATAAATAAACAAAAGAAAAGAAGGCAGTGAGGCAGCCTTGGGGCTTCAGTGCTGTCCTGCTGGCTCATTTGCTACTGCAATGCACAATAACGTCTTTGTTGAAGGAGCTCATTTCCCTATGGAAGTTGTGGCACAGATTATACATAAACATGAATTGGTTATTTTTTTTTCAATATTACAAAAATGGTTTCTACCAAAAACAGTAGATTCCAGACACACCACCACCCACCACTCCACATGGAAATGTTTTGTTTTGTTTTTTTAAAAGCAAAAACAAACAAAACAATCCAGAATTGATAATCGCTTGGCAAAGCCAATGGCTTCTGGTTTGCTAGGCTTAATGCAGGTCATTTTCCTCAATTCTGTGATAAATTGAACATGCTCAGGTCAACAACAACAACAAAAATTAAAGTGCTTTCATCTGAGGACTTAGCAGAGCGGATTTTGCAAGGTTCAAACAAATCCACAAGTGTTGCCAATAAGGTTGGAGAGTGAACCCCAGACTTTCCCTGCACAAGCAGCCATCGCTACATAATTCATGGAATAAATTACACACAGAGGACTGCCAACAGGGAGGCCAATACAAAGGCCGAATCCTAAACATGTATTCAAATAAGAAGCCTTGTGAATCTCTAGTCAAATATACAAGCGTCCACTCAAGAAAGGACTATCTCAGAGACCCTGTTAAATCGCACCCACTTACTTCTACAGCATGGGTTCTTAAATGTCAAGTGAGGAAAAGGAAGTCTGGGATGCTCTTCTCTATGGCAACAGGTGAAGTTTTCCCACTTCATCTCCGAATCTCACAGGAAAACAAACACAATGGAGGAGAGGAGATTTGGCAGAAGATGAGCAGAAACCCAACTTTAATTCCTCCCCCTGTTCCTAGGTGCTCAGCTGGGCAAGCCGATGGCTATGGATTCATGGAAACAGAGCTCTGTGTGAACACACCGACACAATTGATTTGGACAGTGCCATAGCTGGAGAGTAATAGGCACTACTCCAAACTTAAAGTGTTCTTGAACATTCAAAAATGGAAACACATTATGTTTGTGATGATTGAATTTCATTCAGTCTTAGCTACAAGCATGGACAATAAAACAGCAGCCTCTGACTGCAGTGCCAGAAAATACCTGGAATAGCACAAACAGAAATGTTCACCTTCCTGCCCCTCAGTAGACTCGGTGTCTCAGTAGACTCTCAAGAGGCTGACATCTCCTCATAGCTGAGGAGCACAGGCCATTAGAGCACAGAAGTGATGGAAAGAACAATTTGTAATGTTTCAGAACCAGGGCCAGGAAGTCATCTTTGGCAATGTGTTACTGTTTGCTACTCTGAAGGCTTGTGTGGTTGGCACCATTCCTGGAGCCAATGCTGAAAAAAGACATCCTAAGTGAAACCCCCACCTTGACTCCTGAAACACCCTCGCCAGCCAAAGGGCCCCGTGCCCTGGTTTTGAGGACCTGAGATGGGTGTACCTGGAGATTGTGAAGGTGAAGCTTTGGTCTGCCTTTAAATGAGCACCTAGGCTCTGCCTTCCTTTAGAATACAGTTCACAACAGCTCTGCCAGAGTCCACCTGCCTCAGTGACAGGGTAAGTGATGAAGCCATTGTTCTCTCCTGAGGTAGGTAAGATGAATGAGCAGCTGACCCACAATCAGCAGGCACTTCATAAAATCAGACAGTCATGCAGAATTCCTGCAAGGAAAAGCTGAGGGAGCCTGCTTCTTGGATTGGTGTTCCTGCCGTGAACCCTCCCCTGCCAGAGTCATCTCTTTCTTTCCACCCCCAGAGGTTACCAAAACACACAGAATAATTACTATGAAACAAAATCTTTTTACTAATAATCAGAAGGCCCCAGCCAGCTCACAGGTGTTGCCAGAACTTTTTGGCTATGGGGCGCTGGCCTCTTTGAGTCTATAAAATATGCAAAAAATAATGACCCTGTTTGAGAACTGAGGGTTTATGAAGGCCTCTGGCATACACCGGTCATTGTGCAGATACATAATGGCAGACATACATCATCAAAGGCAAATAAAAAGCCACTTAGTTCTTGTCTTCTCATTCTGAGAAACTTTAAAAGTCCAAAACAACCCTCTTCTTCTTTTTTTTTTTAACTGAATCTAAGTTTTTTCCGACTTTTGTCACTGTGAATAAGCTAGTAGCATCCAGAAATGTCAGAAAAAAAACACTTGCACTGGCACATGCTATCTAAGACTACATGTAATTTTGTTGTACTTTTCTTGTTGTATAAGAGTACTGTGTTCACTCAAGTATAGGAGAGCCCGGGTCTTGGGAAGTGACTTAGCTGGTAAGGCATTTAAGATGTAAGCCTGAAGATGTGAGTTCAAACCCCAACACACACACAAAGCCAAAAGCAGCACCCCTATCTGGTGGGATGGGAGATGAAGACAGCAGATGAAGACAGAGCAAATAGGCTAGCATCTACAGCTGCGAACAAGAGATACTGCCTCAAAGGAGAAAATGGAGACTGATACTCAAGGCTGTCCTCTGATACCTACACTCATACTCTGGAACATCTGGGACATATGCACCTGTGCATGTGTGTGCACAGGTACACACACACACACACACACACACACACACAGATAATAATAGGAAAGCTCTGACATAAATTAAGAAATAGTTTGTAATAACAAACTTAGGACAGTAATGAATGATGTCATATAGGAACTCACCATGGAGAAATGATCAGCTCTTTTAGCTGTTTGATAAAGTGAACAAACAAAATTGAATTGTCTGCAGATCTTTATTAGCCAAACCTACATGAAGGAAGAGGCTAGAACTCTGGTTCTCCTCTGTGCAGTGCCATGTGACTGGCGAAGAGCACACTCAGGGAAAACAGGTCTCTCCTGATGGCAGCTACTGAACTCTTGGGCTGGAGCCTAAGAGTTGGTGATCAGGACACAAGTAGCACTTCCCATAATGCTTCTTTACACAGATACTTTCCTGCTTGGAATTCTTGGCTATCTTTGATTTTTCTTTTTATTACTTGATTCTTTTGGGGGGTATTATATATTTTGTGACTCCTCCCCTCTATCATAGCCCATTGTTTAGAAGCACCTGGCATAGACTATGTTCTTGATAAAAATTTTTTATAATAAATATTGCCCAAGAAGAAAATAATTTTATGAACAATGGCTTAAACTATTAATATGTAAGTACCTCCATTTCTGTGTCTGGAGTGTAAAGAATAATTCAGGAAATTTCATATATTTATTGATTTTATATTTTTTTCCATTCTATTTAGATATGGGTTTGTGGTTTGCTGTATTATTCAGCTGGTCTTGAACCCATGGGCTCATATGGTCTTTCTGAGAGAATCTCCTGAGTGGCTGGGACTGCAGGTGTACACCACTGTGCCACGTTCATGCTCACCCTGCTCATCTTAAAGGTGCAAAGTACTTTTCAAAGCTCTGAAGAGGTATTATTTCCTCTTTAAAAAAAAAAGAAAAGAAAGAAATAAACTTGACAGAAAAGAACTCTCTCTGCTTAGGTTTTAATATGAAGAGAGGAATTTTGGGAACTGATCATAATATTTTTACTCTCAACATTAGTAAGATGGGAAATAGGAAGAAACTAAGAGCTTTTTCACGCCTGGGAGGAGGCTCACTGAAGCCCTCTCTGGCTCATGGGCGAGGCTTGAGAGTTATGAAGTGTTCTAATGGAAAACATCAAGGCTGGAAAGACTGCGGCCCACAGCTGGGTCTTTGTTCAAGGGCTACAATGAATTTTACAGGGTCAGAGACTCCAGGTCCACTGACGGATGTATAAACAAGCACAGCTCATAAGTTCTAAGGTAAACACACATGGACAAGACAGGAATGAGTGGGGAAAGGTCTCCTCCTCTACCTGCAGCAAGGAAAGGGAGCACAAGAAGGTTTTTCAATGCAATGTCTTCCCAAAGGTAGGGCCCAGACTTTACTTAGCCGACCTGTGCATGTTTGCTGAGCTCAATGAGTTATGTCCTGGCACATTCCTGAGCGTGCTCAGTTCAGGGTTACATGTTAAGTAGTCAATTTTTAACATGCTGAAGTTATAGAACACATACATTTTGGATAGATTAAAACCTGAACAGGACTGCATGAGTTCACATAAGAAAGGTGGAAGGCCGGACCTCGAGCAGACATGTTCATTAAGCCATAAACTTGATAGGGAGAAAAGGGACACATTAATGGTGCATGAATAACTGAACTTACCCCTAAGGATTCTTGCATTGCAGGGCAGCTGGCAGATTCTGTGCAAAGAGAGCCCTGTACTTTTTGTTTGGAAGCCTGAGATGACACCACACTGTCAGACAAATGGTATCAGTGTGGGGTTTACAGACAGTGGGCTTGAGAATCCTAGCATATGCAGCTTCAACATTTGCTTTACATCTATTTTGAACTCATGAACCAGACCATCAAAACTCTATGGCTTTCAAAGCAGATGCTGGAGGTGGTTAAATAAAATACTGGGAATTGATGATGGCAGTGGATGTCAATGATGTAGGAAGGAGTGGAAGTTGCCTGAAACACTGAGGTCTACCCACGTCTTTAGTCTTTAATCTTCCTTCATGTTCTGTATTACATTCTTAAAAGTGTTTAGCAAGTTATTGTATTAAAACTAATCACCATTCTAGACATTGCTGCATCAGTCCTGACACAAAGACAGACTGGCTGAAAAGTCTGTCAAAAGAAAAAAAAAAAAAAAAAAAAACACAACAAACCTCAGCAGTCTGCAGATAACACCAAATCCGAGCAAGGTAGTGACTTGCCTAAAGTCTCATGGACAGTTAGTTATTGGGAAAAGACAGGATGGACGGTCCTAACATCTGATTCCTCCATTTTTGCATTATTAGTGCTCACCCCCTGAAGCAAACCATAGCCTCCTGGCTACCTGGTGTACTGATGATCACAGGCCTCCTTGCCCTGAGAACACGCCTACAGGCTTCGCTGCAGAGGTAACTGTTCAATGCTCTGTTTCTACCACATCAGACCTTAGCTGACATTAACACGGTGCGTGTAAATCGCCCATTTGAAAAATTTAGCAGTCACACATATGTCGCTTAATTGGATAAGTACTAACGGCGTAAAATACGATAAATTTAGAAAGTCGTGGGATGCCATACAGCATTTACTTAGTATTCAGAGTGAGTTTCTTATCTCTCCTCACCACTTACTCAAATTTACAGCATGTTTATGAAATGAGAAGATATTTATGTGTTTTTAATTTTATTAGAATTCTCTTATAAATGATTTATTCTAGCATTGTAGAAGAATCAAGTGCCTTTGAAATATTTTCTGGGCTCTGCATCACATACTTCATTATAACTGGGTGTAAGTTTTATGGAACTTGTCAGACATACTTTTGATTCTATTTATTCTAACATAAAGCATTTTGCAAAATAAAACCAAGTACTTTGTATTCCTATTATGTATTCTGGCTCCCCAAACCATTGTGCTACCTAATTAGGCAGGAGCTCGTAGTGGTTAGAATACAGACTTGCTAGGAAAGATCCCCTTAGAAAGTTCATACATTAAAGGCTTTGTCCCCCGCTGATAATTTCACTAGAGGTGACTGCATCTTGCAGATTAAATCATTGATAAATGACAGGGAATGGCCCAACTGGAGGAAGTGGGTCACTGAGGCTGTGCTTTTGAAGGTTGGGTCTTGTTGGGTATCTGGTTCTTTCTTGCTTGCTCCTGTTGCTATTTGATCCGCATGAAATTACTTCTCCTCAGGACCTTGTGCTGCTGGACAGTTCTCCCTCACTTCAGGGCCCCTGCAATGGAGCCAAATGACACTCTAAAACCATGATCCAAGGTAGCCTTTGGCTCCTTGTTGTTTCCCTTAGTTAGTTTGTCACAGCAACGGAGAGTGACTTGGTCACTACTTGCAACACGTCAAGGTAGGGGCCTAGTGTTTGCTTGTTTCTTGGTTTATGGATTGTAAATATTTTCAGATTGTGAAGAGCAGCTGTTAGAGTGTTTTCAAAAGAATGTCTCTTAGTTTTTTTTAATTTTCTCTTTTATAAATATATTTATTATCCCAGAATTTTAAGCATAAATTTAAGAAAATTCAAATTTAAGTAAAATTCTAGACTATCCATTTTCCTGTGAGTGAGTGGGTAGATTTGGGGCCTTGGGGAGCAGGGAGTCCATGTTACAGATGAAGGCAGCAATGATGCTTGACCTTTTAAAACTTGGAAGACAATTATCAGGGAGACCAGGTCTTTGATTCCTCACCATGCTTAGAACATGTTGCTATGCTGTTGTCAAGACTTCCCCCAAAATGACAACTTAGGTTTCAAATAACCAGATGCTCTTTTAGAGTGAGCATCCTTCACATGAGACATCTTCAATAATCAATACCGATAAGAGTCCTCTGGTCCTCTGAGAGCTGCAAGAATCGATGTTTATCCATAGAAGAACTGAGGAATTGGAAAAATCTCAGCATTTACACTTAAACGTAAGTTCTTAAACATTCTTCAAGGGATGCTAAAAAATATGTATTTTATTTTGTTAATTAGGAAAAATGGAAGAAGACGAAAACCAGTTTGTCTTGGTGAACCAGTGAGTATATTGAGGTTATTTACAAAAACACAGGTGATGGATTACTTACTGGGCTGTGACTGAATAACTCTTAAAGAGTTGCATTATTGAACAACCCAGACTGAGCATGAGTCCACCCCTGTCCAACCTGCCATCAGCTTTTCCAGAGAGTCCCTGTCCCCTGGTATTTTAGGCTTCATTCTATTAGAAGGGGCCACTTCAATTATCAGGAAATAGCTATACACCCTGGAGGTGTATGTTCATTTTTTTTAACTTCCCAAAACTCTACAACTTAGTACATGAAGAAGGTAGAATTAGACATGACACAGCTTATGTCATATTTTTGATTTGTTCAGTCTTGGCCTATGTTAAAATTGTTAGTGGGATCATGGTGTTTTTTTTTTTTTTTTCCTTGAGTGCCATGGAATATGGCCAACAGACTCAGGTGAGTTTGTTGTTTGTGACACCCTCAGATCTCCCAAAAGCAGAGGCCAGCACTGGGTTTTTGTCTCACAAATTCTATGTAAGAAACATGAAGATAGTAGGTGAATGTGATAGAATTTTATTATTAAGCATCGAGTAAAGGAGATTCCCAAGAGCAGTGCAAGAGTGACAGATAAGTGAGGTCATAGAGGCACTGCCTTACAGGAAGTTCCCAGTGGTGGGTTGCTGCTGTCTGGCTTTTGCTTGAGGGTTTAAAAAGGGCTTTGTTAAGTGGGGTTGCAGGGCACCTCAGAGGACAAGCAGCAAGCTCATCATGCTGTTTGTCATCTGCCTCTCTAGTTCTTCTAGAACAGGATGTCTTAGGTTGCAATGGTCAAGTGACTATCAGCAAGTGGAAGCCTTCATGGTTGGCCTATCCTGGCTGCCTGGTGGGATCTGAAAGTCTCTGCATTTTCATTTTAGTGGTAAACTCTGACCAGTGGCAACTAGAGGGAGGGAAGGGCTTGTTACCACTTGTGCTTCCAGGTCATAGTTCATCATTCAAGGAAGTCAGGGCAAGGACTCAAACAGGAGTGATGCAGACCTCGTGGAGGAATGCTGCTTACTGGTTTCCTCACTATATCTTGCTCAGCTGTTTTCTTTATCCAGCCTAGGTCCACTTGCCTAGGGACAGTGTGGCCCACGAGGGCTGGATTTTCCCACATCAATCATCAATGAAATCAACTGAGGCAATAACCTGAAAACATGGCCAATAGGCCAATCTGTTGAGACAATGCTTCCGCTGAGGTTTCAGTTGATAACAAAACTAACCTGGGTAAAGTTTAACTTCTGGTCCAAGGCACAATCAAGTAAATGAAGATAGTGTAACAGAATAAAAGCCTGGAGACCATGGGAAATGACAGAGCATTTGGTCCTAAGAAAAAGAGAACAGTTAGACCAGTGGATTCTCAGTGCTCCAAATGACCCCCATCTTAGCTTTCTTAGGCAGGCTGCTTCCCCGACATAGATTTTGTTCAGCTTAAGTTGGCTTGAAAGCTAATTGGGTGTTTCTAGAACCAAATGCTGAAGTGTTACATGAGATCTTTATGTTTTGAAGTCTTAAAGCTTTGTTAAATATCTGTTACAAAGAAACCCTGTAAAGGCAAAGAAATGGTGAAAACAGGATCAAATGCTTTGTCCATATGAAAACAACATAAAAATAAACACAGCTGTCATTTAACACTTATAAGAAAGAAATAAAACCCTGGGCCTTAGAGACAATGCTATCTGATATGGTGAGTGCTAGTCTCAGGAGCATCCTTGTAAGGTACACAGTGAGCTTTGAAATGTTGTGTTTATTAACGTTCTCAACAGGAACCTGTCACATGATACCAATGGAGACAGCAACAAAGACAACTGACTATTAGGGGTCCAGGCTGTTGACCTTGGTGGAGCTAATGATGAAGGCATCAAACACAATTCTTAGCCCTTCTGTCTCTCCTCTTCCTCTGTCTGTCTCTGTCTCTCTCCACTTCATGAAAAATTTATTTCCCAGTTATTAGATTTCTGTGTATAGGCTGTGTGGCGATTGCTTAAAGCTTTTTTAAAATGTTCACTTTGCAGGCAATGCATGGATGCATGAAGAGGTGGTTTGACCTAGGTTATACAATTAATTCATGATATCCACCCTTGTTAACAAAGACCAGCTATAGCTGATCGCTGAGATACTTCTGAGATACGATACAACACACATCGTGGTTGAAGAAAACGGAAAACAGGAGCAGGTGTTATCATCCCAATTCTATCCTTCTTCTTCCCTTCCTTTCCTCCCTCCCCTTCCTTCTCTCTTTTCCTTTCTATTTTTTCTTCTTTCATTTTATATGGGTAAAGTAACTGGAATAGTGTGTGTGTTGGGGGCACAGAGACTGACTTTTACATGATATTCACATGACAATTCTATGACTGGTGAATACCATTATGTTCACAGACACAGAGAGACACGTGTGCGTATATACATAGATACCTATGCACACAAAGAGTTACACAGACACTCAGAGATACATGCAGGTACATATGCATACATGCTCATGCACACATGAAAGAGATACACATGGACATATAGACACACACATGCATATATACATACCTAGAGATGAATGCCCCGCTCAGCTCTTTTCCACACTGTTGAGAGGCCCTAGTACAGTGACTTTTCTGTAGGATGCAAAACTCATTAACAATGTAGATAATCTATTACCTAGCAATATGGAGATTGGTGGCCTAATGAGACACTGTGGTGTTTCCCATGACGTCTTTGCTACTTTGTCAGGATTTTCATGCTACACATTCCAATCTAAGGAAGCAACTATTAGAAAACACATTTTTGTCTTAATAGTGTAACTTATTTAGATGCACAGCTTAATAATGTTTGAGGAAGTAGTATCATGATTTACCCTTTGCACTGAATCAGCTCCCAAGCCTGGCATTGTAGGGAACAAATGTCTTTTCAGCAGCTTTCCCTGACCTCCTCTAACTCCTCCCCCATGAACCCAGATGACCCCATTCATTATTATGGAGGTTAAAGTGATATCCTTGGTGTGGAAAATACCAAACCACTATGGACAAGTCATCTAGATTTAGCCTTTGGTTTTATAGGAAAGAAAATATGAGCCTAGCCAGGTTAAACCACTTGTCTACACCCATGGGACTCAACCAATGACTGAGTAGAACTCAGGGTGTATACCTTGAGGTTTGAATATACTCCTTTCCCCATGGCTATCCTTTCTATGTTCTGAGTTGTTCCCTGTTAGCATCGGTATTATATTAATTTTTCTTTGCTATTTATATAGAATAAAACTGTGTTCCATAACACTAATACATTACCATTCTACTTTGCTTTACTGATGGCCATTCATCTTGGAAGAAAAAGAGTGGTATGTCCCAGGTTCTTTCCTGTATGTAGTTTATGGCATTAATTTGGGGTTATGAGAAAATCTCTGCTGCTTGGGGTGGGGGGGTGGGGCTATGTCTGTCCCAGTTTTAAATTTGCCTCTATTTCTATATGTACTTGCTGAGTTTCTAGAGATTTTGGCATTAAACTTATTTTTATATTTACTGTCTTGATGGGGTCTGAGTCTGGTGTTGCGTAAGCCAAGCTTTTCTTTATTGTGTTTCCTGAGGAGGTCCTGGATGACTTTGTTTGGCATTTTGAAGCTGAGCTTGGAGTTGGGGCTCTCCTCTTCAAAGTGAATTTACATGGATGTCTGAGTGAGTGAGGACTTGTTTACATGTCTCTCACGTGCTTCCTCACTATTCAGCTAGCATAGACCCCTCCATCTGGGACCTCTCAGTGCTTGTTCACAGGACTCACTTTTATTTTGAGTTTTCTGCTTGAGGTTCCTGTGTCTGCCTCCACCCCCAGGGGACTCCTAACATCAGTGAACACTGAGCACCTGCCCTCCGCCCCCACTATGTGGTATAAATGAGCACATGGGAGCAAACGATGGAATCTGTTCCCTGGTGAAACTTTTGATCTAAGAATAGATGGCAATGCTAAACAGAAGCTGAGCAGAACTATATGGGTACTTGTAGACAGAGAAACACTCTGTGGAAGTGAGCCACAGAGGCCAGATGAGTGCAGAGAAATTACATGAGATTTTTCTCACCCAGTGCCCATCCAGCTTCCGAGGTGGAGACCATGGGCAATCTTGAAACCTCATTTATGGCTCAGTACTGCTTCTCTTCCTCATTGTAGCTGGTCTGCACCCCTGACCCATTACAGAGCCCAGAACATAATAACACAGACCAAGATAAAGAAGGGTCTATGCAACCCTAATTCTAGTCACCATTGTTTTGGCCCTATGCCCCTAATGGCTATTGTTTTAGAATAGGAGCTATGTTTGTTACTTCATTTAACAGTTAAAATACAGACTTATTATAAAATAACCCAAACAGGAATGTTTAAAAACTATTCCTCCCCTATCAGTGGACTTGGGGAGGGGCATGGGTGGAGAAGGCGGAGGGAAGATGGGATTGGGAGGAGAGGAGGAAGGGGTTTATGGGGGGATACAAAGTGAATAAAATATAATGAATAAAAATTAAAAGGAACTGGAAAGCGATGGTAATTAGCTTGCTAACAGCCCTTTAAATCAACTTGTAGCCACCTCCATTTACTCTCGATAGTTTGTTAAGTCTATGTTGTCTTACTTCATTATTGGCAGAATAAAATAATATATTGTTAAAAAAAACTATTCTAATATAGAAAGTCAAGAAATATTAGCCAAAATTGAAAAATATTAGCAATAATTGAGAAAAAGAATGAGAAACAAAATATGTAAGTATATGTCTTGGTATAAGTATATTTAGATTACAAATTTCATATAATTGTATATAACTATGAATTGTAGTATATGCAATTATATAGTATGTTATATATACTTCTGCACATTTCACTGTATATATATTTTTATCTCTCCATCTGTCTCTGCAAGTATGTTTGCCTGTTTTTATATCTAGATACAAATAACGAATGTCAATCATCCCTGTCCAAATCACCAGTCTGTGGTTCTGGCATGAGGCAGGGCAGCCCTTACTTCATGGCTACTTCTCTGTTGGATCCAAGAACTCTTAGCAAGGCAACAGCTTTGAGATCTCATTTCCCACTTTCCCCTCTCACCCAACCTACCATTCCTTTAGGACTAACTGCAATGCCACTCCTGAGTCACATCTTCCTTGTCTACCTGGTGAATTACCCAGATGCTTAATTCCATTCTTTTTCTGTTCAAACTACTTCCAAGCAACAGAAGGTTGCTGTAATTTGGATCCAGAATATTCCCCAAAGGTTCTGGTGAGACATGGTACAACCTTTCAGAGGCAGGCCTAGTAGAAGTGGGATTTGACTGGGTACTTGCCTTCAAATAAGAAAATGGTTCCCCTCCCTTCCTCTTTTTCTCTCCTCCTAATTGCATCCTGGGTACCAAGAGCTGAGCACGGGGCCTGAACACAGACCCCAAAACAATGCACTCAGCCAGCCATGGAATGAAGGCGTCAAAACCTTGGACACAAATCGACCTCTTTTCTTAGAAGTTGGTTACCTCATATATTTTGCTACAGAGACGCAGAACTAACAGAAAAATTTAGAGGCTCTCTTCTTTGCTTGGGGTAGTGGAAGCTGGTCTTCAGAGAAGAGAGAGCACTTTTAAAACAAAGAGGGCTGTATGAACGGAGACTAACACCAAATGCAGTCTCCACGGTCGCTTTCATCTAGGAAGGGAGCAGTTTTGAGGTCAAATGGTAGAAGTTATATCTAGTGACTTTCTAAAGGCTGGTAGGAACACATAGAGGAACCCTGGCTTTTTACACTGTCCCTGCTGTAAATGGCATCGAGCCTAATTAGGAAACTTCTAGAAAGTCTTGTTATTGGCACCTTTAGCTCAGATGATTCATTTTTACCATGCTTTACAGCACCATGGAAATGTTAGCACCGTGACCCACCACCAGAAAACTTACTTTAAGTCTTCTTTCTTCCATTTCCGAATACCTCTGTGTGTGACACAACTCACATTATTCAAGAAATGTTTGAAATATTCTAAAGTAATTTTAAATAACGTGTCACACATAGAAATAGGAGCTTAGTCAGAGAAAGTTATCAAAACACAGCAAGAAGGCTCATGAAAACACAGACAGACCCAAACACTTTTAGACTAGACTAGTTTTCAGTTCTGTGGAGACTGGGCCTGAGGACTGCTCTGGGATGTGGCCACACATTTCTTCTGGTGATGCTTGTCCCTGCCTCAGTCCTTTAGCTTGCAGATAGTTCATCCGGAGGTCACTGTCTGCAAGGCCCAGGTGTGTGAGCCTCAGCAGTAGGGGAGAAAGCTGGTGACTCAGAGATTGTCCACAAACCAGCCCCAGAAAAAAACAAAAAAAAAAAAACAAAACAAAAACAAAACAAAAAAACCTTTACAAAGGATGTATGTGCCCTACAGAAGTTGATGGAATTTATAGAAGAGGTCACAGAGAAGATGTCGGCAGATATTCTGTACGACATGCTTCTCCATACCCAGTTCTTCAACTGAGATTATGACTGCTTCCAGGGCTCTGCTAAGTTAGCATCAGTTAGCATGTAGAAGACACTAGTTTGTATTCACGCAATGTGTGGCCTCTAGATGAACACCAAGTTTGGAGATGCACCCCATTATGTGAAGATCAAAGGACCAGTGTTCCTCATAGACCTATCTAGTCCAGCGGTGAATGGACAATGAAGAGAACTGAAGATGTGATGTTAAGGGAGAGGGCTGAGCCAGCAAAAGACTCTTAAAGAAATCGTCTAAAACAGAAGATGAAATCAAGATCCTTAGGCAAGTAATAAGAGAGGAAATTCTGCCAGGCAGGTTCTGGTGAACTTTACAGGGTAAGTGATGAAGGTGAATTAGGAAAAGGTAACCAAACCATAAGACCTAAAGTTCTTGGGAATTTAAGGAGGACACAAGTTTACTAGTTGCTGGAATTCATGTCTGATCCACTCAGTCTAGAAGTGGCTGTGCTCAGGAGCTAGGGTGTTGGAGGCATGTTTTAAACCATAGGCTCTGGGACAGTATGGCATGTGAAAACAGAGTCTGAGAGATCTTGGCTTCTAGAAGGATGAGGAATGGAAACCTTCGCATTCCATCTGCAGGCTTTCACACACATCTGGCAACATCTCCTTCAGCCTTTCTCAAGTTGGCCCCTCACTGTCCTAGTTTCATTGCTGTGACACCCTGACAAAAATCGGCTTTGGGGAAAGGGGCTTGTTTTAGCATTTTTTCTAGGGTGTAGCCCTTCATCAAAAGAGAGTCATAGTACAGGTGCTTGACATCATTTTTATATCGAGTGATGTGGTCTACAGTCATGAGCAGACAGGGAACAAAGGCAACATGCGTGCTCTCAGGTCCTGCTCTATACATTACACCCTCTAGGACCCAGCAAATGGAATGGTGTCACCCACATTCAGGATGGGCCTTCCCACCTCTGGTTAACCCCAATTACAAAGATCCTTCACAGGAGTCCCCAGACACAGCAATTTCTCTGAGAGCTTCTGCTCCCAGCGACCCTTAGCTTGCCAGTTAGGGCTAACCATCACACTCACACTGAAAATGCTTCACCTACCCTCAAGGACAGAGACATTGGTAGCAAAAGAGACACATGGGTAACACAGCTGTCCCTGACCCAAACAGTAAAAGCTACTTTAAAATTTTTACTTTGATTTCATAATTCCAAGACATTCCATATTTTCAACATAGTTAAATTTTCTGGTGGATAACTTTGGAGGTGGGGTTTTTCCAGAAAGTGTAAACTTTTATTGACTCACCAAATGTGAGTTTCTAAAATTATGAAGCTGTAGAGAACACGCTTGTTATAAAGCACTGAAAGTGATGTCTTCTGTGCTGAAGCGTTCCTCTTCGGAAGGTGTTGTTTTTCTTCCTTAGCCGTCTTCCGTGAGATCAAGCTCAACTGTCATCACTTCTTAACAAGCCCCACAGAGTTGCCTATTTTATACGGAATATATGTGTAAGACCTGCTGCAGGGGAGTGAACTGTACCCACTTAGGGTGAGAAAGCACTTAAGTTTGTTCTCACATGAGCATTCCAGCATTTGGGCAATCCCATGGTATGAATAAGTAACAGCCTGTAGGATGATGGGCCCCAAACCATCTGAAATGGTTTGTCCTAAGGGAGCATGTCACTGGGGTAGTGGTGTGAGCGTGAGAGTGAGGGGGTGGGGGGTCAATTTTAAAGAAAGCCAGGCAGCAGCCATGGCTTCATAACAGCGGTAGAGAGAGACATCAGGTATTATGCAAGTAGCAGGGCGTGTTACATGTGCGTAAGCAGACAGGAAAGCAAGGGCAGTGCTCAAATTAAAAAAGAAAATAAAGTAGATGTAGGCAAAACAGGTTGTTTCTTTCTAATTAACCCAGTTTGTCCTCCACAATACATTTGTTTCTCACTCGTTCTTGCTGCAGAACATTCTCCAGGGAATGGAATATCCCCTCACATGTCAGGGAGAGCAGAAGCTTTTGTCCAAGGTCCCTCCTTGGCTCTACAGTTGCCACCAACTGCTGCGGGAGGAGACTGCCCAGCCCAGCTGCAGAGAGGGCCCCTTCACCTGGAGAGCCACATGCCACGCTGTGTAAAGAGCTCCGAGGAAGCAGTCTTCATTTGCGTTGAGTGTGATTTTCAGAGATGAAACTGCGTCTGCGTCATTCTCGCTCCTGCAGGGTAAGCCCTCACCCCTACGCCTGGTAACATCTCTCATACAAACTCAGTTTACCAAGTCGGACTGCGGTGTAGTACTTGCTTTGTTCAGTTTTGGGGGTCTCCCCACCGTGTGTGTGTGTGTGTGTGTGTGTGTGTGTGTGTGTGTGTGTGTGTTACATTCACTCTGAATTACAGTAGTCTGTTTTCAGGTGTTGTGTTGATCTTGCAATGATGTATACTTTTATATTTCATCTGACACATTTCCAGTACCAATCATTGTGCTATTGGTACAGACTTTTGATACTGGGGCATTAATCTTCAAAAGGTGTGAAACTCAATGTCAGAGGAAAGATGATTAGTAAAACGAAACTACAGTCCACAAAATAGAACATTAAGTTTATTAACCTCATCCCTGCAGGACTGCTTGTGACAACAGAAATCTTGTATGTCAGTAAGTAGATGTGGCCCCACACAGAAGGCAAATGGAGCTGATCCTACTTCAGCGGCATTTTACCTAGTTTCTAGGTTTGGAAACCTAAAATTGGTAACTAAATTCCAGGGTTTTTTTGTTTGTTTGTTTGTTTTGTTTTGTAAGAAGCTACATGTAGCTTTAAAAAAAAAACTGCATCAACTACCAAGAGAAATAGCTCAGTTTTGATTGTGGACAGACTTCCATATTCATTTAAAAAAACCACTAGCCAAGAAAGTATAGAAATAGGCGGTGTGTGTGTGTGCGAGAGATAGAGTCAGAGAGACAGAGGGAGAGAGAGACAGACAGAGAAGAAAAGTTAAGGACTTAACCCGCTTCACACCTTGACTTAGGTTTTATCTTAGGGTTTTGTTGCTGTGAAGACACAACCAAGGCCACTGTCATAAAGAAAACATTTACCTCAGGCCGGCCTACAGCTTCACAGGTTTAGTCCATTATCGATCCTCACAGCAGGAAATATACTTAGCACACACATAGTACATACTTAGTACATGTGTACTGCATGAGTAGTACATGCTTAGTACATACCTGCATCTATGTGGTAGATATGTAGTACATAGTTCATATGTCATACATATGCAGTAAATGTGTAATACTTAGTTTTATTTATTTATTACATACATATTTAGTAATTAGTACATAAGTAGTACATACGTGGTACATATGTAGTACATGCTTAGTTGGTTATACATACCGAGTACGTACCTAGTACACAATACATAGGTAGGATACATATAATAGTATATAGTACATATGTAATACTCAGAACATACATAGCATGGACATATCATGTAGTATGTACATAGTACATAAGCAGTACATGGCACATATATATACCTAACATGTAACATGTATTACATACATATTACATATATGGTATATATGTAGTCTGTAGTACATACATAGAATGTAGTAAGTACTTAGTAAATAGGTAGCACATGCAGGACAGAACACTTCTATCCTCCACAGTGGTCACCAATGGCCCCAGTGGTTCCTCAGTCATCTTTGTACTCACTGTGTTGATGTGATCAGCCATGATGCAGGGCCTTTCAGTCTGCTTCTGGCATCTCCCAGGGTGGCCTGCTTGTCCTCAGCCATTGCCTCAGTTTTGGAGTTGTGTGCTGGAATTCTTGTTGTCTTCCTCGGTTTTCTAAAACTGTGTCACTTCTTGGATCATATTTTGGGGCCTTTGGTCCGTCTCAGTTCTGTCCTAGATGACAGGAATCCTGTGAAGCTATAACAAAGCACTTTCAAGAATAGGTTTCATAGCCCCCATTCCCTTTCCACAACCAGGTGGAGAACACATGGAATTGGAGCTGTCTCCTGCATTTCAGCTGATACATTTATGTCACCTCTGCTGATCAGGCTAAGACAGCTCTATATTCATATGTGTATTCTCTATTCAAACACCAAGGTTTTAAAATATCTACTTATGCCTAAGGCCAATGTTCTACTGTCCAGCATGGTGTATTTTCTGAAAATTTGCTCTAAGATGCATGGCTTCTCTGTATTCTTCCTCTGTTCATTTTCTGGGCCTATCCTGTATTGCTCTCCTTTCTTTATCATAGCACTTCCTCATTGCTGTTTTTTTCTTTAGCTCCTGCAGTACTTCTACTGTGTGGAACCCGCTGGGTCCTCTTCAATTCCTCCCAGAGCTGTTGATTTGCAGAGTCAGTGGTCTCTGGCCCGCAGACAGTTCCAGAAGCAATTCTTTGGCTTCTCTCCCCTTACTGGCATCCAGGTCTCTGCATGGCCGTGTTTCCTCTAAAGCATCTCTTTCCCTCCAGCTCCACTGAACATGAAGTTAATCATCTGGGTGTCTCTTGCTAGGTTTTTTTTTCCCTCTTCCTCTCCACTCAGTCTCTTTTGAGCCAGAGTGATCTCTTGTATTGTACTTCAAAGCTCTCTGTGTCATCAGTCCCAGAATAGCAAAGCTTTGAGTCCACATATGCACATCCCTCCAAGATGTCTTCCTTTGTGTGGAAGACATTCCCTTTCCTCATGGCCCACATTCTACCTTCCTGTCACTGCACAAGACAAGCTCATCTTCCCATTTAGATCTCAAATCTACGTTGCTTCAGAAGCTGCCCACCCTCCTGCTGCCTCTTAATGGCCCCATGCTTAAAATGCTCTGCTCCACCACTCAGGCCCTTGGCCCATCCTTGGTGCTAGGAGACTCTGAAGATCCGACATTCTTCACAAAGTACCACATTAGGCTCTTTGGTGGCATGCTGACAGTTTCAAAGAGCAAACGAATGCTTAAAGAAGGGCGAATGCAGGAAGCTGTTATATTTGCGATTTGTTTGAACTGAAATCCCAAGATGACACAGATTTCTCCACTTCTTTAAATTAGTATAATGGAATTGGTAAGCGAGCAGATTTAGCCGTAAATTCTATATCCCTTGACAAACTTCTGCTCGGTCCCCACAGCTATGGCTTCAATTGGGTCAAGCAGCATCACTGCCAAATTAGCATTTCATTTAAGAGAGAAAACACATGTTAGACTTTCCTCTCACATCTGTTTTCCAGCCTGATGGTTCAGCCCCTGGGACCTTGTGAAGGGGCCAGTACATGATAATAGCTCAGGGAGGGGCTAGTTCAGGGAAGCTGATGCACAGAGAGACACAGGACTCTGAAATTTGGTTGTAGGGGCAAGAGAAAGGAAATGAGAACAAAAGGAATTGTTTTTAAACAGCACAATAATCATATTTCCAATACCTATTTTTCTAATCCTTTTCTGTCACTTAAGTAAGAATTTAAAGATAAAGCGATTAATTTAGATCAGTTTTCTAAACTCTGTTTTAGTTACTTTATTCCTGTTCTCTTTTATGTCATCATTTTCTGACCCTTCCACGAGTTTATTCTTATGACTCACCTCTCCTCCAATGAGCAGCCCCACAACTGAATGGCCATCACATAAGCCCTGAGTGGAAATAATAATAGAGGGACCTCAAGACTTTAAAGAAATGCTGCTAAGGAAGCAAATTCTTCCATCAGGCATTTGCCAACCATAGAAAAAATCTAAAAAGGAAACAGTCAATTTACAGTTGCGTTTATTCAGAAACTGTCTCCATGGTCCTTCATTCACACATCTTCATGGTCAAATGTCTAAATGAAGCTTCCCTAAAGCCTCTCTCTTGGGCAATACTGATGTGTCACCACACTTTCCACATGTGAGTCATGTGACAGGGAAGGGACTGTTAGCAGTCTCCAGCTAATGTGCTGGACTGCCTCAGAATGGCTTTTTTTATCACACAAGGCTTTGCCAGTGAATTCTTGTTTCAGGGTGCTGACTACTCATGTAGGAGAGAAGAAACAAGTGGCAACTCTCATGGCTGCATCATGTTGAAGACCTTGTTAGACTCATTGACTAGTTCAGGTACATGATTAGGCTCCATAAATAAACTTAGGCCAGGCACAATTTTAATTTAACCAAACTTGGAAAACCCCATCCCACATGCAGCCATGGTTTTTATATCTGTGTGGACAGTGAGTCATCCTACATCCTTTGTGTCCAGCAGCTTTGAGAAGAGTTCATGTTCCCGGAAGTCAGCTGTAGACTCAAGCATTAGAAAGATGTGAGAATCTGCCAGGCTTCTGGCTGCTTTAATCACTGTTAATGAAGGTAATGATTTAGTGGACATATAATGAGTATTGGAAGGAATGATTGGCCTCTGTGTGAATCTCATTATTGATCTCTGTGGAAGCTTATTTCATTTCTCAGCTGACCCATTTAATTCCATGTTTGGGGATTATCACTGAGTATAAAGAGAGACTGAAGGCCTCACAAATCCATGTTATAGTCAGGCTTACTTTTTTTTCTTCTTCTTTTCCCTTATAATAGAGGTATCATGTTTTATCACTGTCATCTAAAACTCCAAAGCTATGTTAGTCTCCCATTAGGACAAATACTTTTAGGACTTAATGTCAGAAGTAGGAGTTTGGGGATCATGATGAACTGTTCATTTTCCAGAACCCACTCATGATACTCAGAAAATCAATAAGATGGAGAAGCAAGACTTAACAGCAGGCTGCCCTCAGTGCTGGTCTCAGGAGCACTTCCTGCGGATCAAATAAACAACTGATCCTGTACCTGGGCATGAGAGAAGTCCCTTCACAAAGCTCTTTCTCTCCCACAGAGTTCTCAAGTTACAGAGAAATAAAAAACCAGCACCATGGGGAAAGGGCACTAATGGGAGAGAAGGGGAAGGTTGAATTCTGACAAAGCACATGACACACTTGAGAGACAGCCTCTGTGAAGCCCAAGGCTATAGGCAATGAATACATACCAACAGAATCATTAAATAATACCTTTAAAACTCTGGGGGAAAAAAAGACTTAAAACACTGTAAGCAGATCTATGGGAAGAGAATATGTATAATATATCTAAGCTTATCCTCTAATAACTCAAGAGATGAAGAATCCAGCCACGGGGGCACTGTGTATCTAACAAGCTGGCTGTTAAGCATGCTTGCTGTAGACAAGCCAATTAGAAAGATGCAGAGGTCAGGATCTAAAGTTTTATCACCTGGTACAGGAAAAGGATGATGACCTGAGTGGTTGCCAGAAAGCTGCCCATGGCCCCAGGAGTGTCACGGTTTGAACAAAAGGGAAAAATTACTTTACATGGGCTTTTAGCAGGCTAAGTGTGTCAAGCAAGTATTTTTCTCACTGGAAAGAAGAATCTATTTACATAATGCATTTTATAGATTATTTTGGAAAAAAATAAGCTGAGGCAAATGATGATATGATTATTAAATCACATTTGTTTATAGTGCGTTAGTATTTGCGTGTGTATGTGTGGGTGCAGTGTCAGCAAGCATGCCAGAGCACATGTGAAATGGTCAGAGGACAACTTGTGGGAGTCTGTTCTCTTCTTCCCCCATGGGGGTTGCTGGGATCAAAGGCAGGTCATCTGGCTCTGCCCCCATTGCTCTTACCAGCTGAGCCATCTTAGCAGCCCTAACAGTAGCTCTTAACTCTGTGTGTGACTGGATGTAGAACAGCCAACTTTGAGAGTTTAAGGAAAATTACCACTTAGACCTAGACCTTTCCTTCCTTTGGAAAAAGGAATAGGTCCCTCAGACAAAGTTTCCAGTAGGTGACTAACAACCTGAGGTGACAGACACAAATGACAGACTGAGCTTCCCAAACCCCAGGGGCAATCTTCCAGAAGATTCCCAGAGAAAGCTTATCTCCTGATAAATGTGAATGTTGTAGATGGCGATTAATATTTACTACTGGTTTATCTTCTGGTAATGCTGCTGTTAATCCTCAGCAGCTGTATAACCAAATCACCAACAGAGTCTGGGTTTTAGTTAACCTAGAACACACTGCTGGGCAATATTTAATCCCTCCTAAACCTCCAAGCCCTCAGTTTCCTAACATTTAGATTTCCCACAGTATACTTGCTTTTTGTGAAATCTTAGGTCTGGTTCATGCTCCACTTCCTCCAAGCTCTCTCCTCCAGCTCTGCTCTCCTAGCTCTCCTCTTGCTCCTTCTCCTCCTTCTCCTCCCACTCCTCTCCTGCCTTCTGGCTCCTCCCCTCTTTCCTGTCCTCTGGCTCCTCCCTGCTCAATGTTGTGTCTAGTTGCTTTATTTTTTCCTGTTTACACACGAGTTGAGACAGAATGCTTAGAATGAGTATCACAATGCAATATCCGGATTGAAACCAGAGAGTTGGGGGTGGGGTGGGGGAAAAATCAGTATTTGAATGAAAAAGGGTAATGTGTATACATTTAAAAAAAAAAAAACATTATACCAACATGTGAATAACATTTCTTTCTAGAATATTTCTTTATGCATTTTAGGTTTTAAAGGGAGAAAAATTGTGAAACAAAGATGGAGGAAGAAGCTACTGAAGTTTGCAGGGAACATTCCTAGAGCAACTAAATCAAGCTCAGCTGTTATGGTCTTGTATTAAGATTTGCTGTTTCCTTTTGAACTGGTGGTTGAATTTCTGAGCTGATTTCCCTCTCACTTGGCTAACCTTAAAAAGAAGTACAGTAGAATCTACAGGTTCAATTAGCCATATAACCTGAGTTCTAATAAGGAGATAAAAATGACTGCCTTTCTCTACAGGGCATTTATCATCTTGAAATTCTTATTGAATTTCGGGGAGTGTTAGTTCACCATACCTTCCTTGCCTGCTTCTCAGGTGTGAAGTGGACCTCTATCATGCAAAAGGTTGTTGAATGTCCCCAGTAGGAACTATATCATGCATGCTACATACATATGAACACGTATACACAAAACCTCTGGAGCTACAGTAGATAGATCAGCGATCTAATAGTACTGAATCAGAAAAGGGGGAATTTGAGCATGAGATTTTCTTCCACATAGTGCACATCATAAGCTTATTGAACTGGTGTTTCTGTCATTACTGTGTGTGTATGTTCAGTCTCTGGGAATATAAGAATTGCTGTAAATTCCTAATGAAACAATAAAAGCTAGCCAAGTCACACAAGTCTTGGTAAAATATTCTATATTTTCCTCAGTATAATACATTTGTCAATAATTTACTGGATTCAAATTGAATAACATTATATGGGATGTTTGTTTAAAAGTAATTTTTTAACACAAAGCAACAGAAATAGAGGCTGGCAAAAGATTATATAAAAGCCAAGAAGCTTCTGCCTGATCTAGGAAACAATTTTAAAAAACATATAAACAGACCACAGAAAGAGAGACAATATTTACAAACCATATACTTGCAAGAAGATCATATACAAAGCATGAAAGGAACACAGACAACTCAATAATAAAGAAAGCAATTCAATTAAGGCATGAACAAAGATCAAGACATATAGTCCTCAAAAGAAGATATGCAAATGAGAACGCCTTCCATATCATTATCCATCAGAGAAGTGCAAATTAAATCACAAGATGAAGCCATCACTTACCTATTAGAACAGCCACTTTAAAAGGATAATAAATGATAGGTGCTGATGAAGAAACAGAACAAAGGGAGTCCTGTGTAATGTTGGAGGGAATTTAATGAGTTATAATCATCATGGAAAACACACTTCAACTTCCTCAAATGGCTAAAAGTAGAACTCTCATTTCCAGAGTCTCACTGCTATGTCTTGATCCACAGGATATTATATCTATGTGCTGGAAGACATATATGCCTTCGATGTTCACTGCAATGGTATTCATGAGAGCCTAGACAAAGAGATGACCCAGTGTCCATTACCAGGTGAACTACTAAGGAAATAATGGTATATACAAATAATGGAGTATTACTTTCCCATAAAAAAGCAAGAATCCCTCTCATTTATTTTAACAACTTTGATGGATCTGAAGAACTTCATGGTAAATGAAAAACAAAAACAAAAAAAACAGGCTCAGAAAGACAAATAGTACAAAGTGTTTGTACTGGGGATGTACCAAAAAAGAAGACTGAACTTGTAAAAACAGAATAGAGGTTATGCAATTCTTGGAGTTTGGGAGACAGAAAAAAATTACAATGTAAAGTGTATAAACTTCAGTAAGATATACAAGGTACTTTCGACAGATCTACTCTCTACTACATAGTAAAAATAAATAAATATCAATACAAACATGTGTAACTACAAAATTAAAAATCAGACTTTTGCAAAGGAGCACATACTATTTGAAACACTTTTGAAAGACAGATGGCTATTCATCTTTCAAGCCAACCTGCTGGAGTAAGGCTTTATGATGCAGTGCTTATACATGCATCATGTGGATGCATGCATCTCACATATGAACGAGAAGGCAGAAGAAAAGTTGCAGCTAACAGACAGAAAAGCACTGGTATTCCTAATGTAAGCCATGCAGAGGAGGAATCAGGCAGGTTAACATGCTCAAGGACAGGACATGCTAGAGGATTCTCTGACCTGAACTGGGTTTTGTCCATTTGCAGGTCTTTGAATCCCATAAGATTTGCCATGTTTTGCTATGCTGTCTCTTCCATTTCTTAAAACGCTCCAAAGAAAGTCCTGGTTGGTTAGCTAAGTCGTTGGCAATCCAAGTGTGGTTAGAAGGTGAAATCTCCTCTATAGTCTTACATGTTTGAAAACTTTGACCCTGAATGGTGATACTATTTGAGAAGGCTGTGGGATGTATGGGAAGAAGGGCCTCACTGGTGAAAGTAAATCCCAAGGAGTGGCCATTAAAGTTTTTTGGTCCAGCCCCTTTCCACACTGTTCTCTGATTGCTGGTCTCTCAAGAAGTGAGAATTCCCAGCTATGTGCTCTGACACCATGAACTTGATTTCTATGATGAACTGATCCATCTCAAACCATGAGGCAAAATAAGCATCTTCTCTCTTACATTTCCGTTTGTTGGGAATTTTCTCACAATAGGATTGTCACTGAGGTTTATGAGGTTTATGTCATGGGGTTTATGAGCTCTTTTGGTTTCTTTTCCATTGCTGTGATTAAAAACACTGACTGAAAGCAAGTTATATTTGTTTGTTTGTTTTGCTCAGAAGGTCAGGCTATAGTCCTTCATTGAGCAAACTCAGGGCTGTGACTTGAGAAACTGAAAGTAAGCCTGCTTGTTAGTCTACACAACATCACCTCCAACAAAGAAAATAACTTCACAGCAAAGAAGTAGAGCAGAAACCAAGGAGAATGTTGCCTACTAGCTGGCATAAAGGACAGCTTTTGCTCAGCTAGCTTTTTTACAATGTTTAGGAATGCTTGCATAAGGGTAATGCCTCCCACAGTAGGCTGGGCCCTCCTGTATCAACAAGCAAGGCAATCCCCCACAAATGTCCCCAGCTTGATCTACACATTTCCTCAATCCAAGATGTCCTCTGAGATGACTCTAGGCTGTTTTACTGTGTCAGTCAGAGCTAACCAGGATGTGAGCCTACTGAACTCTTCTGAGTGGAAGATGTTGAGGACTTTGTAGGTAAGGGCAGAGAGTCCAAAGAATGCTATCAGCAGAGCTTCATAGGGAAATTGGTGGTGATCTGAAAGACCAGAATGCCAACAGAAATGCCGAGTGTAATGACTGTTCCCATGGAATGGTAGAGAGTAGCAAGGAACTCTATAGGAATTGGGGTACACGGGACTGAATGAGAAATGTACTTTGAGGACCTGAGCACTTGGTCCCCAGTTTGTGGTGCCGCTGGGGGAGGTGATGGAACCACTAGGATGTGGAGTGTTGATGGAGGACACTGGTCACTGATGCTGGTCTTTGAGTTTTCATAGCTTTTATAACCTGGTCGTTATTTCAAATTCACTGTGAAAGGTCCCCAGCCACCTTTCCCACCACTGCAACCAAGCCTTCCCCACACAACAGACTGTCTGACCTCTGGAATCCTAAGTGACGAACGCACTGCCCAGCACCTCTCTTCCAGAGCAGCATGCCCAGTTCTTTCGGTTGGGTCACCATTTTTCTTGCTTGCTTGCAGCCCATAACTGGTCCTATCTAGTTTCTTGATTTTTCAGTGTCTTTTTCCTGTTCTTCCAGCCCACATTTCTCCAACAATTTCTAACCCCAAGCATTCTAAAGGTCTGCTCTGCATTTCTGTGTGAATAGCAAGTAAACACCTCAGTTATTATGGCCTGCAAAGAGCAATTCCTTTTATCCAACTTCTTGTCCTGTTTCTTTCGCAGCCTTCCCTGTCTTAGTTGACAACAACCCTACCAGTTAGTTTTTCCAGTGAGAATGCTGAGTCATCTCCAGCTCTCCTCACCAATCGAACATCCAATTCACTAGACAAACCTTGCATGTTCAAGTTGCACATGATTAAGATAAGCATAGTGGGTCTCAGTAACCATTTAGACAGTAAAAATTATGTATACATGGTATCTGTTTTAAATGGAATTCTGACAAGCTTTAGGACACTTAGCTGAATTTTTGATGCAGATTAATTGAAAGGGCTGTTCTTTTATTGGTTGGTGAGTGAATCAGGTATGCTATTTTTAACATTTAAAATAGCCCAAATGTTGATGTTATATTAAATTAGCTGTTAAATAACCCTAATAAAAATGAGTGGCTGGGACTGAGACAAAGGCTCTCCTAGTGCAGTGCTTGCTCTGGCACAAACACAAGGGTCTGAATTTGATACCCCACCCTAACCTAAAGCAATAGGCTAAGCAGTACATGCCTGCCATTCTTCACTGCAGAGGAGAAAGCAGGGAGACAGCTGGGCATGCTCAGGACGGGGCTCACAGCCAAACCAGTGAGCTTCCAGCCCAGTGAGAGATGCTGTCATGGAAAATAAGAAGGTGAGGTAGTCGGGGAAGACAGACATTGAGCCCTGACTTTAACACATGAACACATTTGTGAATGTCAACCTGAACACGTTCACATGAACACACACACAGAGGAGTAAATAGTGTACTGTATATCTTTAACTATTTTAACAACTAGGAAAATGTTACAAAAACATGAATTTTCCATAGGATGTGTGGGTATTACCTTTAACCTACAGGCTACTTGACCTCAGATGAGGTTATGATGAGCAAAATATACCATAGTATCTTATATCGCAATGAAATCTTGTCTGCAGTTATATTTCTTTTTAATCCAAACTGAATTTGGCAATACTTTTACAAATCTCTCTTTTTCAAATGTTATTGCATTATTAAAGCCACTAAAATATCCCAGAGGATTTGACAATGTTCTGTCCCCCTCTAAAGCAATAATAAGATGCTGATGGCTTTTAGAGAGTATTTGTCTGGAATAACTAATAATCAGAATTTTAGAAGTTCATGCGATTAAATGAAAATAGTCAAGCCATCAACATGGGCAACAAAGGTTACTTTAGCATATCAGTCTGTATCACACAGACAGTTTATGATGTAATGCATGTTTTCAAAGGTTGCCTCTCAGCTGTAGATATGTAAATGCTTGTCACAAGGCAGCTTAAGAAATGGTTATGCAAGATTCTCATACAAAAAGAGTGAAGCCATGATCCTTTGTCTCTTCCCTAAAAGGCTAGCGTTGGTTTTAGCATTTCCAAAAAAAAAAAAAAAAAAAAAACAAAAGACTACTAAAAGAACCTCTTGTTGTAACTTGATTGTTTTTAAGATGTTTATTTGTTTTCACTTTGTGTGTGTACGTGTGTGGATGTCTGCATGCCACAGCCCATGTGTGGAACACAGATGTCAACCAGTATGAGCCAGTTCTCTCTCCTTCCATGTGATTCCTGAGGATCACACTCAAGTTGCCAGGTACAGTGACTTCATCCACTGTTTGCTAGTCCTGGCTTTATCTTAAATAAACCAAACACTGCCTAATTCAAGATTTGGGGTCAATGTAGACAGCAATTCTAATATCTGCTGTCCTGTCGTATCTAGTTGAAAATAAAATGTGTCCTTTGCACTTGTAGAGTTGTCCTCCTCAGAACTCCTGGCTTAGTAAGAGCTCAGTAAGTGCAATGCTAGATGCTGAAGACTGGGTGCCTGCATCAGAGCAGCTAGTTGACTCTGAGAGTGGCTTTTCTTCACATTCCTTAGGTCTTCAGTGTCCCACCAGCACCTGGGGTGGAAGTGGGGGGTCAGCAGGTACAGAAAGGGGTGTGGCGCTCCTATCAGGACTTTCGATTTTAAGATCCAGCAAAGAAAGAGGGAGCCAGGCTCCTGCCCCTAGGTTACACCTGCACCCAGACAGCCTGGACAGAGTGAGTGTAAGCCGAGACACTGGGAAATCCTGCATTCACCTGGTTAAATGTTAGAAATAATTTAGGAAAATGGTTCAATTCCTATTTTTACACCCATTAAAACATAAGTTACTTCTAGTGAAGCTATTGAAAACTGATGGTTTTATTAGTTAATTTACTTTTGGACAATTTTATATATGGATAGTGTGTTCCTATTCTCTTGACTGTAAAAATCAAGATACACCAAACTGTGGATGGGTCCAATCATGAACAATTGAAAGAAGTGTCATAATTCTATAATTTATTTGCATGTAATAATCAGTGCTTGAGAGTAAAAAAAAAAAGAATCCTTTCAAGTATTCTATATTTCAGCCCCAAAGTGAAACTCAAAGTAGCATTAGCATAATTAGTGTTACTATAAATAGAACACTTGAGAAATCTAAATAAGCAAGGCCAATTAGTTAAAAAGCTGAGGGCATTAGGTTAACTACTCATAAAAAAAAAAAAAGATGCATGCAAGACCTGAAGCAAAGAGAGGGCTGATGAAGAACATCAGTGTGGAATGATGTTGTTGAAAATAAATTTTGCACAAAAATGAAGACCCTGGGAGGCATTTTTGAATCAGTTGAGAAACACAGTCACCATTCAGTTAAAGGTACCTGTAATTAATATTTACAGATTGCTGCATCTCATTAAGAAGGTTCCAGGAGATCCTGCCTCAAAAAAAGAAGATACAGAACAACATGGGGAATGATAGATGCTGACCTGTAGTCTCTCTAGGTGCCTGCACACCCGAGCACCTGCAGATATGTGTGCACACAAATATATCCACCTCTCCCACACAATATACATATATTAAAGATTTCAAATGCCGATGTAATCGGGACACCTTAAGTTTCAAGTGCATTGATTACAAAGCCGAGGATGAATTTCCTCTCCGGTGTGTGCACAGCAGTGTAAGTCTCTAGGGTCCCTACTGCTGGCAGTACCATCAGCAGCTTTCCCTTTGATGTCTTTTGCAACTTCTATAAGCAAACCTGAAGGGTCGGATATTAAGCTCTCAAAATGTGCTTCTTAAATTTAAGTAAAAAATAAATAAATAAATAAAAGGGGCCTCTTACATTTTGTAGTTCTTGATGGATTTCAAGACAATATTCTCCCTCACGGGCTTTTGTTAGGATTCTTCTATGCCAGAAGTCATTGTATTTCTTCCCTTTCAGGATGTTCAGATAGAAAAGTCTGGATAAATAATGGGATAGATAATCCATTTTGGCATCTGAAAAGCCTAGACATCAGGAGAGACATAAACTAAACATTTCAGAGAAATAGGCTCCGTTCAACTTTAGTTATCCTTACTGCTGACATATATACCATGTATTATTTATAAATATAGAGTATAAAATATAATGTGTATAAAATGTTATATATATAGAATTAGAAGATAGATAAAACTGAATGGAAGCAACAGATGTTTATTATATATATATATATATATATATATATATATATATATATATATATATTTAGATAGAAGACAGAGGGAACTGAATGGTGGGAACATAGTGTTAGATTTCACCCTGTGCAGGGTCTTACAGTCCTAGAATGTGAGGCACAGAAACAAAGATGAATTATGACATGGCAGACACACAGAACATAGTTGACTCATGTGATTTTCAGGTGTCATTTTCTGCTTGCCCTTCAGGGAAGATATATATAAGCTCACAACACAGCCATCTCTGAGCATTTTTGTCAGGTTGCCTGGGACATCTCTGGGTGACAAGGCTTTCCAGGCTTGCTGCTATCACATGCCCTGTTTATTGAAAAACTGCAGTCCCGTGAGCTGAAACATTGCATCGTGGAGGGAGGACAGAAACTCTGAAGATGCTGGAACCTGAGGAAACCCACCAGACTCTGGAAGCCAGCAATACTGATGAGGCGTAGGAAGAAAGCCCAGGAAGTAAAGAGATGCACAAGGCTCCACTCTTGTGTTACAGTAGCAGGAACTCCAGTTTGGCAGGTTTCATGAGGCCTCCCACATTACGGGCTGGGCTTTTCTGGGATGTGGCTGTCAGTGTGTCAGCAATGCTCCGTGAGTCAACCCCACCAATATTCTGAGAGGTGACTCTACGTGCAGACTCGTGCAAGTGGCCCCAACGAACTCTTTGTCTTCTCAGCTGCATGTGTTAGAACTGTGTTTTTTGGTTCTTCAACAGCTGTTCCCATGCTCTCAGGAAAACTTTGATTTGTACAGCATGGCCCAGGTCCTCAAAACCTGCCAACAACCCTCGTCTCCTTACCAACTGTGTTAAAGTGTCAAGCCACTGTCTTCCATATTAATGGCATTTTGCAAGAAGCAGATTGACCATGGAGGGAGGGCATTGCTCTCATGGCTTGTCTAGTTATGCAGGATTAATAGAAGTAAGTTTGTCTTTGTTTGAATCCGCTAGCTGTTGATGGAGCTTGGAGATTTCAAAAGCACCTATCAGCACTGAGCTGCCTGTGGGCTTTCATGGAGCTGTGAAGATCCAGCCCCAAAGGACTGAAACACAGCATTAGTTGGGGATGGGGTGTTTCCATCAGTTTCATGATATCTAATTTTAAGGCAAACAGTTCATGATAAATTTTTTTTTTAAATAAAATTTTCAGTAATCAGAAATAAAACCTGAGACCCCAAACTCCGCAGATTTTGGGAATCTCATGCACAGAGAACAGACGAGAATGTCTGACGTCAGTGATGGTAAGAGTTGGCCTGAGTGAGGAGTAAGCAGGAATACAGTAACCCTGTGATGATCTAATTCCCCCACTCTTTTCTTCATTGTAAGAAAGGGTACTTAGCCAGGTGAGGTACAGCCTGGTTTACAAAGTGAGTTCAGGATAGCCAGGGCTACACAGAGAAAACCTGTCTAGAAAAACAAAAACAAAAACAAAACAAGGCAAAAAAAAGTATGCCTATTCTCCAATCTGTCTCTCTGTCTCTCTCTCTGTTGCTCTCTCTCTCTCTCTCTCTGTATGTGTGTGTGTGTGTGTGTGTGTGTGTGTGTGTGTGTGTGTAATTTCAAGCTGAGAAAAGCACCTGGAGGGAGGGATTTTATAGGAAGCCCAGAGCAAACCTAAGAACAGCTGTTGCTCTGAATGTGCTCAGTGGCAGGGTGTTGGCCACTCTTGAATCCAAGAAGCCTTGCCCATATTGGTGCCATTTGACCCAAGAACAGAAATGGTTACCCTCTCAGCCCAGAAGATCTGCCTGAAGAAAATATGAAACTCTGGCAGGCATTTTTGTTCCTTAATTCCCCAAACTGAAATATAGATAGATAACAAGAAGTCATAGATCCTTCATGTAAATTCATAGCCAGAAATAATACTTGAATTTCAGAGCTGTGTTTAGTGCTTGCATCCACAACATGAAAATATGGCTTTCAATGGTAGTAGATGAAGGTGCCTTTACATGGACTATAGAAAAGTGCTGAATGCCTCCCTGAGGGATCACAGAGAGATGGAGGCTGTGGCTCAACTCCCTTCTGCCTTTTAATTGAGGCCAGGACTTCGACCCATGACAGGTGTCCCCGTATTCAAGATGATTTCCCTACCTCATAGTACTGAGTGCTGTGCTAGATAATTTGTGTGTGTGTTATTAATTATAGTTTATTTATCTTGTATTCCCCCTGTAGCTCCCTCCCTCTTCCCCTCCCAACTCCACCTTCCCTCCCTCTTCTCCGCCTGGGCCCCTACCCGAGTCCACTGATAAGGAAGGGAGGTCCTCCTCCCCTTCCCTCTGATCTTAGTCTATCAGGTCTCATCTAGACTGGTTGCTTTGTCTTCTTCTGTGGCCTGGTAAGGCTGCTCCCCCCTCAGGGGGAGGTAATCAAAGAGCAGGCCAGTCAGTTCCTGTCAGAGAGAGACCCTGTCCCCATTACTATGGAAACCTCTTGGATACTGAACTGCCATGGGCTACTGCTGTGCAGGGGTTTCAGGCCATCTCCATGAGTGGTCCTTGGCTGGAGTATCAGTCTCAGAAAAGACCCCTGTGCCCAGACTTTAGATCTGTTCCTCTCCTTGTGGAGCTCCTGTCCTCTCCAGGTCCTACCATCTCCCACTTCTTTCCTAAGATTCCCTGCACTCTGTCCAAAGTTTGGCCATGTGTTTTAAACCCCAAAGTGTTAGCAAATTCAGTGGACCATAACCAGTACCTTTCACATCTTCCAGGTGGTAAAGAGGAATCAAACTCCTCTGGTTCCCAACCTGGTGTTGGGACCCCCAGACAGGGAGACCCCTGTACTGGTGGGAATACGCAAGACCCCAATGACCAACTAAGACAAGAGCTCGATGCAATCAGCAAGAGGCTTTATTTGCAGGCCTAAGTCAGGGCTTGACACTCTGATCCCTCGCAGGGGGAAGTGTGGAGCCCCGAACAACAAAAGTACAGGGTTTTTAAAGGGAAAAGTCACAGAGTGGGTGGGGAGTGCGGGGGGGTTAGGGGCTTTCTATCGGGGCAGTTACTGATTGGCTAAAGACAGGCGCAGCAGTTAAGAGTGCTTGGGAGTTTCCTGTTTTTATCACTTCAGCAACAATGGTGAGCCCCCCTTTTTTGGAAGCGTGTCGCCTCACACCCTGGTCTGTAAGTTCATAGGTTCAGGTTCCCAGGGTATGGGAACAGTAAAAATTTTTCACTCTTACACTGGGAATGCTTCAGGCAGTTGGTAAAGGGTCCTAAAGGTTGAGAGCTTTACATCTGCCTTTCATAGAGCTGCAGGCCCAAGGGAGCCACACCTGTGCTCTACCCAGATTGCTTAAATTGCTTGTCATTACTGTAACTGTCTTGACTTAATACTCCTGTCACTGTTGCTTACAGAGTGATTGTTTCAAAGCAACTTGCATTGTTGCCTATTTTCAAAAGGTATTGTTAACACAAAAGGTTTCAAGACTTCAAATGCCAGTCAATTGGTGAAATGTGCCAGATCGCACTGTTTGGGTTTAGAAAAGCGGGGCAAAGATATTCCAACTTTTGAAACATCTCAGAAAGTTAGACACATACCTTCACAGAACAGTTTCTTTTCTAACCTGGCAATTACCTGACTTAGAAGCCATTTGTCTTTCTATACAAACAAGAACACAAACACACACTCACACGCACGGGTGAAGACGCAGGCCTTCCTCCCACACAGCCAGTCAAGCATTTGTAAGAGTACTACAGCTCTAGATTGGGATCTGCTGTCCTTAGAGAGCTGTTTCTAAACCTCTCTCCTCCAAAGAAAATGCAGCTTTGCTTAAAGAAAAAAAAATGTTTCTAATTTTCCATATATGTATATATATATATATATATATATATATATATATATATATATATATATAATTTGTATATTTTAAGTATCAAAGAATTAGCATATATATGGGGAATATATAAATATATAAACATATGGTATATGTATGTATATATGCATGCACCTTACAGTAGGTTACAGAAGGGAGGCCTTTAAGATAAAACAAAAAAAATTATTACAATTATTTTTCTTATTAACTTCCAAAATAATTTCTGAGAATGATAGAGAAAGCATTATTATTATTATTATTATTATTATTATTATTATTATTTTTAATTAGGTGGCCAAGGAGAGTTCAAAAACACAATTGTTCTGGAAGGAGGAAAATACCAGAAATTGAACTGTGTGCTTCCATCCTTGAGTGAGGTTATGGCTAGCTTCAATTGTTAAGTTGAAATGTTGCGTAATCACAGTGAGGGTTTTACTTCCCAGAATGCACCATATAGCGACACACGCCTGATACCAGGTCTGCTCAAAGAATAAGCATTCTGATTTCTGAGTGCCAGTTTTCATACCATCTCCAGCTCTGGACTTAATGTGCGCACAGACGTTGGGGTTGATTTTAGGCTTTTGGAGCACTAGCGTGGCGAGGACCCAGGCCTCCCTCCCCTCCCCCAGCTTATAAGGGACAGCTATGGACTGGTCTGTGCTATTCTGAGAAGGTTGTTTCTAAAGCTCTCCGCTCCAAAGAAAATTCGACACTGCTTAAAGAAAAACAAACATGTTTTTCGACGTTTCCTGCAAGTGGTAAATTCAGCAGTGAGGACTCCGCACGCCCAGATGGGGATCATCAGTAGCAAAACAGAAACACATCTCCGCTCAGAGCTGAGATCACCCACTCTGAACGATGAGTTTCTTTGTTGGCTTGGCAAGTTTATTTTTATTTTTATTTTTTGGTTTTCGGGATTATGTAGGTACAGACCTAAGGCGGCTTAATCACCGTCATGTCCTCACACTGTACAGCTGCTAATGACTTTCTCTGGGACCGGGAAATGTGCAGGGTGTGATATGGGGTTTGAGACAAGGGCTGACTCAGTGACTTGAGCACATAATGACTGCGAACACAGCAGGACAGCATACATAACATGACAGAAAACTGCCTTTCAATTTCTTCATTCCCTTTGCATCCAGCCCAGTAAACTCAGGACACCCAACAGCAACCTGTCTGAGCCAACAGCAACCAAGGGATGCCCTTGCAAGCTCATCCTGGGCCTGTATTTTCTCTCCTAAAGTGGCCTTGAGGCCGGAAGCAGTTCGGTGCCTTGCGCCCCCTCCTGGCATATCTTCATATAGCAGCCTGAATTCCTGATTCGGGAAAGTTCTAGACAGCGTTCCGAGGTTTCTGATAGCGTATTGCGCAGTCAGAACTTTGTTCCTGTAAAAATGAGGTCGATGTTGTGATTTTTTTTTCATTGAGCCAATTAAATGTTAAAATAGAGTATGAAATCAGAAGTCCCCAAATTGTGACTATTTTATGAAGTCTGCCTGTGAACCATCCTGATCTGTATTTAGAGATGTGTCCATGTGGTAAGGCGTTCAGTGTGGCACAGCATCCGCTGTTCTCTTCAAAATACATCAAAAAAGAGAGAAAAATAAATATGCGAATCAAATATACCCAAAAAATTTAAAATTAAAAAAACTTTAATCTTAATTTTCTAACCAACATTCAGAATAATAGACACAAGTCCTTTCCCTCTGTGCTTCTGTATCTAGTTTTCTTTCCAAAATGAAGCTCGGGCAATGCGCTCTGCTCTTTCATTAGAAAGCTACAACGGGATCCATTCCTTCGTGTCCTTGGGAATAAGGAAGGCGATGGAAGTTCTCACTAAAGGTGACAGCAGAAATCAGGAAAACTTAAACAATGCAAGTGACAATTGGAGCCAGGGCACCTGCCGCCATGGTCTCCACCTCTGGCTCACATCTGTGATCAGAGGAAAGGAATCTGGCTTCAGGGGAAGGATAGCAGCCTCCATGGGACTTGGCACAGCCTAGTGGAGAAAGAGGCTAGACCAAGAGAGAGGCAAGCCACCAAGAGCCTTGTGGGGTCTGTGTCTCCCAACTCACTTCCAGCTGGGGAGATAGGACTTGTTTTTCTGGTGAACTTTGTGGGATTGAAATACCCACATTGTTTCACGGTGCGAGCTTCACTAAACTCCCAAGAGCAAACAGCCCTCACCTGTTAGAGCAAGTACTCAGGGTGAAAGTGACTTTGTTCTACGTGAGTGTGAAGTGAGTGAAAACAGTGTCAGTACCAGCAAGGACTCTGAGAGCAGTGCTACAAACACCAACACACACGGTCACACACACATACACACATACACAAACACACACGTACGTATGATCACATATACACAGTGGGAATTATAAACACACAAACACACATACACAATCACACACATTAGCACTATCAAGATGACACACACATGCACACAGTAAGAATCATATACATATACACAGAATGTGTTACACACACAGACACACAGACACAGACAGACGCAGAGAGACAGAGACAAAGAGAGGTTGGCTGACTCAGGATTCACTCCCTCTAAACTGAAACTTCTAAGTGGAAGCTCATGAATAGTTATTTTGTTTCACTAAGTTGCGCACACCTCTGGTTGTTGCCATATTAACCCCAAACCAGAAGGCCTCACTGTCCTAAGCTATGCGGCTGGGTGGTCCCTACTTTCTGAGATCCACCTGACCGGTTGGTTGTGTGTTCTGTTACAACGTTCCTTTATTACAGGAAGGGCCAGGGAGCAACACAAAAAGGATCCCTCCAGAAGCCTGGAGCTTCCAAGACTGGGGACTTTCCCCACAGGGCCACCTGAAACCAGCTGCCCCTGGTGTTAGTAAGCCCTCACCTGCAAAACTGCAAGACTTGAGCAAGGTCAGGAAAACCAGGACCATGTACTGATTGGCATTATAAATGATTTCCCCATGCTTCCTGATTGCCAAGTTCTTTTGGAAATGGGAGTTTAGGTGATAAAATCCCTCTGAAAGTATCCTTGTATGTGTATCTCTGTCTGTTTCCAGGATCAGGAAAAAAAAAAAAACTGAACTGAAGGAGAAGTGGGTCTGTATCCCATTAATAGGGATAAGTCCATTGTCGGCTTCCTTTCTCAGCATCTACTATCATAAATAGATTTATTTCTTTTCACTTTTTCTGAATTGAAAGATGAGGATGGCGGTGAACACTTCTAGAGAAAGTTAAAATAGAACCTTGGTTTCTCCCCAAATATGTAAAAGTCTTGCCTAATTTGAGGGGGGTTCCATTTTGATATCATGTAGCAAGGAAACCCCTTGCTGTATCACTGTGGGTGGAGCCCCTGAGACCCTCCAGGCAGCTGTCCCTCCCTGTCGAGCTGGAAATCTTTATCCTTGGCCTTATTTTCACTTTGCATTCTTTTAAAGTTTTATTCCTGCAACTCATCAGAATTATTCTTTTAGATAAGGTTGGCAGCCTAGGGGAAAGACATGCTCTTCATTGATTAGACACATGCCAGGAACTAGTCCCACCTAATACAGCTTAAGAAAAATATTGACCATAGTCTGTGTGCCAGACCCTGAGGGTAAGAAGAAAAACGTCTGTCTTTACTCACCAGGAGTTTACAATTAGGAAACAATGCCAGTAAATAAACAAAATTTCAATGCAACGCAAGAGGATTTAGAGCACAAGAAAGCTCCTTTTAAGAATGCCTTGTTCATCAGGGTATAAGCTGTAAAGTCAGACAGAGAACAGGGAGAGGGCTGAGATGGCTTCAGTGGGAGATAAGTAATGGAGGATGTGATGAAGGTAGGGAGGAGGTGAGCTTTGGGGATGTCCTGATTCTCTGGGATGGAAATAACAGATTTAGGGCAAATAGCAATGCTTCCATTGGGGATAAGCCAATGCCAAAGTTCCTTGATGGAATTTTAGAAAAAGATTAGGAAAAGGACAGTGTAAATTAGAAAGTTTTATTTTAAAAGATCACTCTGTAGGTATGAGAGGGAAAGGGTGAGGGACAGGTCCACCTCATTGAGTGGAGACAGACATGGAGCTGAATGAGCCTGCGACTACAGCTATTACACCCCTGCATAACAACACAGAAGCAACAGAAAGGACAAGAACTGTTAGAGTCTCCTGCTCAGTGCACCAGAGGGGCGTCTCCCGGAAGCACTCTTTGTGTGCTTCCAGCAGCAGCAACAGTGTGTGTCTGAAATGTGCTGAGCATCAGAGTGCTTCCTCAGAGGCTAGAAAAAGGTCTTGCATCTGAGCTTTGCCACCTATCCATATCTATCTCTATCCTTATCTCCATCCCCATCCCCATCCCCATCCCCATCTTCATGCCCATCCCCATTCCCATCCCCAACCCCATCCCATCTCCAACCCCATCCCCATCTCCATCCACATCCCCATCCCAATCTCCATCTCCATCCCTATCCCCAACCCCATTCACATCTCCATCTCCTATCCCTATCCATCTCTATTTCCATCTCTATGTCTATCTCTCTTCACTATCTCTATATCTATCTTTCTCTGTCACTATCTCTTTCTATCTCTGCCATCCATATCTATCTATCTATCTATCTATCTATCTATCTATCTATCTCATCTATCCATATCCATATCCATATCCATATACCTATGTTGAAGACTCTTGGGTCTCTGCCCACATTGGGCAGAAGAATGGAGTTACTGTCACTGGTATAAGTAAACTGAGATTGGGGCCTGCCCCTGAGTATGAAAAAATAAGTCGCAAGGGCCTCCCAGGCTCCTGAATGAAATCCGATCTCTCTAGAAGGGTGAAAAGCATGCAGATATGGAGTTAGAAAGTGCCCAATATGTTAATAAACTAAACAACCAAACAACAATCAGCAGCTTGTACAGATATGTGTACAGTCCACAATTATCAGATAATTAATTCATGCAATATACATATGATCTGAATTGTTGGTGCCAGGTAACCATGTTTAATCTGTAACTAAATTTTCCTTTGTTAGCCTATATGCTGTATATATGAAATAAATCAATATAAATAGCAGAAATGATCAACAAGCTGCAGTGAAGCTGGTGTAACTGGTTATGCATGGTCTATGCATAGCAGTGAGAGATGAATGACAGATGGTGGATAGATAGATTTTAGATAGGTAAATAGATTACAGATGGTGCTAGATAATAGATTATAAAACAGATAATAGATGTTTGGAGGACAAATGTAGGTGATAATAGATAGATAGATTTCTGATAGATGATAGATTGCCTATATAAAATGATAGAAGATATATAGAGAGATAGATAGTAGAGATAGAAGATAGATAGATAGATGATAGAAAATGATCAATCATGATCATGAGGTAAATATAAAGACTTTCAATTAAGTTTCAAATATTCTTAGAGTGCAAATAATTGCCTTTTATAGGCATGTTCATCATGTCTCATACTTTTCTTGTTCCATCTTTCACTTGTGTGCCAGTGGCATTAATTCAAGCAAGTTTTCCCAAAGTACTGGTTATCATTAGCTAAGCATTTAGAAAAAAAGAAAGAAAATCTGCCTGGACACTAGGAATGCATATTAAATTCCTTTAAAAGCTCCCACCTGCTATTCCTTGATTCTGATGCATGATTTCACCCACACTATGAGCACTTAGCTTTATTTGTCTTCATTGGAATTTTTGGTGTAATTTTTTGTTGTGTTTTTATTTTTATTTTTTTCTGAGAGCCTAGGAGATTATGGTCAGGATACAGGCAATCATAAGAAAAATTTCTACTGTCATAAATAAGTCTGCCACACACTTGGAGACAGACACATATGAACAGAAATAGGAATTAGGAAAATGATGGGTGGGAGACATACCTCCTCTCCCCCTTCCCCTCTCCCCCCACCCCCAGCAGCAGTAATGAAATATATGCCTTTGCCCTGCCCTCCTCCAACTGGATGTGATTTCAAAACACTAAGCTGAAATCCACTTTTCTCTTTTCCAACTTACCTCTTCCAAGCCACAGAGGGACATTCATTGATATTCCAATATTTATATAATGAGGTGAGGACAGGGAGAACAGTAACACACCTCTGGATGAACTTCAGAGAGAATGAGAGTTGCCCAGTGATGAAGATCATTGTGATGGCTTTAATAGGAATGGCCTCATGGTCACCAGGAAGGGGCTTTAAACATTTATGTATATACACATAGATGTGGTTATTAGCCATTAAATAAAAGAGAAGTGTCCTATAATCTGTAGGCCAGAGAGATCGGGCATAGAAGAAGGGAGTAGGGAGACAGGTTGATCTCCCTGGGAGGGTGAAATAGAGTGGATTTTGTGACTCTTGGGAAGTAATCCAAGCCCGTTAGAGGAGCCCAGAAGATTATGAGTGAATCTCAGATATTGACGTTGAATTATTTATACTGTTGGAGTTTGGCTTTGCTTTGTTCAGATTGTGGCTGTGCCTTGGTTCTATCCTCTTGAAATAAAGTATTTACCTTCGCTTTTTACTTTACAGGAGCCCACAGTTGTGAAGCTTTGAATTTTAAAAGAGATTTTAGGTTTTTGGAGACAACTTTTGAAATGTTTAACTTGATGAAGACTCTAAGACTTTAAGTTTGTAGGATGTTTTATATTTGTGATATTTATTAATCTGAGATCATGGGAATGAACCAAAAAAATGTTATATCTATGAAAGCGTACTGTCAAATTGACAAGGAGTCAATTGTGTTGGCTGATTTTACATCATTTTGATATAGGCTAGAATCATCTGAGAGGAGGGACCCCAGCTTGAGACAATGCCTCCATAAAATGGTAAGCCTGTAAGACATTCTATTAATTACTGATTAATGTGGAAGGTCCAAGCCCATCACAGGTGATGCCATCCCTGGGCCGGTGATCCTGGTTTCTATAAGAAAGCAGGCTGAGCAAGCCATGAGGAGCAAGCCAGCAAGCATGGATTCTGCATCAGTTCCTGCCTCTAAGTTCTCACCCTGTCTGAGTTCCTGTCCTGACTTCTTTCAGTGATGGACTACAATATAGAAGCAGACTTCAAATAAACCCTTTCCTCTGCAGCTTGCTTTTGGTCATGGTGTCTCATTACAGTGATAGTAACACAACTTAAGACAAAGACATTCCGTGTAGAATGGTGATTTAGCTATATATAATAGATTTTATTCACAAAAATTCTCAAATATAAGACAACATGACTACCTTTGCCTAGAAAGCAGTGTAAGTTGAAAAGTCAGTTGATGGACATACCATGGACTGATAAACTTTGTTATGTGAAGTCAGGAACTTGTCTATGTCCAGCTTCTGTCTATAAGCTCCCAGAGATATCATCGTTTCTATAATTCAGCTACACACAAATACCAGTTTTAGAAACTTAAAGAAGAGGTACAGAGTTCTTGGTCAGTCAGGATGGAGAGCTCATTTCCAAACATTAACTCACGGGGCTGTGACTTGTGCACCAGGTTCAAACGGATTGTGAAGCACTTGGTCACAAATTTGCAGCTTAAATAGTGTATATTTTAAAAATATATTTGGAGGAAAAAATAATCTTATGTAAAATTCTGTAGCACCAGCAGTTTTGGAGAGTTAACCAACAAATGCCTGTGGGTTTTTGGAACCCACATTAATGACGGAGACATTGTTAGGTTGCGCACTGTTTTTTGTTCTCTCCGACTAACTAACTATACTGGCTATTAATTTGTGAACTATCTAGAAAGCAAAGCATTGAAGTAGATGCATGTGCTGCTTGTGTGCGCATGTGTATGTAGTGTTTATATGTGTGTGTGCATGTGTGTATGTGTTTATATGTGTATGCGTGTGTGTTCATGTTTATGTATCTGTGCATAGCTGCATGGAGGCGCATTCATGCCTGTGTGCATATGGACAAGGAAGAAGGAGGTTCACACTGAGTTTCTTCTGCAATCAGTCTCTGTCTTGTTTTTGGAGACAAGGTCTCTCACCAAACCTGGAACTCACTGATTACTCCGGCTTCTCTGGCCAGCAAGCTCCAGGGACCCACCTGTCCCAGCCTCCCCATATCTTTAATCCTGTACCCAGCCTTGTAGGTTTGCTTTATGCCCTAACCTCATGTCCACACACTTGGGGTAATAAACACCTTACCAACTGAGCCATCTCCCCAGCCCCCAGAGAGATAGCAAGAACCAAAACACAGGAAAAAAACAGTCTAAGGAAATTGGTGAACTTTCAAAAGTGACAGATGACTGAGTTTTTCCTGCTCACCATGAGTGCAGTTAATGTTTTCTACACTCATTTATACATTTTCTCCTATCTAACTTATCTTTCAAGTTTGCACTGGAGCAATCTTCCACCATTCCAATGCATGCATAATTTAAAAGCCCATTTTGGACGTGGCTAAGGGTCACGCCGACTTGCTTCTCTTTGCCTCTGCTCCTAGGAGTTCTCGAGGATAGGATGGGAAAAGACTACATGTAGTCCCGTGCCTGGAGCACAGCTGATCATGCATAGTTAGCTGTGGGGTCAACAGACATTAAGTGCCAACACCTGGAGAGGAAGAGAAGCTTTCGGCTTAGAAACTCCAGCACACTGTGCCAGGAAGCAAGCTGGCTTTGCCATCTCATGCCAAAGAGAAAGGGGCAGGGCAGATTTCTGCGATGGGGAGTCATCTACACCTGAACCCTAAGTGCCTCTAATGTCTTCCTACATTGACTCAGATCACTTGTACTTTTGCTCCCCAGCCTTGGGAAGCAAGGCTGGAAGTTCAATGAGACAGACCTAAAAGCTGATGATAAATGGCAGGAAATTGCAGCAGGACTTGGGAGTCAGGCAGTGGCCACTCAGATGCTGCTGTCCACTTCAGACCATGCCTGCAAATGTGCACATTTGCTATGGCTTGTCTCTCAGGGGTCATTAAAACATTGATGAGGAAAGAAAAGTACTTTGAATCAAAACGTCTTGCTGAATCTTGACATCTAAGACTAAAATATAATGGGTTCTGGGGCTTGAACTCAAGCGCTAATGTTTGTGTGGCAAACACTTTACTCACTGTGCTATCTCCCAAGCTAGAATCCAGTATAGCTATCTATACACTTTAAGTGTTGGTGGTTGTGTTGAGCATCTCACCGTGGTCCTTCCATCATCCTTCAGCAGAAACAAGTTGTTGTGACATCAGTACCACTATTATTACTATCCCAGCCAGAGCAGTTTTCTTTAAGGGACTCACTTTATTCCTTCACGAGCCCATTCATAACCCCAGCACCTCATCAGGTGAAATCTTTCTACTTAGCTAAGTGAGAGTCCTCATGCTGGAGGAAAGGCCGTCATCCACCGGGAACTGAAGGCGGTCTTTCATTTCACGCCCATACTCTACTCAAGAAACTAGCTCAATCATACATGATGTACTCAACCCTGTTGTGAATGGAGGTTCTGCACTGGGTTGTGTCATCTTATCTAAACCTATAGATCCCATAAGCTTTCTCTGCCTCAAAGATCAGAGGTCTTCCGCTGGCAAAGCATTAAGCTTTGCAGGAAGCAGTGTCCCCCATCAGTTGCTCCAGTGACCCCCACACTTAGCCACAGCATACAAATGAATACTAATAAGAAATACAAATGATTTGTTTGTTTATGTGAGATGGGGGTCTCGTGTAGCCCCAGCACAGCCTTAGAAAGCACCAAGTGTCTGAGGCTAACCTTGAAGGGAGAAAGATCTTCCTTCTCCACATCCCACATGCTGCAGGTACAAGCTTCCGCCAGCTCTCAGCTTGGGTAAGATGCAACTGGGATACAGGATGGAAATATCACAATGGCTGCATCTTTATCACTTATTCTCTTTTATATCAGGTCGTTTTCTAATTTTAAAATGAAGTTATTACAGATATGCATGTACGGAGAAAAACCTTAGAATGCATGGTATGATCTGGACTTTCATGGCAAGTCTCTTCTATGGGTCTGAGAACTTCTGCAGGCAAGAAGTGACTATGACACAAGAGAGAGAGAGAGAGAGAGAGAAGAGAAAGCCACGCCCCCGGAGCCCTGTGCACCTTGCCTGTGAGTGCCACTGTTTGCTTGGTATTCACAGCAGGGCTTCAAGAAGGATGGAAGCCAGGGCTTATTATCCTGTCTGGAAACTTTCACAGCTCAGTGGAGAAGATAACCTCTTCACTGGGCCCACAGGTAATCTGCTGTAAATTTCCTTTTACCCAAATGGCACCGCTGACTTCTTCGGTGTCATGTCTTCCCCCCTTGATTGACCAGACTCTTAATTATTTTACAGTAAGTTGGAATAAAGCAGCGACCACCCGAGTATCGTATGTCTGTGATGCACACAGGATGGGTTAATGAGCATCTTGGCTGTGGGAAGCTCCAGTGAGCACTCACCAGACACCTGGCAAGGCTGTAACAAACCATACATAATTCCCATTATTGCAGAATTTTCATATTTCATCCTCCATCAGCGATCTGTCAAGGTGGTGTGTTTGAAGCCAGAGAATCAGGGTTCAGAATCTGTCCTGTACTAGAAGCATGTGAGAGACAAGCTTGGGAAGAGCCCACGAGTTTCACAAGGAGGTTTCATTTAGGCCAAGTTTGCCTGTGCCATTTATACTAACAAAATCTGTTTTATTTCATTTAATTAATGCCTTAATTTTAAGTTTATCAAGATGAGTATCTCTGTATAGCCCTGGCTGTTCTGGAACTTGCTCTGTAGATTAGGGTGGCCTGGCAGCTCAAATTCCAAGTGGGCTTCCTAGTAAGGGGAACAGGGGCTGTCTCTGACATGAACTCAGTGGCTGGCTCTTTGATCACCTCCCCTGAGGGGGGAGCAGCCTTACCAGGCCACAAAGGAAGACAATACAGACAGTCCTTCCTGGTGAGACCTGATAGGCTAGGGTCAGAGGAAAGGGGAGGAGGACCTCCCCTATCAGTGGACTGGGGAAGGGGCATGGAAGGAAAAGAGGGAGGGATGGAGGGAGGGTAGGAGGGTGGGGCTACAGGAGGGATACAAAATGAATAAATTGTAATAAATAAAAAATTTATTTTAAAGAAAAGATTCACCTGCCTAGGCCTCTCAAGTGCTAGATTTAAAGGTGTGTGTCACCAACTGCCTAGTTTAAAGTTTGTTTTATTAGCAGCATCAGATACTTATACATTGTGGATGCTTTTATAAAGATGGGTGCAGTGGATATGATGGTTAACATATGCATTCCCAGTGTTTGGGAGCCTAAAGCAGGGGCTTGTCCTAGGCTGGGTAGTGAGGTCCACGCCCCCAGAAAGATCTGGTCTCTACATAAAGGGCTATCCCATGAGGGTGCTTCCAATTTAACCACATAAAATGCTAAATACTATGTGGACCAGAGAGATGGCTCAATAGACAAGGTACCAGTGAGATCTGGAGTTTGGATCCGCAACAGTCACAAAAAATACAGGAGAACATGTCACTTTGTCTTTAACTCCAGAATTGGGAGGTTGATACAGGAGATTCCCTGTGCAAGGCAGCTGGCTAGACTACCCGACTTGGGGAGATCCAGCTCAGTGAATGAAGAGGAGGTCAAGGAATAGAGACAGCCCATGTCAAAATCTCAGCACACACAAGTGAATCTACACTAATGAAAACACACATACACACACACTGCCCATGCACCTGTGTTCATGTTAATCTATACACATAGAAACATGCATACACATGCCTCAGAAGCATACACACCACACTGTACTGTGTAATACATGTAAAAATAACAGAGAGTAATCAAGAAATACCCAGAATAACAAGTTTGTGCTGGTAATTTTTGCTAGCTCTTGCTTTTAACACCAGCCCCAACTACTTAACTCTCTCTGGTGCTTTTGGTTGTAGGAGACACCCTTAATAACATAAATTTCACATGACCATATTGCTAATTTGATTTTTGATGGGAAACTTAAAATATATTTGTTTAGATTTTCTGGGCTTTCTGGGAAATTTTTATCTCGACGTAAGTGCTATGAAAAAATACTGCGTGTGTTAAATTCCCCCTTATTTGAGCTTTGAAAAACAGGAAAATATCTGGAACACATTTCTAAAAGCGTGCCCAAAGCTAGTTTAGAAATTTATTCTCAAATCCTGCATCCATTTTATTTATGACTTTTCTGGTTTAGTGCGAGTCTCTCCTTCCTGCCTTGCGTCCCTGTGGAGGGGTTTCCTGGCCATAGCTCAGTGAGTTTCTGCACATTTGAGCAGAGACGCTCTCTCACTACCCATGAAGAGTATCCTCTCTCTCTCTGTTCACACGTAAGTGAAGATGGTTGGCCTTGCTTCTGTTCCATTTCTCCTTGCATTTCTCTCCTCTTCTCCTTCCCCTTACACATCAAAAACAATGTTTTAGAAGATTAAAAATTGAGCATGAAGACTTGAAACTCAAAGCCAACCATCCTGGAAGGCATGTACATTTGTAGCACATTTGTACAAAGAGCCTTTGCATTCTTTCAGCATGTCTTGGTTCTGTTCGCCCATGGCTGCAGCAGCTTCTGGGATCCCACAGTTAATGCTACATGGATATTCTGTTAATATCTCAGGGGTGACAGGTTGGACCTGCCCTCCCCTTCATAACCTTTAGTTATAATCCAAATCTTCCTGGGCTGTGGCTCTAGACTGCCGTCCTCCACTGGGGACGAGTGATAGATGGAAGTAGAGTCTCTGTGCAGGTCGTAGCCCCGCATCAGCCTAGCGTCTGCAGTCTTAGGTCTGCTGGGTGCGTGTAAGTGAAAGAGTGCAAACTCTAGTGTTGCAAGCAAAACTTCATATATCACTAATATCAGCGATGGAAAACAGTCAATACTGACACCATTGACATTGAAGAATAGAAAGGAATTATGACTGTGACCCTGTCTGCAAATCATGTATCCTAAGTGCAGAAGAGCAGTTCTTTGATAGACAAAGTCCACCTGAATTCACAGAGAAAGAAGGGCAAGTCCAGTAGACATGTTTCTGTAATAAATGAAATCATGCAATAAATAATAATGCCTTTGTACAGCAAAAAACAGAGAGGCCCAAGCAGTTTTACTAGCAAATATCACCAAGCATTAAAAGGATAATTGGTCTCTGCTCTCCAAGGCTTTCCCTGAACAGAGAGGCAGGATAAGGCCTTCTTGACTCTGGAATGTAGACATCACAAGATTTCCTAAGCCAAAGGAAGCACAAGAGAAGAAATGGGCAGCTTGAATTTTTCAGGACACAAAAGTGCCCTTCAAGACTGTGATCTGGGCCGTTTTCCAAGAATTCCCTGTGAAATGCCTAATTGTCACTGACAGGAGAGAAAAATCCCCCTTAGGGTTTGACACTCCAGAGACTGGTAAATTTTGCTGCAGTGTCCCAGGAGGGATTTTGGCCCAAACTTGGAAGTGGTCCATGGGAACATGTTCTGCGCTGAGCCCAGCTTCCCACAGTTCGTGCTCCATACAGAGCTCTGATAATCAGTGGACGCTGCTCGGTCCATTTGAATCACAAAGGCTTTAAGCCAAATAACTCTTATTCTACAGTTTTGATATCTACTTTCTGTTATTGTTTTGTTGTTGATGTTTCTGCTTAACACATTGGTTTTAATAGCTTTTAAATTTTACTCTTATTGTTTTCTTGTTTTATTATTTGAGAATTTCATACCTTTCCTCCAACTCCTTCTCAGATCCACTCTCATTTCCAAATTTGTTTCTTTTTTTGTTTTGTTTTTATTTTTTTATTTTTTTGCCCAGAAAGCCCAGTCTATACTGCTTTTCTGGCCGCTGGTGTGTGGCTTGCTTTCCACTGAAGCATAGTTGGCCTACCAGGGGTCCCACTCTTAAAGAAAGGAGTCTCCCTCTTCAGGCAGCTGTCATTTCCTAATAACATCGTTCTTTGAAGCCTTCTCCTCAGCTTGTAGCCATGGCCCTCATTCTGCCTTCATTGATTTTTCCCCACAACGAGTCTCTATTATAATCTCCTCTCCTGATGAGATCCAAACACTGTATTTAATATTAATTACCTCTTAGAGAGCCTGCCTAATAACCCAGTCACGTTTTAAATATGGATTTCTCAAGATAGACTTCAGTCATCAAAATTTTTAAATTGTAAAGTGAAAGGGAAGGCTGATGCGAGAAACAATACCCACAGCAGAATAGGCAGCCCATAAGTAAATAACAGCGAAGGGTGTCACAAAGGGTGGGAGGAAAAGTTGGCCATGAGATTGAACACCCTCATTAAGAGCAGCATTGTTGAAGGTAGGGCAGTCAGCCTGGAAAATGGTTAGGCAGGTAAAGTGCCTCAGCACAGGTGCAGACCAAAGTTCAGTACCTAAAGACTCATGTAAAAGCCATGTGGGCAGAGCAGTCTAGAGGTAATTCCAGCGGAGGCAGGGGATCCCCAAAGAAAGCTGGCTACCTAAGGTAGCCCAGACTCCATGCTGGGGAAGAAACAACTCCTCAATACATGAAGAGCACACCTAGTGTAAACTCTTGCCTCTATGTGTACATGTATTTATGCATGATGTGCATACACACGAACACACACAAGTAGGACTATGGTAATTATAAATGAATAATACAAGTTGCAAACTAAAACTGTGATGGAGAAGATTTTATCTCAGTATGGCTTTTGATTTAACATGTATGTGATATAAATATCTTAATAATACATTATTATCTATTACTATAGAGAATATATATTGCATATCAAATATAAATATTATATATGAAAATGGAATAAAGGTATAAAAGCATCCACATAATCTCCCATGCTAAGAAAGTTCTGTTTTGTATCTGTGTGCATTGTGTGTATGTGGGGGTGTGGAGTGCATGAGCAACAGCTTCTAAGTTATTTCCATTTCAGACAAGATACTATAAACCAGAAAGGAACATTTTAGATGATATTTGAATGGTATTTAACTCCAATCTTCCTACTGTTACCACAACAAAAAGGCAGGGAAAGGTTGGTGATAAATGTGGAAGGGATGAGAGTATAAATGAGTGGCGCCCTGCTTGCCTGAAGCGCACCAGCCCCCGTTTTCAGTCCCCAGAGTAACAAACAAACAAAATAACTGTAGACTTCAACAAAGTGAGTGAGAAATTTAAGCAGGGCACAAGGGTGCATCCTTGCACTCCTGGGATTTAGAAAGCTGAGACTAGGCGGTGGCCATGAATTCAGAGTTAGCCTGGACTACATCCTGAATTTGAAACTATGAGGCAAGCTCAGGATCAGTAAGTAGTTCTTGCCTTTCTAAACAACTAAAAGTAATAGTGTAAAAGCAGCTCAGAGTATATGGGGTTTGCTGATGTCAGCATGGTGGCGGATTGAGGTGTACCCCCTCAGATCCTACCACAAAGAAAAGAGCACCCTACAACTGTTCTTGTGCACAGTGATCCAAAGCAGTGTGGATCTCTGAGCCTGATGCAGTGGGTGAGATTGGCCTGGATTGGAACCAGGCGCACCTGTAAGGCCAGGAATGAGAGTTCTAATCTTAGTGCAGTGTGGATGTGCCTGGGTATGCTATAAACATTCCCCTTGCCGCTGAGATGCTTCACCGAACAAGTCAACAATTAATGCAGAGTGTCAGAGAACTGAAGCTAAGGTGTCAGGATAGCTTAAAGCTCCCCAGAGAAATTCAGGCTTCAGTGGGGATGACAGCTCCCATCCCGAAGCCTCCCAGGAGCACACTGAGATCTCAGTGAGGGTTCACCAAGCTTTAGCCTCCAGTTCCTGTAAATGCCGCGTCACGTGCGTACCCTCGTCCCCAGAGACACTTATGCTCTTCAGTGGAAATACAAACATCATGCAATCTCGCTCTACATCTCATTGATGTTTCCTATCTTTGGATTCTGTTTTGGGGGTCAACATGGGGTGTTCACAAGGCAGACCATCAATCCTGGAGCCAACTGCAGTTGGTAACTGCAATGAGGTCCGATAAGCAAGGACACAACTGAGGCTGATGTGTTGGAAAGGAACAGATTACCTTATTGCTTAGTGTTTCAGAGTCTTCCCAAGACCATGAACACTGTGACAAAGAATACCAGTTATCACTGACACTAAAAAACACAACTGTGTGTATGATTTTTAAATAAATAAGAAATGGCATATTTTTATATACCCAACAGTCTTTGTACTGCTGTGTGAAGAAAGAAATATGAGTGTTTATCAGCCAGTCACAATTGTCAGGTGAAGCCTCATATGGTGGATTATGTCTAGAATCTATTTACCCAGAAGGCTGAAACAGAAGGATTACCAAGAGTTCCAAGCTGGTCTACATCATACTAGGAGACCCTGTCTCAAAAACAGTGGAATAAGCCTGGCATGGTGGTGCAAGCCTATAATTCCTGCTCTTGGGGAGGTGGAGGCAGATGGATCTCTGTGAGTTCAAGACCAGCACGGTCCACAAAGTGAGTTCAGGACAGCCAAGGCTACACAGAGAAACTCTATCTCGAAAAACCAACCAACCAAACAAACAAACAAACAAACAAAAAACAGTAGAATAAAAAAATAACAACAATAAAGACGATGTCAGATGGCAAAACCTGGCAGAATGGAGAGGTTGGAAATGAATCCCTGTATTGGTGGCAATGTGAGCACAGAAGGAATGACACCTACTATGTACTGTGAGTGATACTTAGGATAAAAGTGTAGAATTCAGCTCCTTGAAATCTACCATGGAATTTTTGAAACCTACTGGGGAACTTTGGCAGCACTGAGAAGTTCTGGGAAGGTTACCACAGATATTGGGGAGAATTTGTTACTGGGAATTGAACTGGGAGAATTCAACCCTCCACCAATGTCTGAGAAGGTAAATAAGCTTGGAGTTGACTATGTCTGGTTGGCATGTGAGGGCACCCTGCTCACATGTGAGGTGAAGTCTAGAACTAGCGTGAGCTGGGGCCTGGCATGCAGCCCGCCATTACCATGCAAAGCTCAATAGTGCCCATCCACAGGGACACAGCCAGGGACTTGACTCCAGTTTCATTTTCCTTTTTTTTTTTTATGTTGTATCCATTAGTATTTCAATATTGCCTCCAGTGTCTGATGTGTGGAAATAAATCATGGTGGAAATTGTGGCCTCTAGAAATCGGAAATCTCAGAGCAGCCCTACAAGAGAATGGGATGTACAGCTCACATGCTGATGCTTCCTCCGTTGTGGTGAACTGCCCTAAGATAGGCACCAGGGGTTTCTCTGTCACAGCTGTCTATCCCTTCATACTTAATGATAGCTAATGCCATTCTCCCGTTAGTCAGTCCTGTCAGGACTTGGGGCTGCAGTGCTGCCTCCATCCATCTGAACAACAGCATGCGTGTATTGCTAAATGGTTGACCAGGAAGGGGGTTTCTGGTTAATGAATTTTGTTAAGTACTATGTTAACAATGTTAAACTGGGCTATTGATTCTCCAGCCCCTGAAAACTTCTAGTATTCTAGCATGCTTTGGAAAGTGCCCGAGTCACACCCTGGCGAAGCTCCCTTAAAGGTTATCATACCTTTAAGGTGACTGTTTGACATAGATGATTCATGTACACTTTGAAATAAAAAATCCGTCCTCCTCACTCCATCTGTAAATTAAGTCCTTCCTCTTCTCAGTTGCAGTTATAGGGAAGCTGGAAAGGCACAGTGGAGAATTGAAATGATGCTCAGATAAGGGGGCTGAATTTCCCACCTGCTCTCAAAGGTATTGATGGTGCAGACAGAAGGAAGAGGCAAAAAAGTCATTATCAGAATGGAAGAGAGTGGCATGAGCCACCCAGATGAGGATGAGGAGTCTTCCTTCAGGATCTAGTCCCCACTTCATGAACCTGGTCCCCTAACTGGCAGCTGCAAGAGCAGTTCCCTTTCAGAAGCAGTGTATATTCCAGTGGCCTGACCAGCAGTCTAAGGCTCCAGTCACTCACCCCCCTGTCTGAATTTCAGCAGGAGGCAGATTATATAAACGTGGAACATGTGGCTAAGAAAATCATTACTGATTACAAAGTATCTGTGAGTTTACTCATTGAAAACTGGTCTGTTAAAATGCACAACCTAGTAGAACTCTGTCTCCTGTGTGTGTGTGTGTGTGTGTGTGTGTGTGTGTGTGAGAGAGAGAGAGAGAGAGAGAGAGAGAGAGAGAGAGAATCAAACAATCTTTCTAGAACCCAGGGAATGAATTCATCAGTAAGCAATTATTCAATGACCATAAACATGTCTGAAATGTAGAAAAGTGTATTCCCACTTAAAGCTGTGTACGATCAGCTTTATAATAGGTAACTATGTGATACATGGATCCCTCTTATTCATAAAAGAAGATGTAGATGGCAAATGGCAGAGTTCCCAATTAGTAGCTTGAACTCAGAACTTTGTTATATGTGATGAGACACTCAATGATACAACATGTGAAAATATTTTCAAAGCAGGCACAATCTCTCCCTGTGGCTTGCAAAAGAAAACTATATTTCAGCTAGAAATTCAGTGAAACGTGGGGCAGCGCCTAGAACCACACTTGATTAAGCTGTGTCTGTCTCTGTTCAGGGATCTTCCCTCTTGTGTTCTGTATAAGATGTCAGAACCAGGATGAAGGAGTTGGTGCTTTTCCAAAATGGTTCCTTCGGTTAAGATCATGAAAACCCCTCTACATCTTCCAAAGTAGGGTGCGCAGAGCTACCGGTTGCTTTCCACATCACAAATCCCTTTCCCTCTGGCTACCTTGCTACACAGACCTGAAGCCCTTTCTGCTTCTCCAGATTCCGCAAGGGCTTGGTCAGCAAAGGCCCCACGCTCACTTGAGTGCCTTCTTCCTGTATAGAAGCTCTTTGCAAGAGTGTCTCACTTTCTACTGTGTACACAGATCCAAACACTTTACTGTCAGTGTTGATTCTCTTCCATCTTCTCTCCTGCACCCTAACTGTACTGAAGCAGGAAGCCCAAAGCTTCTGCACATATGCTCAGATAGGCAGCAGAAGAGCCAACCTTTTCATGGTGATATGATGTCTACTTACGTGTGACGCCTAAGCGGCATTCATCCTCCAATTTCATGGAAGATTTCAGACATTATTCAACTATCCATCATGTGTTTTGTGGTCAAAATGTTTCTGGGCTTGTGTGTACAAACCTAGCATTGCCGTTCCAGCGTGGGGCCACCTCCTTCATTTTGTTTATTTTTGATCTCCTTATCTTAGCATAGAGAAATAAGGCATGATCTCACTCTCTCTTTTTCTTCCTATTTTAGCTTCCTTCCTTAAAATTGAATGTGCACCAACATATCCGTGAATGAAGGTGCAAACGCACACATTTCATATGCCTGTGTGAGCATGCTGATAATCTAATGATTCCTATTTTAGCTTCCTTCCTTAAAATTGGACTTGTACCAACATATCCATGAATAAGGGTGCAAACACACATTTCACATACATACATGATTATGTTAGCAACATAGTGAATTTTTGTAGTCCCTGGGTGTGACATCTCTATCGGGGAGAACTTTCCTTCTCCTCTCAGCGACTTTTCTCATCAGCAGAGTTTTGCTTTGCCTGCACCCCAAGACAGCACAATTTAAAGGTAATATGAAGGGCAGGAAAGAATGTATTTTGACAAATATCTGAGCTGTGCCATAATAATCTGATATAGAAGCATCAGTCTGTCAGGTGCAATCCCAAGTAAAAGACAGACAGAAGCGAGGACTGCTTCTTCAGGAAATTGGATTATCACTAGTCGACTCTTTCAGAGTGTGACTGGAAAGTGTAAGAGCATGCAGTTCTTCAGATTCCAGCAGATTTCAAAATGACCCTGGGTGAGGGGGAGGGGTGAAGTGGTAAGCTTAAAGTCTGATTGAGCTAGCATCATGTTGCTGTTAGGAAACAAACTCCTTCTGTCAAAGGAGCATGCCCAAAGCCCAGGAGCAGCTGCAATGGCTGTGATGAGGCTCCAGGAGATGATTCACTACTTTCCCCCACAACAGCAGTGCTCTCCTGGGTCCACTGGGATGTTCCCTTCCCAGTGATAAGGGGCTTCTTCGGTGTAATTAAGACAGCAACTATTGAAACCTTTCAGGAGTCTGCTCATACAAATCTCTCCTGATGTGATGATTTGGAGTCCTCGGGTTCTTTACATCCTCTCTGTGGGCTAAATATCAACACAGAGAGCATTAGAGTTCTGAATTCGTTGGCAACAAAAGGAGAGACACAAGCTGCAATGCTTGCAGTGGAGAAACAGATCTGACTTCCAGGGCAAGTGCTGAGAGATCCAGGATCTGCAGGCTTGGTTGGTCTCTGAGACTTCTGTCCTAAGTAGCTAGTGAGTTCACAATCATTTCCTCCAAAGCCTCAAAATTTAGGGACTTTCAAGCTGATAGTTCTTATCAAGCATCGTTCTGAGTGTTGGTATGCCCCATGCTACTTTTGCAGAAGCCAATGGTTGTTTAACCTCTGAGAAACCGGTACTAATCAATATTACATTAGCATCTTCTTAATGTCATTCCTTCAGCAGCCACGTGCTCAGATATTTTCACTGGAAAGCCAGAAATCAGTAAATAAAAAATGATATAATAAGCTATGAATACTGCTTGCTTACATTGTATGCAACCAGCATTACCCCTTTTCATTCAAGACTTGACATTTCTGCCCATCTTGCAAGAACTGTGAGCCCACACCCTGCCCATTGCATAGCAATGGGGCTTTCCCAGTGACCTCACACATGTTGCCATGGCAGCAAATTCATCTGGAAATAGCACCACACTTTGATTTATAGTTGGCCAAAGACACAATTCTGGATTATACACATTAAAAGGCCAATTTATTTTATTTTTTTATTTCAGTTTATTTAGCTTACATCCCAAGGCTGCCCCCTTCCTTCTCTCTTCCCATTCCCCCTCTTTCCCTCCTTCCCCCTTTCCCTCTCCCTTTTCCCCCAGAAAAGCAGAGCCCCACCCTGTATCAACCCTCCCCAGCACATCAAGTCACATCAGGACTGAGCATAACCTCATCCCCTGAGGCCAGGCAAGGCAGCCCTGCCAGGGGGAAGTGATCTAAAAGCAGGCAATAGATTCTATGTGGGAAACAGCACCCCCAGTCAGGATGATCTTTTCTAGTTCCCACCATTTGCCTTCAAATGTCATGATTTCCTTGTTTTTAATAGCTGAGTAGTATTCCATTGCTTAAATGTGCCACAATTTCTGCATCCATTCCTCCGTTGAGGGACATCTAGGTTGCTTCCAGATTCCAGCTATTACAAATAAAGCTTCTATGAACAGAGCTGAGCAAATGTCCTTATTGAATGTTGGGGCATCATTTGAGTATGTACCCAGGAGTGGTATAGCTGGATCTTGAGGTAGTGCCATTCCCACTTTTTTGAGAATATTGCCATATTGATTTCCAGAGGGGTTGTACAAGTTTGCACTCCCACAAGCAATGGAGGAGGGTTCCCCTTTCTCCACATCCTCTTCAGCATGTGTTATCACTTGAGTTTTTTATCTTAGCCATTCTGATAGGTGTAACATGGAATCTTAGTGTTGTTTTGATTTGCATTTCCCTGATGACTAAGGATGTTGAGCATTTCTTTAAGCTTTAAGTGTTTCTCTGTCATTTGATATTCCTCTGTTGAGAATTCCCTGTTTAGCTCTATACCCCATTTTTCAATTGAGTTATTTGGTTTGTTAGTGTCTAATTCCTTGAGTTCTTTACATATTCTGGATATTATCCCTTTTTCAAATGTGGGGTTTGTGAAGATCTTTTCCCATTCTCAAGAAACAGAAAGACAGACATGGTATACAACTCACTTATAAGCAGATATTAGCTATATAATATAGGATAGCTGTACTAAAATATACAGACCTAAAGAAATTAAACACTAAGGAGGACCCTAGAGGGAATGCTTGAATCTCATTCAGAATGGCAAACAGGATGGACACCAGAAACGTTAGGAGAGGGGAAGCAGAATGGGAGCCTACTAGAGAGGGTCCTCTGAAAGGCTCCACCCAACAGGGGATGGAAGCAGATGCTGAGTCTAACAGCCAAACTTTGGGCAGAGCACAAGGAGTCTTATAGAAGAAAAAAGGGTTGGAATGGAAGGACATGGAGGAGACAGGAACCCCACAAGGAGACCAACAAAGCTAAAAAATCTGAGGCCAGAGGGTCCTGCAGAGACTGAGGCACAATCCTACAACCATGTAAGGAGAGGATGTAGACCTCCTGTTCAGATGTAGCCAATTGGCAGCTCAGTCTCCATGTAGATGCCAGAGTAAGAGGAGCAAGGACTGCCCCCATCATGAACTTGATTTACTGCTCTTTGATCACGATCACTTGCCCCTGGCAATGTGGACTTTCCAGGCCACAGAGGAAGAGGATCTATGCAGTCCTGATGAGACTTTATAAGCTATGGGCAGATGTTAGAGGAGGAGAACTTCCCCTTTCAGTTGACCAGGGGAAGGGGACAGGGAGAACAGTTAGAAAGGGTGGGACTGGGAGGAGTTGAGGGAGGGGGCTTCAATTGGGATAAATAATGAATAAAATGTGAAAAAAGGTTAAATTAAAAAAAAAAGAAACAGCACACACACAGCGGGCACCTCATATGAAGACTAACTGCCCATAGGCCACAAATGTGGAGGAGGCCTAGGTCTAGAAAATGCATGCTCCTTTAAGCTTCTTTAAGCCTCCATGGGACTGGGTTAGTTGTCTTTGTTGGACTTCTTGTCAGGTTCCTCTTGAATGTGTTTCCTTCCTGTTTTCCTAGAACTTTCAGGTGAGCTGTTGAGTTGTTAGTATGAGCTCTCTCCACTTTATTTATGAAGGACACTAACACTATGAACTTTTCCTCTTTACACTGCTTTCATTGTGTCCCATAAGTTTGGGTATGTTGTGCCTTCATTTTCCTTGAGTTCTAAAAAGTTTTTAATTTCCTCCCTGACACAGTGGTCATTAAGTAGAGAGCTGTTCAATTTCCATGAGTTTGTAGGCATCCTATTGTTTCTGTTGTTGTTGAGGTCTAGCTTTAAGCCATGGTGGTCTGATAGAATACAAGGTGTTATTTCAATTTTTCTTGTATTTATTGAGGCTTGTTTAGTGTCCTAGCATGTGGTCAGTTTTGGAGAAGTTTCCATGAGGTACTGAAAAGAAGGTATATTCTTTTGTGTTCGGATGGAATGTTTGTAGATATCTTCTAGGTCCAATTCACCCATAACATCGGTTAGTTAAATTTATTCTTGGTTTAGTTTCTGACTCAGTGATCTGTCCATTGGTAAGAAAGGTGTGTTAAAGTCTCCTACTATTAACATGGGGGTTAGGTGTGTGATTTAAGCGTCAGCAATGTTTCTTTTACAAATGTGAGTGCCCTTGCATTTGGAACATATTTGCTCAGAATTAAGGGGTCATATTGGCTGTTTTTTTTTCTTTGAATATGAAGTGTCCTTCCCCATCTCTTTTGATTAATTTTGGTTGAAATTCTATTTTACTAGATATTAGGATAGCTATTCCAGCTTGTTTCTTGTGTCCATTTACTTGGAACCCCTTTTTCTAGACTTTTATTTTGAGGTAATGTCTATCATTATTGCTGAGGTACGTTTCTTGTATGCAACAGAATGATTGGTTCAGCTTATGCATCCATTCTGTTTTTGTTTTTTGTTTTGTTTCAATCATTCTTTATTTTATTAATTACACTTTATTCACTTTGTATTCCCCCACAAGTCCCTACCCCTCCCCTCCCAGCCCTACCCTCCCTCCCACTTCTTTAAGTATGCCTCTCCCCAAGTCCACTGATAGGGGAGGTCCTCCTCTCCTTCCTTCTGATCTTAGTCTATCAGATCACATCAGGAGTGGCTGCACTGTCATCTTCTGTATCCATTCTGTTTTTTGGGGGAGTTGAAGCCATTGATGTTGAGAGATAGTAATGACCAGTTGTTGTTACTTTCTGTTGTTTTGATGTTGTTGGTGGCAGACTGTGTGTGCGTGCTTCCTTTGTTTTGGTTTTGTGGCTGTGGGGTTGTTTGTTTTCTGTGTGTTCCTGGGTGTAGTTAGACTCCTTGGGTTGGAGTTTTCCTTCTAGTATATTCTGTAGGGCTGAGTCTGTGGCTAGGTATTGCTTCAACTTGGTTTTGTCATGAATGTCTTGTTTTCTCCATCTGTGATGATTAAGAGCTTTGTTGGGTATAGTATTCTGGGTTGGCATCTGTGCTCTCTTAGTGTTCCTGATATCTGTCCAGGCCCTTTTGGTTTTCACCAACTCTGCTGAGAAATCAGGTGTAATTCTAATAGATTTTCCTTTATATGTCACCTTTTTCCCATGCAGCTTGTAATATTCTTTCTTTGTTCTGTACATTTAGCCTTTTGACTATTAGGTAACAGGAGGATTTTTCTTTTCTCATCCAATCTATTTGGTGTTCTGTAGGCTTCTTGTATATTTGTAGGCATTTCTTTCTTTAGGTTGGGGGAAGTTTTCTTCTATGATTGTGTTGAAAATATTTTCTGGGTTTTGGAGTTTGTAGTTTTCTTCTTCTATTCCTATTATTCTCAGGTTTGGTCTTTTCATATTGTACCAGATATCTTGGATGTTTTTCATTAGGAACTTTTTAGATTTAACAATTCTTTGACTGACATATGAATTTCTTCAGTCATATCTTCAACACCTGAGATTCTCTCATCCATCTTTTTTATTCTGTTGATGATGCTTATATCTGTAGTTTCTGTTCTCTTCCCTAGGTTTCAAATCTCCAGAATTGGCTTGGATTGTGTTTTCTTTATTCTATTTTTAGTCCTGCATAGTTTTATTCATTTCTTTTTCTCATTCAGTTGTTTTTAAAGGATTTACTCAGTTTCTTCACCTGTTTGATTGTATTTTCCTATGTTTCTTTAAGGGATTTATTCAATTCCTTCACCTGTTTGGTTGTATTTTCCTGCAGCTCTTTAAGGCTTCTATCATTTCTATAACCTCATACTTATGTTCGTTTTCTTGCACTTCTGGTGTAATAGTATTCTGAGGACTTGTTATGGTAGGCTATCTGGGGTTTATTGGTGTCATATGGCCCTGGGTTTTGTTACTGGTGTTCTTGTGCTGACCTCTAGCCATTTGGTTGACTCTGTTATTAGCAGGCCTGGTGGTCTCTGTTAGTAATAGCTCTATAGTGTTGTAGGTAGGGCTCGTAGTCCTAGATGGTTGCAGACCTCTTGTTTTCCTGCTGCTCCCTGAGCAGTGCTGGTCTCTGCTGCTGCAGATTGGGGTGGGTCCTGGGAAGTGGCACAAGTCAGAGAACTGGGTTGTGTGGCATGCAGAGAATGTAGAGCATAGAAGGGTCTGGGCAGACCTGGCCACTGTTGCTGGCAGGTTGTGGCAGGCCAATAGATGGGGAGGGGGCTTACTTGTTGCTCCCTGATCCATGCTGCTCTTGGGTGGCTGCAGATCGGGGTGGGCCCCAGGAAATGACACAGGTCAGGGAATTGATGTTCCCTGATCCACGCCACAGATTTTGGGGCCACAGATTGGGTTAAGTCCTGGGAAATGGTGCAGGCAGGGGAACTTGCCAATTTCAAAAGGTATTCCTAGGTAGAAAATTTTACAGTTAAAGATTATGGGCAGCATGGTATTTATACATTTAATGACTGTGCATTTCTTCATCTGAATATGAAGTAGCTCTTCTGTCTGTCCAATGTCCAGAAGTTAGAATCTTCACAAGATGAAGAAGGTATTTTTTTATATTTTTACTTTATTTTATTAATTACCATTTATTCACTTTGTATCCCAGCTGTAGCCCCCCATCCCCTCCCAATCCCACCCTCTCTCCCTCTTCTTCTCCTATGCCCCTCCCCCAGTCCAATGATAGGGGAGGTATTCCTCCCCTTCCATCTGACCATAGTTTATTCTAACCAGAGTGATGGAGAAAGGTTTAAATAGCTCCTGTCTACCTAATAGAACAGCTCACATGCCATAGATGTTTGGGTTATTGTTATACTATGGCACTGCAGACTGGTAGCTCATGAAAGTCATCTTGTAATGGTTCTGTAGGTTAGAAGTCTAAGGTCAAGCTTAGACTTGTTAGTATATTTGGGTCATGATAAAGGACCCTCTCTTCGTTTGAATCCTATCCTTCCATCATTGAAAGAGGAGAAGTAGCTAATTGGTATCTGTCTTGGAAGAGAACTAATTCTCTTTAATCAGGACCCCACCTTTAGTCCCACTGAATCTTTTTCAGAAGCCCTGCATAAACAGAGACTGTGATTGTTAGTTTTAACTTACTTGGTACTATCTTGAATCACCTGGGAAGTGTGTCTAAATGTGAATGTGTGTCAGAGATTGCTTGACTGTGATTGAAATAGGAAGAGGCGATATTGTAGGTATCAACAGAAAAAGGAAAAGCCAATGTTGTAGGTATCAACAGAAGACATGTGAGACAAATTTGATGTCTTTCTGCAGAAGGATTCTGTCTACAAGATGACATACATACAAATGCCAGTGGTCTTAGTAGATAAGCAGTCAGTGGTCTTGGGAAAGCAGTAGATCTTTCATAAGCACATACACACACAAAAATCCCATAACTGTGTCTTTAATTACAACCCCAATCCAATGTATCCACCTCCATCATCACTGTTGCAAGAAAACCACCACTGTCACAATTTTTGCAGTTCATGAGAGCCCCTTAGTTTTAGGACACTTCTTTTCTGTATCAAAACAAAACAAAACAAAACAAAACAAAACAAAACAAAACAAAACAAAACAAAATACCTCTCACTAAAATATAACATTCAGCTTTGGGGTAGTATCACCTTTGCAGGTATCTGTCACCACATGCAACCACTCAGTCTTGGACTTAGAGCTTCCATAAACTGAAGTATCTTTTCTCCTTTATACACTAATAATCCACAAGTGTCCAGTTTTAGCAACAGAGTGAGGGATAAGAAAGGGGGGGGATTCATAGAATCAGTGTATAACTAAGAAATTTCTGCAAGACATGTGAGCCCATACTCCACCCACACACCTTCCCAGACACGAAGACATGTAAGAACCTGCACATGCATGCATACACACACACATGCCCATCTATGTTATCTTTCTTCATGGGCTCACTCTGATCTTTAGTCCACTTTCAAGCCTCCTCTCATACTTCCATGCCTCATTCTCCACACAGCGTCTGTCTGACACGCTTTGCACTTGTGCCCTCACCAAGAACAAGCCTCGCATACTTTATCTGAACTCCCTTGCTTTGGTAAGAGGTTAAAAAAAAAAACACGTTGGAGAAATTTCAGGAGTGGAACCATATGAGCATAAAACTGCTTCTCTATTATGGAGTTTCACTTTCAACAATCATCATGGTACAGCACCTTGGGAAGTTTTGTGAATTCACAGATATGAGCACATGTCCCCAATTTCTCACTAGAATGATTCTCAGAATCTTTTTTGAACAGGACAAAACAGGGGGCACTGTAGATTTGAATGTTTGTGTGCAGTCTGATAAATCACATTTTCAAAGGCGTGTGAGTATCACTGAGGGAATAAGAGTGGGATCCAGGGCTACAGTCAGGACAACAGAATGTGGCACTATAGTCTCAATGTCCAAGTGGGCACAATATACAGAAAGTTTCCCTAAGATAATTTCAGATAGTGGTAAGCCAGTCTAAGCATCAATATGCAATTTGATTAAGTGCCTTCCAGACCTGGCTAAGAGTATCAAAAATTACAAAATTCATTTAAATGTTTTAATCCCACCTCTTTCTCGTGTGTGTGTGTGTGTGTGTGTACACGTTGGTGAGACTGAAAGATAGCACTGTTGTTTCAGTTATTTGTAAACAGTTCAAAACTTTTACAAGTGGCTTGGAAATGGACACTTGCTGGGGGGTATGGATACAATGCATTTCACAGTTGAGCAAGACTGGAAAAGCCAGAGACAAATGCACTTCTCAAGTGTGGGCAGGACATTTCCTCCTTTCTCTGAAGAGGGGGAAAAAGGAACCTGGAGAAGTCTAGCAGTGATGTCAGAAGAATTCCATAGCATAAAGGTCATATAGCTTGTAGTTTACAGTCCCAAGACTCAAGCCAATAATCTGGTGGCTCATTAAAGTATCCCCCCAAAGAGACACTGTGCCGCCATTCCCAAAAAGGATCTGTGGTCACTGAGCTGGCGATCAAAGACCTAACTTCAACAAGTTCCTAGACTCCCGGTCACTGATCTTAGGACCCTATTGCTGTGAAGAGAACCATGACCATAGCAACTCTTATAAACATTTAAATGGGCCTGGCTTACAGCTTCAGAGGTTTGGTCCATTATCATCATGGTGGGAAGCACAGCCGCATGCAGGCAGACTTGGTGCTGGAGGAGGAGCTGAGAGTTCTACATCTTGATCCACAGGCAGCAAGAAGAGACTGCCATACCGGGCTGTGGCTTGAACATCTGCTCTATAACAACCTGCCCCCAGGGACCACCTCCTTCAACAAGGCTGCACCTATTCCAACAAGGCCACACCTCCTAATAGTGTCATACTTTGTGGGCCAGTCATTAAAACACATGAGCCTGTGGGGGTCATTCCTATCCAAACTGTCCAACACCTGTAAGTATAAACAGATCTCCCAACTGAAGAGATCTCTGAGTATGGCTAGAGACTGCTGCAGATGCCTCATCCTGAGTTGCTTTGAACTTGACCTGACCAGGTAGCATGAGAATGAAGAAAGAACAGCCAGCCACTATAGAAAAGTTGGGACTGGGTGGATTGAGCCTGCTCTGCTCTATACAGCAACCCAAAGCTTTAGGGAGTTTATTATGTATAGCACACAGGGAGGACTTGGCTTGTCTGGATAGGAGGTCTAGGTGGGGGGGGCAGTTTCAGGCTGTAAACACCTGGGAGGAGGAGGTTTTTGTACATACTGGCCCCTGAGTCCCAAACATAGGTATTTGCAGACACTGTCAACATTTTTGGTCTGAGAAGAGGAAGGCTTTGACATCCCTTTGAGTCTAACCTATATGAGGAAAACTACCATCCCCATGGGTTTGAGAACTAGGGTCCTTGACAGGGTCATACCCATGTCAAATAACACACATTCACTTTGGACTTAATTCATTCTTTACACTTTTACTCAAGGCTTTCTCAGCTCCCCAGGCAGAAGATTGAACCCTCTGTACACAGATCTGTGTCTCAGGTGTAGTGAAATCAGTTTCCCAGTGTCAGCTGTAATCTTCCAACTCCCTCCACACACAAATGAACACCTCCAAGCAACCAGAATCACCCATCCTGGAAAGGTGCAGAGGTTAGAATGGCCTGTGTCCCCATGAGCACAGGATTTTCTTCTACTGCCCACGCTCAGTATTGTACTTGCCTAGCAGGATATTCTAGGTGGAGAATTACTTCCTCGTAAAAGTGATGGAAATTCAGTCACTCTGACACTGAGAGCTAGACCTCACCAGCTCCAGAATGGTGATAAAGGACATTCCTGTCCTGGCAGGCAAAAGGGATCAAATCAACAAGCTGTATGAGTCCAGGAGAAAGGCAGTAATTCTCTTTGATGCTGTCTCAGGCTCTTCCACTAGAAACAGTGCTGGCCCCTATTCACAAACTCCCCACTGTTTCATTTTTCTTAACATGCATGAAACACTTCCCAAGACAATGAAGCAAATGCCATTCTTGCCTTTCTTTCTAAATAAAGCATCTGTCAGGATGGTTTAACATTTCAGGGATTGTGAACTATCTCCTAGAAGAAGGAGTCACAGGTACATATTAAAACCTGCCTGCTGTTTGACCACCCATCCATCACCAGGAAATGCTCATAAACAGATTAAAATTCCTTGTCCTCTAATATTTAAATGTTCCACTTTGTTTGTCAGGAAGGTTCTGTTAAATGATTAGGATTCCCAACATCTTGTAGGAATATGATTTATTGTGCTGTTTACCGGTTGGTTTTTCTTTCAATTATTTAGGCATTGTGACAAACCCATCATGACTATTTGAAATCAGTTCATTTCAAGTCTGAATTTGACAAGAGCTAATGCTTAGATCTGCATAGGACAAGGGCTGCAACTTAGACAGGAGGGACCTATACATTGCTACAGCATGTGGCTTTGAAAAGGACATCTATCCTTCCAGCTTCATTTCCTTGTATAGAAATTTCTATTCTATAACTCTGGTGTGTTAGTCAGGTTTCTGTTTCTACAACTGAACTCCAGAAGCTAGTTGATTTACAAAAAAAGAGGTTTCTTTAGATGACAGTTATGGAACCCGGGAAGTTGCCAATGGCACCTGTACCTGTCAAGAGCCCTTGTTATATCATGATATGACAGACAGCGTATGTAACAGGTAGGTTTGCAAGATGGGCCAGTGGCCCATGGGAGAGAAGCTGAAAACACGGGTTACCTAGTTTATGAAAAGTTGCTCTTAGAGTAACTAACCCAGTACAGTGAGCCGTAACTTATCTTAGTCTCTCAGGGAAGACGTTAACCCATTCATCATGAGTGGGTACTCCGTGATGTAGTCATCTTGTAAGGGTCCAGTCTCCTAGTACTGTGGCATTGGAAAATTATGCCTGGATATGGATTCTGACAGACAACAAACACATCCAAGTCATAACATAAGCCTCCCAAGAGGTCTAGATGAGGTCAAAGGTACATACTCAAAGTTCTGGTGTAGAGAAGGTGCAGGGGAAGGTCGGAGAAAAACAGCAATAACTCCTCTGGCATGTAAACAATGTGGGAACTTGAAGGTGAGCCTGCTTGCTACTTCACACAGCATTACCTCAGACCAAGAAATGTGTGCCAGAGACTCTCCCCCTCCCCAACACACAAGTACATCAGGAACCATGAAGGGAAGTATGTTTACTGGATCACAGGCTGGCTTATCCAGAACAAACCTTCTAGCATTCAGAACCATCTTTTTCCTCAGGGAGTGGTGCTGCCCACAGTAGGCTATGCACACTTAATTAGCAGTCAGGGAAATCCACCGCAGGCCAGTCCTATCCAGGCTATTCCTTGATTCTCTGATTGCCTCTGATTGTTAGGATTTTGTACTCACTAGTATCTTTGTACTCTTCTCATTGGATTTCAGCGCATCTAAGATGAGGACAATGTGCTTGGCATTTTGTCGACAGTAAACAGTTGTCAACCTGGTACCTTGTCAGCTGCCACAGTGAGGCCACCTGTCTGCAATGATCCAGAACTTCATATTTATGATGTCAAATGCATGACTGTAACCTCTAAATCTCTTCATGAAGGAAATCTGACCATACAAACAATAATATCTAACATCTAGTGCAACTATTTTAATTTTAAATCAGTATTTCTCCTAATATCCTGTTTGGCTTTAAACGTCTACTTGAAAAAACCTGCACTTATCTGGGAAAAAAAAAATCTGAACTGAGAAATTGTGTGGATCAGATGGTCTTGTGGGAATGTTTGTGGGAGACTGCCTTGACTGCTAATTGATATAGGTGGACTCAGCCTACTGAGGGGTGACATCATTCCCTAGGCAGGTGCTCCAGAACTATTTGAGAAAGATAGCATAAGACAGCCTAGGCGTCATCAAGCAGCACCCTTCCCGATTGCTTCTGCACGTTTTCATATTATGAAGTAAGTTCCTTGTTCTGAGATAATTCGGTGTGGGAGAGCAAGCAGGCCTGCCTTCAGGTTCCTGCCTTGAGTTTCTGCTTTAAGCTCAAGGCTGGACTGTGACCTGAAATTGTAAGCCAAGTAACTTTTTTCATCTTCCAGAGTTGGTTTCAGTCCTTATATTTTGTCACAGTGGCAAAAATGATGCTAGCACCCTACACTGACTGATAGAGTGGCTCAGCAGGTACATGTGCCAGTCACCAAGCTTGGCAATCAGAACTGGTTCCCAGGACTCTCCTGGTAGAAGAAGGAAACTGCAGGTTTCTGGCTCTGTACCCATGGTTTGGCATAAGCACACCCTCCCGTCCCTCAAAAATAATTAAGAAAAATATAATAAAAATGAAAAAAAATAAGTTTTTTTCCCAAGTGGTGCTTACTTGTACTCTCTGAAAGCCATCAAGTGGGTTAGGCAAGCAGTACTATCAGAACCATGAGGAAGCTGGTAGAATCAATGCAGTGACATGAAATGGTATTCCAGAATGCACACTGTCCTCGGCCTCGGGCATCCTTCTCCATGCTACATCTCCTGTTGTGCCCACTCTCTTACAGCTTGCTGAAGCCAGCAAGCATGAGCCAATAAGCCAGCAGACTGGCTCAAAATCACAGGAGCCACTTCAACCATTGGGGCCTGCAGAGGAAAGGGGACAAACACACCACACACACACACACACTAAATGTAATACATTCCTTAAACACTGGTGTGCTACCTGCACCCACTGTCTACCTAAAGCCCTATGGAAATACATATTATAAAGCTACAATCTGGCCTGACTTCTCCTCACTTTCATATCCAAAAGGCCCAGAAGTGCATTCCTCCAGTATCTCTGAACATCTGTAAAATGGCACTTGAAGTAACACAAGACAAAAAGCAAAGTGGACTGGACCTTCACTGCTGTGATTGATTGTGTATGGTGTGTGAGAGTTTGTTAGTGCTGTAGGGCTTGCAGAGATTTTTTTTTTTTTTTTTGCTTTTCTGTTTTAAAGTAATTGACATCATAATTGTATTCATTTCTGAGGCAGAGTATTACAATCACAGTATGTAATGATCAAATCAAGGTAACTATCATTTGCATCTCCTCAAATATTATTAATTACCTGTATTGCGGAGCTTCAGATGCTCCTGTGGTTGTTTTGAGATGCCTGATTAATAACAGACAATAGTCACTTGCTGCACTGTAAACATTAGCATCATCTGCTAACTGCCGTGTGCAGTTCCGTCTCCATCGCCACAAGGCCCCTGGCTGGTCCCAGAGATTTCTAATAAACTCCTGGCCTTACATGTGACCAATATATTTAGTGCCCATGCATGAGAAGCAGTAGTGGCATCTGCGCCTCTGCCTGGCTTACTTCAGCGCAGACACCGTGCCCTCACTTTCCATCCTGCGTCTATACATGGCAGGGGGGTTGAAGAGCACTGCACCTTGCACGCCAGCCACCATGCCTTCCCTTAGCAGTCATCCGAGAATGGACATGCTTATTCCTTCTGTGTGCTTTTGTGAATGCTACAGCAATAAATGTGGGCATGTATTCCTGTGATATAATATCCTCATTTCATTTGAATTTACCCAGAAGAGGGGCAGTTAGGTCATGGGGCAGACGTATTTGTAATGTTGGAGGAACATCCATACTGTTTTCTACAGTGGCTGTGCGTATTTACCCTCCCAGCAATAGTGTGAAGAATTCACTCTTTCTGCATCCTTGATGCCTTGGGTTCTTTCCAGCTGTTTTTAAAAGTACTATGTAACTTTTCGTTCATTATTTTTTTATTCATCTATTCTTTTTTTATTAATTACACTTTATTCATTTTGTATCCCCCCATAAGCCCCTCCCTCCTCCCCTCCCGATCCCACCCTTCCTCCCCTTTCTGCATGTATGTCACTCCCCAAGTCCACTGATAGGGGAGGTTCTCCTAACTAAGCAAAAGAGAGGACCCTAACTAAAATGTTCAATCCCCATCCTGAAAGGCAAAGAGGATGGACATCAGAAGAAAAAGAAAATAGGAAACAACCTCGGAACCTGCTACAGAGGGCCTCTGAAAGCCAGAAGAAAACAGGAAACAACCTTGGAACCTGCCACAGAAGGCCTCTGAAAGCCTCTGCAGTATTGACTATCAAAGCAGATGCTGAGTCTGATGGACAACTATGGGCAGAGTGAATGGAATTTTATGTAAGAAGTGGGAAATAGTAAGAGCTGGAGGGGATGGGAACTCCACAAGCAGAGCAACAGAACAAGATAATTTGAACACAGGGAACTTCCCAGAGACTCATACTCCAACCAAGGACTATTCGTGGAGATAACCCAGAACCCCTGCACAGATGTAGCCCATGGCAGTTCAGTGTCCAAGTGGGTTACATAGTAATGGAAAGAGGGACTGCCTCTGACATAATCTGATTGGCCTGCTCGTTGATCACCTCCCCCTGAGGGGGGAGCAGCCTTACCAGGCCACCGTAGAGGACAATGCAGCCACTTTTGATGAGAACTGATAGACTAAGATCATCTATTCTTTTAAGGGTGGGGCACACCTGCCTGTCATGGCCAATGAGAAGAGGTCAGAAGACAATTTGAAGGAATCAGTTCCCTCTGTCCTCTGTGTGGGTTCCTGGGATCAAACAAAGTGCCTTTATCCACTGAGCCATCCCAGTGGTTCTGAGTTTTCTGCTAGGAACCATTTTAGAGAATTTCAGTTGAAACCCTCACTGTGGTTTCAGCCTGCATTTCTCCCTCCTGGTTTTCCCTGATATTGAACATTTTTATGCACTTGTGGGTCGGGTCATCACTTCTAGTAACGGTTTTGATACAGAGCTCTCATGACCTTGTTGATATAAGATGATGTGTTAGGGCTGTCACACAGTAGGTAGAATATTTTCATTGTATGTGGAAGACACTAGGGTTGACCCTTGACATTGTGAAGACAAATGATGAATGTGCAATGTGAATGACTGTGGCAAGGAGAGAAGAAGGCTGAAAATGTGCCACAGAGAGATTCCTATTTTCTGACCACTCTTCTCATCCTATATTTAAATTTCAGGCCCACCCCCAATTCTGGCATAGTACAATGGAAGAGACATTTTCTTTGTCAGGGATTACAAGCCTCTGTTCTAGCTTAGAAACTTAAAAAAAATCTTTATCATCTGATAGAATTCTCTAGGGAGCTATCTCTCCAAATCTGTTCACTTGCTTCTCCTCTTTGCCTTGAATGCTTTTTCATGTGTTAAGCTGTGGTATTCTATCTCATCTTTCCTGCAGGCTCATTCAAAATCTCGAGATGTTGGAGGCACTTCAGCAGAATCCCTGGAGGCAGCGGAATGGAGTGAACAAGGTCTGGACTTCTGTTTCGTAATTCTTTCGGGTGATTGTTGACAACAACACCTAAAATTCCTCAGGTTGGCCCCTCGTAACCTCAGATTCTGCACATGCTCAGACCCGAATTGTGTCATGACAGATATGTTAGTAATGCATCCTTCTATCAAGGCAAGAGCCTTTGTGTCACAGAACTAAGTGCACAATCCCACATGTTTCAGGGAGGCGGTGTCATGTTTCTCGTGCTGCTGCTGATGGCAGCAATCACATACTATTTTGGCACTGCCTAAAGCACTGCTCCACATGTGAAAGGAATATTCCAAGAATTGACAATTTTGCAGTACTTCAAAAGATGATAACTTGCCTTTTAAAGAGGATTTTTTTTTTCCAATAGGAAAGATTTTGCATAGACAATTTCAGCAAACATCTGAAAACCTCTTATTTCAATCAATAAGAAAAGAATGACAATCCTTCAGGGGAAGAAACCAAAATATGTTTAAATTCAGAGGCAACACAGGAAGGAAGGAAAGCCGGAAAGCTAGGTCTGTATTTGTATTTCTATTCCAATTCAAACCTAGCATTTTACCATACATCATCCTAATTAATTCTCCCAATAATCAAATGAGTTAAGAAAGTAGATACTTTTTTTTAAGAGACTAGGTAGTTCACATTTGCACAAAGTATATGAATTAACCCACTGTGAAATGGGAGAATTGACACATGAACTGAGGTTGGTGAAGATCCATGTGTGTCAATACAAGGAATTTCTTTATATGTGATATATTGATGTATGCAGGTGGATATAGACAGGTAGAAAACGTGTTCTCTTGTGGGGACAGCTGTGGGCTACTCTGGTGTTTGGTCCTGGATGCCCCCTTGCTTACTATTAACTCTTAGCCTAGGGCCTTCTCGACAGGGACGCCTATGGACCAAGAGTGACGTGTCCACAGCATATCTGGTTTACCACATGCTCACAGTGTCACTGTGAGAAGCCAGCAGCAGCAGAAAGCCATTTTGAGGAAAAACTCTAATTGGACATTTCCTCAACACTTGGAAACTAGTAGGTGGAGCACTCATCTCTCAGAAAGGGAAATTGCTACAACACGGTCGATAAGGTCTGCATTTCCTCATGACAGCCAGATTCAAGGTGTGAGAGAGCTAGAGAGTCATTCTTAATTTTGTCACCTCCACAAATTTTTTTAATGAAGTAAGTGAAATAACCTGGAACAATTTATTTAAGTTCAGTAATAAAGTTGGTGCAGTCAACAGTATTCTTATGCTGGAAAAGAGGGTGTGTGTGTGTGTGTGTGTGTGTGTGTGTGTGTGTGTGTGTGTGTGTTTGTCTTGACTCTCTGAGTAAAAATAAAATGTTCTTCCTGTAGAGAACTCACTGAAGTTATACTCAATAAATGGCTGTTAATAGATGTCTTTTGGGGAAGGTTCAAGACACAGTTTCTCTCTATAGCTTTGTCCTGGACTCAATTTGTAGACCAGGCTGGCCTCGAACTCACAAGGATCCACTTGGTTCTGCCTCCCCAAGTGCTGGGATTACAGGCATTTACCACCGCACCTGCCTTTTTCCATGTCTTTTGGGTGCCAGGTGAGGAACAGGAAATGGTGAAACTAGGGATGTGAAGGGAATTAGAATTTGAGAAGTAGCCTGCTCATTAGTCAAAACTCCATACAACAGTCACATATATGACAGTGGAGTCACAGAAGGGATAGCAGCTAATCTCAAAATTGGAGGATTACTTTCAGCATAGCCCTTCTAACATTCAGATCTGCTGGAATGTAATAGGCAGAGGAAGTCTCTGGAAAGCTACTAGTCGCTCACTCATCCGCCCGTGAGCCCTAAGGCTGAACCAGCATGGATAGCTTCTCTCCAGACAGTATTTGCTCTGCAAGGATACCTGACTCTCCTTGCTGTCCCTCTGACCTGCAGTAGCAGCCTGGGCTGGTGGTTCTGCATGGCAACTCTAGGCTGGACAGGCCCTCTAGCACTCTAGCAAGCAGGCCAAGTGTCCAGCCACCTAGCTTCAGAGGAGCTTTTCAAACTGGCTCCTGCCGCACAGACATTGGGAAACAGCGATGAGGCTGCCTTGCAAGCTGAATTTAAACTCAGAGCAAAGGTTTCTTCAGCTCCCCATCTGGGTGTCAGAGGGATTCATCTCGTGGGAGAACGAAACTGAGTTCTGTTGGTTCGTTGGTTTGTTTGTTTTTGTATCCCCTGTTCCAGTTTGAAATCCTAAAACATGAGCTGGAGCAGGTGGGATGCCTTCCCACCTGGCTGCTTCTCTTTCTTTCCTTTCTGAGGTGGGCTAGGCAGGAAATGGAGATGCTTTCTTTGAGGTTTTACTGTGTGTCTGGCACTTTCTCAATATAGTTTGATTCTTCCCCCATTCCCACCAAAGATCTCATTACATACATTGCAGAAGATCACATTTGTTTGCACACTTGCTTACTGAGAGGAAGGTAGATATATGTATGACTCAAATCAGATTCTTTGACTCCAAGGTCAATCTCTGACACTGGCGTTTCTCAACGTGTGACCTCTGGTGTAGCCCTGTCACCTTGAGCTTGTGAGAAATGTCAAATCTTAGTCTTTTTCACAGATAAACTGCATTAAATACTTTGGGTTGGAGCCAGTTACCTGGACTTTAATACTACAGATGAGCAAGGTGAGTTATGGTTGTGCGTGGAGATACCCACAGTTCACGGGGCGCCCCTCTGGGCAAGCTACCTTATGGTGAAAGGGGAGAATTCACTGCTCTCTCATTCTGTGCAGTGAATCATTTGTACCATGCATATACCACTTGTTACTTTAGTTTTCCTCATTTAGAGACATGCACGTAAGCATAGAATATTTAAAATAGCTCTATGTCAGAAAGACGTGGGAAAGGCTTGAGAGCCACTGAAAACAGCCACATATGTGAGCATGCCATTGTTCGTGCTCTTATGTTGCCACCTTCCCTTTCCATGGTGTCTGGGGATTGGTGTATTCTGGAGATTGCCCCGGAGGCACTTACAATGAATAGCAAGCTGATGTTACTGAAGTGGGAACAGAGGCCAGGGGAGGGAAGAGCCTTGCCATCAATTGTACATGTGCTAAGCTCTGCTGCGGGAGAGGGATTTAGATGTGCACAAACACCCACGCTCAGTTCACCTTCTGGCTTCAGTAAGAGGTGGCTTCCCACAGGTTGCCAGATTTCTTAAAGAAAGAAGTCCCCTCCAACTCTTTCGTGGCCATCGATCTTTCAAATTCAGGATTAAACAAGCCAAACAAAGTCATATTTAGCCCTCCTAGCAACAAGCTGTGTTCTCCAAGATTTTCATACCCGTACAGCTCTTCAGCTAATTAGTATTCTCATTTGTACATTGTAAAAAGCAATCTATATTTATCTCAAGCATCATGTCTCTGTCCTCTCCTTAGGTGATTCCATCTCTCAGGGGCTCTTCATCTCCTGAATGTTTATGTCTTGTCTGCCTGTGGCTGATGCCAGGCCTTAGGGACATCTCCATCTTTCCAGCACATCAGGAGCCTCTTTGCTCTTTCTTGCTGTACTCCTCAGGGCCAGTCTCGATGCCAGCAGTGTTTGTACCGCAGCCTTCCAGACTCTGGAGCCTGGAGAACGCTATTCTGAGACAGGGAAAGGCACCCACATCCATTCAGTGGCACAAACCTTCCAGTCACTGCAGAGATGGGGTAAAATCTCACTGTCCCTCCCACCCCCACAGAAATGATCTCAAAACATTGTCTTAGTTGGAGCCATTCGAATCTGAGGGAGACCATGCTCTCACAGCAAATTAGAGATGGAAAGGGGGGAGACCATTTAATATACTAACAATTCTCTTCTTCTATGGCCTGGCAATATGAAGAGTGCAGGTGTATTATGCAAAGGCCTTCCAAGAAGGTAGGTGGCCAGAGTGGAAAATGAGAGAGAGAGAGAGAGAGAGAGAGAGAGAGAGAGAGAGAGAGAGAGAGAGGTGGGACTGAGGCTTTCCTAACCGATTCTAGCAAGAAAATCTGAGCACTAGATGGCAGCAGAGCCCCATGATTTCTTTCTGGGCTCCTTAGAGCCTGAGATCCTGGGTGGGGGAGAGTCCCAATATTATCACATTCCTCCAAAATCAGCCATTCTTCCTGGACAGTCTTTTGCTGTCAGAGTTACAATCAAGCTGCAATTTGGCAAGGTCATTCTAACTTCCAGTCCCAAGATCTTTCTTTCTTTCTAACCCGAAACAGTGATTATTTGCCACTTATTGGGGCTGTTGTTACTTTATGATTTTACTCAAATAGATTCTTTTCACCAAAAGGCAGCAAAAAATATGTTTTAAATTATTGTTGTTTTGAGACAATGTCTCCCTGTGAAGCTCTGGACCAGGCTGGCCTTGAACTTGAGGTGATTCTCCTGTCTCTGTGTCCTGCATCGGCATGTGAGTGAAAGGAAAAGGATCTTTAAGCATGTTGCCATGAAGGAGCTACTCAATCTCCAGTTGGCAAGATGTCATGATTCTGTGCAAAGGTATTTGATTTCTTGGGTGGTGACACTCAACATTCTTGATTGGGACCCTAATAACTTGAAGCCATCTGTGCGCCCCAGCACAAGGTAGTGAGATTTGGAAATGGTTTTTAATGGCAGAAATCCTTCTTGGTGACATGAGTCATTAGGAGTGGCAGTGGGAAGACAGGACACCGTTTCTCACGGGGGGGCTTCAGCTTTCCTGGCCCTGAAGATCAAGGTGGAGGACAAGGAGATGAACTATTGGATCTCCTAATAGGTCTTGAAATGCATTTTTATTGTTGTTCACTTGCTGTGTAATAACATCTGGGGGAGTGACTTAGAAATCACACCCGAGGTGACCCTTGCCACCCCTGTCTCCTTCATACTAAAAAAGAACAAAAAAGAAAAGAAAGAAAAAACTGAAATCACACAGGGAGCCATCCAGAATCCAAGTTTTAGAGAGATATCCTGGAATTTTCTCCCCTGGGGATAAGGGAAGAACAATGGAAGATCCTAACAGCAGCAACAACAATCCAGATCAGCTCCAAGGGATCACCTCTGCCAGAGCAGCCTTGAGGTTTTTCCCCAAGGAGGTCCTATCTCTAGAAGGAACCCCGTCTGGGTACTGGCTCTGCTTGCTCTTGGGAGGATGAGGTACAGCCAGTAACCCCACCTCTCTGGAGTCACTCACTGTCACGCCCTCCTGCGAGCTTTGGGCTACAAGGGGCAAGAAGGCTCTAGAGCACTAACACTGAGTGTGGCACACTATGACTCAATCCAGGCAGTAGGCTGGTGCGATGGTGTTGCCTGCCTCCAAACCGCATGTTCATTTCTTGGTGTAGACAACAGGGTCACCATGGAATGGATGTTTCTAGGGTGCAGGTGTGAGATGCCTCCTCCTCTCCAATCCTCCAGAATGCCCTAATCCTCTCTGATGACAAATGGCTCATCCTTTATACACACCTCCCTGAACCCCAGCCTTCACTTGGTTTGGACTTTTCAATTAACCTGAAGCCTTCCCCTAGCACAGTTTACCCTGTGTGTGTGTCCAGAGGCTGCTGTGGACCCGCCTCTCAGCGGTTCCCCCTGGCTCCTCCTCTTGCCTCTCTGCAGGGTCTGGGGGACCTGCCCGAGAGCTTGATTTGATGCTGGGGCTCATAGAGGTGCCAGTTCCTCTGCTCTCACAACCAGATCAGGTGGCAGCCTGGTTGCTCACCTTCATTTAGAATCCCCCATAGAGCTGGGGATGGTATGAGGGTAACCCTAACAGGACTAAGCATAAGCAGAGGAGGAAAGGGCCGGTGGCTCCTGCCTCACAGTTGAGGATAGTCACCTTTTTAAAGGTGATTTACATTTTCTTTTAAAAGCGCCCTTTCTTGCTCCCAGCTGCATTTCTTTCTCAACTTAGGAGGGGGTTTCTTCTGGTCAGTAGAAAAAAGACAGCTCAGAGGCTGGAGGCCGGTCCCCGCCGGCTTCCACAGAGCCCTCAGGCTCGCTTGCTTGGCCGATTGTACGGTTTCTCCCCGGGGCGCGGTGTGGGCTTCTCCCACTCAAGCGCCCAACAAGTCTCCTTGCTCCGGGCTGCGCGCAGCCGCGCCGGAGGCCGAACGCAGTGTGGCTGGAGCATGATGAGCTGGGGGCCCAGGAGCCAGGCTGAGTCCGGGACTGCGCGGTGCCAACCTCCTTCCCCTCTCGGTGGGTAGGATGGTTGAGTCCAGCCTCCACGGCAGCCGCTCCTTGCGCCGCTAGCAGCCTGTCTTTGGCGCTCGCTCCCCGCCTTCCTCCCGCTCCAACCCCGCTCTCCCCCCCCCCCCCCCCGCGCCCCTCCCGCACCTCCCACTCGCTGGCTCTCTCTCCAGCTGCCTCCGCTCCAGGTTGCTCCCGGCTGCGCGCGCTCCTCTCCCCGCCTCGCCCCCTCCCGCAGCCTCTCCGCCTTGGTGTCTTCCTGCCCGGCTCGGCCGGCGCTCGTCCCAGGCCCCGGCAGCCCCGGGGCTGCGCTCGGTCGGAGCATCTTCAGCCCCGCAGTGCCTCGGACCCGATGCTACGGGAGCGGAGCGAGCCGGGCGCGCAGAACTGCGGGAGGCGTCGGATGCGTGGCCGGGCTGGGGACCCGGAGCTCTTGCCAGCTCGCCTTGCCCTTTGGTGATTACCGGGCTGTGTTTAGTGCCCGGTCGTTCCTCGGAGGAGACCGGCGCAACCGAGAGGAGCCATCCGTGTCGTGTGCGTGTGGAATATCTGCAGACATGACTGCGTGGAGGAAATTCAAGTCGCTGCTCCTGCCTCTGGTGCTGGCGGTTCTGTGCGCGGGGCTCCTCACTGCAGCTAAGGGTAAGACAGGCTAGCTCGGTACCGGGGAGACGGCCGAACCCTCGGAGGCCCAGTTTGCGAGCGCGAGTGTCTGCTCTGAGGATCGTAGGGGACCCAGCAGCAGGCACCGGCTGGGTGGCTGTCCACCAGCGATGCTGGGGAACGCAGCGCCCCGATGCCGAGCTTCCATCGCGTTCTTCCCACCCCTCATTTGCCCCCGCCCTACCCCCGCCCTTCCTTCCCCCTCACTTGGGCTCAAACGACATTTCTCTCTATGCTGTGTGCTGTGGGTTGTCAAGGAGAAGAAAGCCCGACACTAGTTGGGCAGGGAACTGCGCCTTGGCTCCTTGCGCCTGGTGGGCTTGGCGGGTCGCAGGCTGTGGTAGTTCCCACGACTTCTCCCTGGACCCGGTGCACCTGGCAAACCAACTGGGCGCTGTTGGCCTGGCAAGTTCAAGCTCTCTGTGTTTCTGTGCCATCAGGGAAAGCTCCTAGCTTACCGATGTTCCCACAGCCCTACACCTTCTCACACACCATTCCTCTGCTTCCTTTCCAAGGTACTCAAACTAGCTGTTTCTGTGAGGTCGCTCCCTCATTCCTTCCCTGGACTTCGCTTTTTGCAAGTTGTAATATCTGGCAAGGTGGATGAAGCCAGCAGGGAGTTCTGGCCGGGTTTCCATACCAGATCAGTTCTCTGTGGGTGCAGGAGCAGTAGCCCCTGTGTAAGTCTGACAACCAAAGGCGAAGGGTCTTTCTAAGTGCTTCCCGGGGTGGGGTGGGGGGCTTTTTTGGCTCAGTGAACTTGGCTTTCTCCTTGAAATGAGTTAGGGGATGTTTTCCCCTAAGTCTCTACAAGCTGCAGCCTTCGGGCTGGCAACACTTCTCTGTTCAGTCTATTCTATGGGAAGGAGAAAGAGAAGAGAGGAGAGAGAGAGAGAGAGAGAGAGAGAGAGAGAGAGAGGATGGATTTTCACATTGGCAAGTACCTGCTCCCATTTCTTGACTCTTGCCCTTCTCTGATGCTTCCCTGAGTGTTAGCTCTCTTCCTCACACTCCTGGGCAAATCTGTATCTTTGTGTGTGTGTGTGTGTGTGTATGTATATATGTGTATATATATATATATTCTTTTTTAAAGGATAGATCCCAGTCTTATGACTTTTGTTTTTTCTTTTTGCTTCATATGTTTCCTCCTACCTCACAAGAAATTTCCCTTTCCTCTCTCGACCACCCTGGTCTTCTAGTCTCCCTGTGGTTGAAATTCTAGGGTGAATAAGGAGCAACAGAGGACTCTGTGATCTCCATCCAACTCCACACCCGCCTGGAGAGAGCAGAGGATTGCAGGAGGGCTCTGGTTTAGGGAGACTTGGCCTCCTGGTGCTGGCCCCTCTGCCAAGCACCCTCCTTATAAATGGTATCCATGGGATGCGCCCCAATAGCTCACCTAGAGAGAAATGTGGGTCCCGGTTAACTGAAGAGATAGGATCTCTTGATTTTATGGAACTCCCTGTGTGTGCCTACCCTCTGGCTACACACCCCCTGTAGTCCATCTAGCCTGGGCCTCCACCAACTTGGTCCTTACAGAGGCTCAGCTGGCCATGCACCAAGCCTTAGGTTTGGATCGCACTGGGCAAGCAGGGAAATGAGAGGCAAAGCCTGAAAAGCCACCACCCCCCCACCCCCCCGCCCCGCAACCCGGTCCTGGTGAGTGTCAACATTGGAAGTGGAAAAGATTCAGGATGCAGAACCAGGCTTTGTCCAGACAAACCCTTCGTGAAAATGACATGCCTGTCATCCAACTATGCCAAACTTCTTAACCTTTCCTGCACTCCAAGAGGATCTAGGGCAAGGCTTCCTCCTTCCCTAAACCTGCCCCTCACTCTTGGAGCACTCTCCGTTCCTCCCAGTTCAGTGCTCTCCCAGCTCCCTTCCCCCGCAATTAACAGAGGTTGCTGCGCGGAGCCTACAGCCATTTGCCCGGCTGCTTAATAATCAGCACACGTGTGCCGGCCGATTCCGCCCCCACGAGGGTGGTCTGCCGCGCTGGGGAAAGGGGAGGCAGGAGCCGGGTGTGGAGGGATAGGTCCTGGGCAGAGGCTGCGCTGGCTGGGTTCAGGGATCACAGGAGCAGAGAGTCCTGGGCCCGGACTGGCAGCCCCAGAGAACAGCATGCCTCCTGCGCACCAGGAACACGGGTGGAGACCATGGAAGCCAAAGTGAAGCCCAAGGTGCCGCCAGCCCCTGCTTGCTTGGGGCTGGGACCTTACACGCGCGCCTGTGCGCGCCCTACTGCCCAAAGGGACTGGGACTTTGATCACTAAAACCGTTTGCGCCATTGTCTGGTCCACGCTCACCAGTGGGTGCACGCTCCTTCATTAACTCCCTCGGACCCGAGCTGTATCTCCTAGCACCCCTGAGGTCAAGCACAAGCCCTGTGCCTGTGCAGACTGTCAGGAGACTGGTGACGACGCCAGAATTAGAGTGGCCAACAGCATGCAGGCTGGAGCTGGGGCAGGGTCGCAATTTTCCTCAGAAAGCCAAAGCCAGTGGGCCAAGGTCGGGCCTCTGCCAGGGGGTGTCGCCTGTGGGCTCCAAGGCTTGTCTACGGGTTTGGTTTGAGTGTGTCTGGCGCCTGCGCGGAGGAGGGTCCTCCTCCAAGGAGCGCCTTGTTGGAGGGCTCTGGACCACTGCTACTCTCCGCTGCGTTACCTTCGCTCAGGTGGCAAGGGCGCCATGGCAAAAACAGGTTCAGAGTTTTTCATGCCTGGGACATCTTCCATGACCTGTTTGCGGAGTCTGAGATGCTGGAGGCGCTGCGGTAGAGGTCTTCGGAACCCTTTACTTTCAATGTTCAAGCATCAGTTCAAAAAACACTGGGGGGAACCAGGATTTCCTGTATTATTATTATTATTATTATTATTATTATTATTATTATTATTATTATTATTATTATTTAATGAGGTGACAAGGATGGAATCCTAAGTATATATCTCTTTAAAAGCATTTTCCAAGAACCACACACACACAAAAAAAAAGAAGACTTTAAGCTTTTTCATTTGGTAAACAGATGGAATAATTCATCCCAGAAAACTCATTTAATTTTGCATCCCCAATCCGAGGTTGAGTTGTTTTTATAGGCAAAGTCTACTCCTCAGTAGATTTTTGGGTTCTTAGTGTGGGCATTGAGAAGAAGCTGGCTTTTCAGGCATTGCTTGGAACTTGGGCTAAAAGTATTCTTGCCTAGTGCTTACTGGAAGAAGCCTCACCTGATGAAGCTTGGGAAGGCAGAGATTTGCTCAGGCAATTTTTTTTTTTGTTTTTGTTTTTTGTTTTTTGTTTTTTTTGTTTGTTTGTTTTGGTTGTATACCTCCCCAGCAAAGAGACTTTAAAGCACACTTCACTGAATTCCTACAGCAACTATGGACAGGAATCAAGGGCCAAAGAAGAATGTCTGCCTATGCCTCTAGATTGTTACCTCTTTGAAAATTCATATTACCGAAGGATGCTAAGGCTTTTAATTTGGAGGTACAACTTAGGTCGCTCTAATTCCTCTCCAGATGAAGCTAGCATCTCCTGTGAATAAGTATGCTCAAAATCACCCCAAATCCAGCATTCCTCAGAAAGGTGTCCTGTTTAGCTCTATTCAAGGTGTCCTCGTCAAATCTCTTTGCATTGTCAAAGATAGTTCTTCCTTCCTTCCTTCCTTCCTTCCTTCCTTCCTTCCTTCCTTCCTT